>NC_092575.1:3742500-4092500 GCF_037975245.1 Apostichopus japonicus | reverse complement strand
TTCATCCCCTTAGAAACCTTCATTTCGATGTTACCAAAATGTCTGCATCCATTTGTTGCAACGAAGATATCCCCGTTCAAAATTACACGAAGTTTTCCGTAAGTATATGTAGATATCTTTGGAATTAATTTAGACATATTTAGCACACTAGTTATTTATTACAGGAAAATTTTAACTAGAGTCCTAATCTTGTCGCGCAATTCACTCACACATTGTACCGATTCAAACTATTGCTGGTGTCAAGGACAAAGAAAAACTTGACCGTCTTCAATAGGACGACCAGGACAAGGAAACAACAACAACAGGTGACTCATTGACACCCACCATTTGACGTGATAATAACTAAACAGTCTTCCATATACTACCTTACATGGGAGGGTAGATGTATGGAATTGCCCTTACCTGCATTTTACAACTATTACATTCTTCAGTTATAGATATCGCTAGACCCCCAACAAATGGTAATGCTGAAAACAATTATGTGTGCACTGAGGCAGAGTCACTGCAGAGATCATATAATCATTCAATAAACCAGAGCCTATAGTAGCAACAATAATGTTATTGTTTGTCATCTCTTTTGTTCTTTTGGATTTATCAATATTAACAAGTTCACAGGTTACGTGAAATTATATTTGTCACAATAATAAAATTCAAATATGGTTCAACACTGTCTTGGTTACAGACAAATCTAGCTTGATGCGACACACATACTATAAACACTGCATGCAAAAGAGTTAAGTGCAAATTGTCATTACTTTCAAAGTCCTTACAAGTTTGACTACACATGTTATGAAAATTAATTGCAGATTGTTATTTCATAACATTTCAAAATGACTTCCGGATACCAACTATAGTGTTCAACTATTACAATTATGTACTCTCCGCCCGCAAAGGGTCCTATGAAATCCATGGATACAGATTTCCGTGGAGCATTAGGGGGTTCTGTCATCCGTAACGGCTCGGGTGGAGTTGGGGTTGGCGTTTATACTGTATCTGACACTTTAAGCAACCTTTTATTTTGCTCTGATCGGCATTACCGTTGCCACGGAACCAAACCTTCTCCCACAGTAATTGCCTCGTTTTGACTATGCCCTGATGTGAAGCATGGCTTAGTCGATAGCTTGTTCACTAAAGGATTGTGGCAACACAATGCGTGTGTCTCTTAGGACAACACCTTCAATACCGAAAGTTATCTTTTCACGTACATGAAAGCTCGAACCCTTCATCGCTTCAATCTCCTGTTGTTTAGAGCATTTCGGAGTGCTTGGATCTCACTGTCGCGTTAAGACTCGCCTTGAATAACCTCAACTTTCATCGCTTTTGGCATGACATTGCTACATACATAGTTCACGTAGTCCTCAATCGTGGTCTTGCAATGCCCTGCATGGCTGTGGAATCTCGACAGATCGTCAGCCGGATTATCTTTGCCCGAGATATGCTTAAATTCAAAATCGTATTGCCAGGCGCGTAGCCAAGGGGGGGGGGGGGGGGGGGCGAAGGTAAGTTGGCCTGACGTTTCGATCATAGCAGGATAATCTTCAAAGGCTAAATGCCAAGTAACAGTATCAGACGGGACAAAAACATGCGCAAAATACAGACAGGTTAATTAATACAGACAGGTTAATTAATGCAGACGTGTGTTCACCATGCTCATTAACCAGATACAGACAGTCAGAAATATACAGAACGCAATTTGTTACACACGTACTCTTGCTGTAGTCAATTACGTAGGCCTACATCAATACATGTAACGTATCCTACCGTCTAACGGTAGTATAGCTACAACTGCTATTTCGGGAGCCTAGCCAAGCTGTGCGCCTGAGTATTTAATACTTATACTAAAAATAAACAATTAACACTAATCTAGCCACTTTTACCGAAATTGTGCATTTTTCTCCTGTAACGAATTCAAGTTGGAGGCAAATATAACGGCTCATTTTGGAGCCATAAAAAAGGCGCCAAATTCAATGGAGATTTATCACAAATTACGACAAAAATAGAAATATTTACTGTTTTAATATACCTTTTCCTTGTCGTAAATGTCACGAATGATGAATACATAGTTACTATATTTATGAACAGACTAACACGAAAATAAATATCTCGCCATGTAGGCTAGAATATTTAAAAAAATGGCTCCTTTCCTTTGACGTAAGCTGAGCGATACATTCCATATTTATTGAACTTAGCAAAGACAATTAAGAAATAAAACTCAACATTAGGAAATCCTTTCGATTATATCTATAAAATATACTTAAAAGCCGATTTCGTGAACATGTAAATCTGCTGCTTTCGTGGCAGTAACGACTAACAATCAACTCCATATTGACCTGCGCTCACGCATGTACATTTAATACTTACAGTTTTACATTCGATCTTTCGAAAAGGAGATCTTCTGCTAAGCTTCTGTAAGCAGCTGCAAGAGAGCCGGCTATATTTTTGGAAACGGAACAATTTAAACGAATCAAAAGTATGGATCATGGAGCTTTAAGTAGTAAACGTTTGCGAATCTCTACACTATGGAGACGAATATGATTTTACTTTTCCATGAGGGAGCGTATAAACATAACGCTCATATCATCATGTCATATTCGTATCGCATTGACAAAGAACCAATTTGGATTCTACCATAATAGTGGCGCTGTTCTCTTTCTACTGATTAAACATCGAAATCTACCGTGAAGATAAAAATCGATGTTTATCAAGTCAAAATTTCTAGGAACATCTCCGAACAACTCGCATTTCCGAGATAAAATACAAACTTTTGAGAAACTAGTCGACATTTTTTAAATAAAAAGGTTAACATTTCCAAAGTCTCATTTGGGTCACTGTAGCATCTATAAACGAAACTTCCTCTGGGGAATACACCCTAGACCCCAGCGTTACCCCACCCCTCCCCTCACTCTGTGATAGCGTCCTACGCAACTGCTCTTTAGCATTTTGCACCCCACTGTACCAAGGGAGTGCTAGTAAGACCAAACCAAACATAGCATTGAAATATGCCCAGTATTGTCCAAAACAGTCCTTATCATAAAAATGAAGACATTCCTTCTAATTGTCTTTCCATTAATTTACCAGGTTTGGGAAAGTTCATTCTTCTGTTATAATAATGTAAGAATCTCTGAATTGACGTAACGTTTTAACGTTATAAATTTATCGTATGGAGCCCGATCTGTCAGTTGTTATTTTCCCGAGCTCTGTATAAGTGGATAAAGAATTTAGTTAGCAATGTGACGATGTGTACATGAGAGTGAAGGTCGCGGACTGCCACAAACACATTAGAAAATTGGAGGCAATTGTGACACAAGTTTGACTTAGAGTTGCTAATTAATCAGAAATATTAACTATGGCAAAGGTTGAAATAACTTTAATATTTTGAATTACCAGACTGTGGGCGAAATCGTGGGCTCAGAGAAAGCCCTGCAGCCTTCCAGTGAATATGCTACTTGAAAGTCAGTAAAGGTTTTCACCTGAATCTTTAAATGTAATAGTTATCAAAACTAAACTAACAAAACTCACCAAACACAACTTAACAGGTTACAAGATTCTTTGTGCTTCAGATGAAGCATTTTGGTTGCTGTAGCCATTATTTTAGTTTATTGTTATGTTATTATGTAATAAAAAACATGTTTTTACAGTTACTGAATATAACATTGGTGCAAATAAAATAAAAAAGAAGAAGAAATTGAAAGACAGACCCAGTTGATTCAATATCTTTTCAACTTCAACCGTAGGAAGGGAATTACATGCTCCGTTCTAGGCAATATTTTTTGTCAAGTTATTTCAAGCAGCACTTTCTTTAAACATTACATCGGAGTGTCTAATGTATGATTCAAACGAAAAATCTTATCACAACTGATCTCTAGCAGTCTCGGTACTATACTTTATTTTATTTTCATCGGTCATCATGTCGAGCTTTGCAAGTGAATGGAGACGGTATGTAAAATAAACACAAAGAGACTGATAAACTTTAACGCATCATTAGAGCCCCATTTATTTGAATATAATTTGAGCTACTGTGTGGACAGGGAAGAAGTCGGTCATTTACTAAACGAAATCATTTCTAATTTTCCTTAAACTCGATATGTTTGTACAGACAAATTGCACGTTTTCCTTTCATTTATTTTTTGCTCGTTGACGTAAAATGTCTTTAAAATGCCCAGCACATTCATTTTAAAGGTGGCAAAAGCATGCTATCATAGATCTCCCTGCTATTGACTTCCAGGACAGAATAATACAGTACCGTACTAGACTATCAGGAATCATGTCTGCAGCGAGCCTCAATCGATTGGCGTTCCATACGTTGTACACATGGCGAAATGGTATTTGACAGTTTCAAAAACACACGTATACATACATTTATGAATATAGCGTTACCGCTACCTAGTACTATACATATATAGCGAGTACACATGCATTTTGGTCTGACATATGTTGTACTACATTGAATCGCAGTGTAGGCCTTCAGTGTTTTACTACATGTACAGAGTATAGGCCTAGGTACCGGTAATGTATCGCTCGTATAACCAGCTTTCAACTTGAGTCAGATCACATCATAGGCTACCTGGCTGAGCTTTTACTTTGCATTAACTGGCTGTAACTGTGCAGGCGGAGATTTATGTGATTAGTGTTCTTCGTGCAACCTAGGAACATTTCAGCGCGAACTATAGCCAGTATAGGCTAACTGAAGAAAATAATCCCTGATTTCTCGAGGCAAGTCTGTCATTCAAGCAGTTGGATTGGTGCAATGGATCATCAGATTTGGTGCATATGTATTCCTTTTATTGGTCTAACTTTCTTATGTTTCTCGAGCGGGGCCCCAGAAGTTATCTTTGCCGTCAATTGTGGGGGACCTGAACACATAGACGTTAATGGGGTTCACTATCAGGCGGATTTCAACCGCATAGGTACCCCGTCGGACTATGGTAAAGCCCTAAACATTCAAAGAGTGCCCTTACAAGATGCTATCTTATATCAAACAGAACGCTATCACGTAGATACCTTTAGTTACTCGATTCCTGTTGAAGACGATGGTGACTATGTACTGGTGCTAAAGTTTTCAGAAGTTTGGTTTGCAGCTCGATCAGAGAAGGTACCTTGTGATTGTGATAAATATGAATGTCTATCTTAATCATACCTACTGTAGGCTGTTGTATTTGCAATGCCTGTTGCCCTACCCTAACGACTGCTGCATTTAACTTGTGTTTAAGGCTTTAGGCCTATCCTATGTTTGACTTTTACTACAAACATACAGTAGTACAGTACTAGTGGTAGGCATCTATAGGCTAGTCTACACATTCTAAATGTTAGGATTCATGATAATGTCCCTGATATCTGGACCAGTCCCCAGATTTTATGTAGGGCCTACTGGCCCAGGAATATCCTCAAATATGTAAGATGTCCCAGAAGCATTTTAATGCTAGTGATACATGATATGAATGCATAGAATGCATATGAATGCATAGAAACAGCTGGGTTTCCAATTTGTTTAATATGATTTGGGGAGTTTTAAACTAGCCTTAGTTTGGAGTTATTGTTACTATAATTATTATTGTGCCATTTTGAGCTGTAAGTGAACACATTCATACTGTATCATCTATCATACCCGCCAACTGTGTCATCTTTTGAATTACCATGACTGTTGCTATTTGGTCAATTCGGAAGACAGTTATTCCAATATTTGGAAACATTCAACAGAATACAGCTTTCATTGACCATATCAGTTGATTCATGGAGGAATCAGTTTTAATCATCACTGTTTTAGAAGCGTCTTTTATCGTTAAGTGTATATACCTTAAGGATATTGCTTGCTTGCTTTGTGAATGAAATACAAGACCTTTTGGAGGAGAAATTGTTGCAAAATTAAAAACAACTTTTACATATGTGGTGAGATTATCAAGAAACACAATGACATCAATTATCTATTAAGGTCATGGACATTGCGTCCTAAGTTAAAGGAAAATAACAGTTATGCAGACATGAACGTCACATACAGCTCCTTTTACTGAACAATTCACTACAATCTGAAGATCATCATAGTGATGTCATTCACTGATCTGAGTGCTGGTCAAGGTCGTAGCAGTGTTTGCAAACTCCTAAATTCGTAATTCAAGTACGGAGACCAAAAATCAATGTTTTTATCCCCTCTTTGGATTTAAGTTTCCGGTGTGCTATTTGAAAACTTAAAAAAGTATGTTTAGGAAAATGTAAACTACTGTCATTATTGTTCTTCTTTAAAGGCCTTGAAGACTTGCCCCAAACCATGTGCTGCGCTCTGAAAAAGTTAACTTTCAGATGCTTGCAAGTGAAGTTTTCTTCCTGTCGCTACAAAATGCAGACAGTAAAGAAATGTGATACCTATATCTTTTATCTAGACCTGAGATGTCCATGGCTGCTATGTACACTGTGTTGTGGGTATTGACCGTAGCTGTACAGTATGTATTGACTGTATGAGTGTCTAATTACCTACGGTAGCAAGCTGTGTGTGTATTTTCTGGGATCGATGGTGGTGTCTAACACTTCTGTTACACCTCATTCGAAACTAGTCTCAGATAACCAGCATGAGACATTCTTTGTGCGCGAGTCTTCACACTCTTTAAGCATCAGCATGTTTGGCCTGCACTGGATGGAGTAAGTACAGTAGCATTGTGGAGTGAATGATGGCTCACTTTTAAAGGTGATGTCAGTTCAGTACAGTTAAGTTAAGTTAGCTCTTTATGATGAGGGTTCAGTGTGAAATACAAGAAAGTTTGTAATTGTTGCACCCTTCCCATCTCCTGAATGTCCAATTAATGTCCCCATCCTCTGGACAAGAGTGTTTCTCAGTATCTGACCTCTTTCTTAAATACTGAGGGAGGTGAAGGCACCATCACTGCAGTGCAGCCATGACCCCCAAAAAGTGATTTGTTTACAAACCAGTTTTAAAATCACCTAAAGGTACAGTAAAGCCATATGATAATTGATGAACCAGAAATTTGTACCAAATCACCACTCAGCAGCACTACAGCAAGGTTTTGAGTCTCATCTTTGGTGTCAGCCTGAGGACTTCAAATGAGGACACCTGATGGTTGGAAATTCTAACCTCTACACCAGGCCTTCAACCAGACTTACAGTAATTGCTGGCTATTTGCACGTATGGTTCAATTAGTATTTCTCAAACGATGTTAGTATTATAAAGTTGGCCATACATTTAATCAATTAAGCTATGCTGAGGTCCTTGGGCTGCGCAGTGATTGGGAGTCTGCGGGTTTCACAGGATGACATTTGCATGAATGAACAAATTTATCCTGTTCAAAGTCTTAAGGATGATTCAAGAAGGGAAACACTTTCTTAGATGTAAAACAGAGCACAGAGTGTGTTTTCTGTGTTGACTCAAATGAGCCCAGAATAGGGGAGCAGGTATGTGAGTCTCTAGAATGAGAGAACAAGATGAAATGAATCTTCACTGTTCAGTAAGTAAAACATCTCACTGATGCCTTTGTCCTGGTATTAAAACAACTATAGGACTAAGATGAAGATTTCGCACCTGGGACATTTGATGTGAGGAGGTACTGTGGTCCAATGTAATTTACAGGATGCCCTGGGGTTCAATATCAATTTATCTTGTTTCAAAATTTGCCAAACACCAAGTATGTGAGGTCTGATCTATAATGTAAACCCTGCCTAACAGTTTCCTTTAAGCAGTAATAAGGTTGTATCTTATCAAAATGATCCTACTGGTGATCAACGATTTTACAAAAAGTCTAGCAAAGTTTGACTTGCAAGTTTAATTTCTCTATATAGCCTAATTTACAAGAAACAATGGCACCACGGATAACCTGTATCATTATCAAGGTTAATAATGAAAGCACACACTAGAGATATATCCGTATACATTATTCCTCAAAATTTCAAAACCATTCATAATTACAGTAGGTATGTATAATTGTGAAACTTGGTACTGTACTTTTCAGTTGATGGTATTCTGAGGTGAAACACTTTTGACTTACACTATTACAGATGATGGTGATAGTACAAGGAAGGACAGGTTAATGAATTGTTGCTGGTATTACTGACAGATATTCACTTTCACTCTGCGGTTCAATTCCTTGTATTTTGCTTCTACTGGATCCTTGATTAGAGCCAGACACACAGAAGTACCAAATTCATTCCAAGCAAAGTTTGCAGTTTGTAAACGGACTGTCTACTTCACGAATACTGCAGATGCTGGCAGTTGGTGGATAAGTTTACTACTGTACAGGAAAGATTGGATACTGTAGTTGATGCAGGGTCAACCGATGTGTTTTGCACTTTCCATTTGACTTACGGTCACTGCTCTCGCAACTAACCAAAAACTTTAGTAGAGCGTAGGAGTGTACATAATAATTTAAGTATCATCTTTACTTTTGACCTGGACTATGCTAGTAAGAAAGAAAATTGTCATCTTCTGTATGATCAAAGTTGAGGCCTTTCTGCCCCTCTGTTTGCATCATACCTACAGTAGTACCCACAGTACCCCTGCCCCTTGAGACATCCTATTGTCCTTTCTAACCCTCTTCTCCATGTGGGAACAACCTCCAGAAGAACCTTCAGAAAAATACTTTTTGAAACATTAGCAAACTTGATGCTAAAAATTTGAAGCAATTCTAATTCATGACTGTGAGAGTAATCTTTTTTTCATCATTAGTCATTGTATGAAATGTGCACAAAGATTTTTACATACATATATACTGTATGTGTTGTAGTGAAAGTTAAGTACATTCGGGGGACAGTTAACTCCATTGAGAGTTTCGTAGTGGATGACAAATTGTAAGTTATCACGCAATGTGGATTTGTGTGTTATTGTATGATCAAAGATGTCAGGAAGCCTGTACATGCCATTCTTACAACTTACAGTGTAAAACCCTAATTCACTTCCCACTGAAATTGTGTACTTCCCTTTTAATTTCATGTTTTTTTTTTTAAAGCGAAAAATGAACTATTGCAGAATTATCATTTAGACAAAGTGCAATTGTACTGTATAATAATGTAAAAATAAAAATAATATGAATTCTATGCTGCAGTACTGTTATCTTTACTCTCACCTGCATTTGTCGAATGGAGCAGGAGAAAACCAAGAGTTTGTGTTACGTTAATAAATTATTTTCCTCCTTTTAAGTTCTCCAGACATTTTTGATAAGAATGTCCTTGGGGGGGGGGGGTGGGGGGGAGAAGAGTAAGATTTAATGTTAGGCAACACTAATTGCATCTAGTTACTCCGATGATTGATTGCTCATTTTATGTCATAAGCGGGGACTTTTTACATCGTTGTGTACAATACAAGTGCAACGAAGTACTGCACAGTTTAGCACTTTATACTGTACTTCATGCGAGTGTTTCTTGGCTCAGTGAGGTGTTATAAAATGAGTTTAAATAGTTGTACCTTGCCAAATTCATTTAGCTACTTTAAAATTTGTTTCATTTATATAATTTGTGAAGAGACAAAAAATTTGTCTACTGAACATTGAAAACAACTTGTGCCCAAAAAGCAAGTTTGGAAACTTGAAATTTGCTTGTCAGCATTGCTAACCAGTGACCACATTGTTACACAATTTTTTAAAGGCATTGAAGACTCGCCCCAAACTGTGTGCGGCCATCTGAAAAGGTTAACTTTCTGTTGCTTGCAAGTGACGTTTTGTTAGTGTCGCTACAAAATGCAGGCAGTAATAAAACGTGCTACCTTGTTATCTTTAGCTGGACCTGAGATGTCCATCGCTGCATCCTTTGTACACTGTGCTGTGGGTTCTGACCGCAGCTGTATGTACTGAATTGCACTAGTGTCTAATTACTGACGGTAGCAAGCTGTGTGTGTATTTTAAGGGATTGATGGTGGTGTTTAACCTTTTTGTTCAGATTACCTGCATTAAACGTTTCTTTTTGCGCGAGTCTTCACACCCTTCAAATAACTGCCCTGATGAACCCTTCAGTTGTTGGCCAAAACAAAGTTGCTGCCAACTAACCTTTTGATTTTTAAATAAATGGACAAAATTATATGGTAATATAGTGTATGATCAGAATGAGATAAGAATGTGACCATTATGTGTCCAAAAAATAATCAATGCACAATAAACAATTCAAAAATTCACTTACAGTAGGTCTGTTATTAATAAGACGTTGAAATATTGAGAATTTTGTGGACAATAGTGTGTTTAGGCTTAAAATTCAAAGTTAGAAATGAAAACTACTCATACATGCACAGTAAAGGCCTTATAGCAAAGGTCAGATCTACGGGATAGTAAAGATGACAGGGCTGGTCATTTTGTCATTGTGCTCCCCCACTCCCACTCCCAGATTTTGCGACATCATACATACATTTAATGCTGTTTACATTACAAGAGTGTTTAATGATTGTATCCCGGAAACTATATGTTTTCTACAGTACAGAACTGCAGTACTCTGAATATAACAAGTTTCCAATGCAGTTGAATTTCCCGGACGGTCAGTTTTGCTTCCTGCTTTTGAAGGAAGGCACATACAGTAATTACTAATGTATTGTTAGTACAGTACTTAGCAGTAAGTTAGCACTACAGAGTAATAACATGCGCTGGATCCAATAACACAATCCAGTTGTTTATCTTGCATTTAACAAAAACGACACCCGGGCAGAAAGTGAAAGAGGCAGTGAGAACAAAGCCATTTACAATATTTCTGCAAAATTCTTTCAAACATTTCATCATTGATTGGACAAGTACATAATTGAATGTATAAATGTCATTTTTTGGTACACGTGTAACAGTGACCTGTACATTACAGTATGGTTGTTGTAGGTTTTCACACAAAGGGATATTGACATAGAAAAGTGAAAGCTGATAACCTGCATATACTTATGTAGTAATTTCAAAGGATCTCAACATTACAGTAGTTGAGTACATACTGTACAGTACAGTACAGTAGTTAGTCATTAGTATTTGAGTTGAAAAATTTGACTGAGCATTAATTAGTGACAGGAACCGTGGGTTAAACACTAACTGTACATTAAATAGGAATTATGTTAATATCATATTGATTCCTGTTGTGAAACCAGAACTATAAGTATATACTGCAGGTCTGTGTGTGACCATGGAGTTAGAAGAGTCTCAGACTTGTAACTCCAAGCCTGGTTGATATTATATATTACACAAAGACTTATAGTAATGAAAATAAAGTCTTTAAATTCCTATTAAATCATGTTAATCATGTGCCAATCAATCCTTGAAATGTGATACATTTGAAATCTTTTCACTCATGAGGAGGAGATTTAAGACATAATGGTTCTAAGGCAATTGCAGACTTACAGTACACAACACTAACTGTATAGTTGTACTTGTATGATTGATCACTTAAATTGTTTGTTATAGATTATGTCAAACTTATTACATTGTTGTGTACAATACACGTGCTATAAAGTACTGTACTTAGTGCAGTACTTACAGTGCAATACTTCACGTGAGTATTTTCTCTGAACTCAGATTGGCTTAGTGAAGTGTTACAAAACGAGACATGTAATCTTTGTTAACTTACAAATGCATCAGCTGCTTTCAAATTCATTACATTACATATTTTGATAAGCTATTCGACTTGCATTTTGTCTAAGTACTGTTTAATTTTTTTTTTTTAAGTCGTTTTCAAAAGGCAAGCTGGAAAACTTGAAAATTGCTTGTTAGCTTTGCTGGTCATACATTTGAAATCCGTCTTTTATTAGTAGCCAGACTGAGCCAGTGTTCTCTTGGTTCAGGATTCCTCAAAATGTAATGTTTTTTGGTAGAAATGTATATTATACTGTATATAATATTCCTTTGTTCATAGACAAATGATTTATATTATATTGCAGAGATAAAGAAATTCATTTTCAGCTCAATTGCCTTAATGACATGATCATAGGCTTTGCTGTTACCAGATATGCAATTTACAAAATATCATCAAATTACAGTAGAAAAATCCATATCTTTGTGACTTTGACATCCAATAGGATAATTAGGATGTGATTTCGACAGTTTACAAAGTAACAAAACAGTAAATTTTTGTAACACACACATAAACATATTGCCTGAATATACTAATGTTTCCCTAATTTTGCCTTATATTTATCTATATTTTGTTTCTGTCATTGCTGTAATTAGTCTTCTAAGAACTGAGTCAAGCTATTCATGATCTTTGCTTAAATTCAGACCTTTTTGGCGTTATTGATATTAGAGAATATCGTTCTCCTTTATGTAATTGACTTTACCATTACATACAGTAAATACTGTATGCACCAGTGGAACACCTGGTACAATATGTTCTTGTTAATGATTCACTTAAATTGTTTACTGAAAGTTCTCAAATGTTTGTCCGGTGGTAGTTTTAATTTATCTTTAGAGCAGCCAGTCTTTCTTCATGTAATGTCCTGTACCATTGTGTGTGCTGGAGTGTGCTAGGACTAGGAGATTGGCTTCTTTGAGTAGTGGTTCATTACTTACAGTATGGAAGGATCCGCGGTATTAAAGAGCTCATGTCTGCATTGTATGTATATATGTATTTTACTCGCGAACTCACGAAGAAGCCTCATTGGATATCAAAGCCGCAAGCTGACCGAAGTCAGTCTCGTACATTCATATTTAACGTCCATGAATATGAATTGTCAACAACTCAGTAACTGGAGGACATACATTAATCTTGGAGTGACTCGAACCGGGGACTTTATGATTGAAAGGCACCGGCGGTAACCACTGAGCTAACACTGATTGTATTTTCTCAATCTGATGTCCAATGTCTGATGTATTATTCAACCGGTACGGATATAAGACCACAGTAGCTAATAAAATTAGGCATAAATGCCAAAAGCTCACCAGCCAGTTGGACCCATTTTCTAAAACCTTCTAATTGCCACCCTATACTGTCCTCACATATTGTGCTTCAAAGCACTGATATTGACAGTATGTACAGTTCCTAACCTTGATCCGATAGAAACATAGTATGCAGATACGGTCATGCTGTCACTGCAAAGCATTCAAGCATGGCATGATTTCACAATTTTATAAAACATTTTCGAAACTGAGTGGGCGTACTTACAAAATGAAACATGATCAATAAGAAATTCTTATTGTTGAAGAACGCAGTTTACTTTAGGTACAGTAAACTTGGCAATTATGGTACTGTATGCATAGCCTGATTGTTACAATGTAAAAGTACAGTTTTGGAAATATCTTTGTTTGGTTGCTTGGTACCTAGTCATGCATATAATTGTAAGTGAGTTTAGAATAATCAATGCAAAAGTTGAAAAATAATCAAAAGTTGAAACATCATGGGCCCAATGTACAGCTCTACTCTTCTCTACAAGAAAAAAAACGAACGTTTGCCTTATATTTATGTATTATGTATATTATATACAAACTTTGCCCTAATGACCGTGATCAATACAGTATGTACCATAGTCTTGTAACACAAATATGAGAAATTGAGAACTTGTTTGCCTTAATTCCCCGAGTCTACATCAATTGATCAATTCCCTTAAGAATTGCTTGGTTGTTCTTATTTTCTCTCTGAAAAGATTTGGACATTTTGTCTTTCTTTTTAATCCTTCTACTAGAAGGGCATAATTTTTCTGGTCTTGCATTTACAAAATATTACTATGAAAATTATATAGCAAAAATCAAAGATTTATTCCAAGCGTTAAACGCTTTGTACTTCCTTCATTAATTCACCATTGAAGCTAAATTGTAAATATTTTTGGACTAAATTCATATTTCCAGGCTTACTTATAATACATTGCTCTATTTCTGTACCTACAGTACATGTGGCAACCCTACAAAAGTGAACAACATTTAGTATAACGTTCAGTCAATCACATCATTTTTAAGGGATGAACATCAATGAGTCGTAAATTTGGAATTCAACGTATAAGAGTGACAGCCACCGATATCAGTGAATAGTAAAATAACAATAACACAGGAAATCATGCAAAGAAACTATATCCACAATCTCTTTCCTATCACTCACATAAATCTTGACATTGAAACCTTTATAAAGTACAGTACCTTGTTTTCTTCATATCTTTGTATCTTTAAAAGTAGAGCTCTAATTGTAGCTTAAAGCAGCTTGTTTCTCTTTGAAGCATAAAGTATTACAGTATACAGTAGCTGGTAGCCAATCTAGCTTGATAAAGCTTGTAGCTTAATGTAGCTGGTTGCAAGTTATAGCTTGAAGTAGCTAGTTGCATTTGTACTTTTGTAGCTTATAAACGTAGAAGTCCTTTAATAGTGCATACAGTGTTACTGTATGTTAAATATGTTATAGCATGTAAACTGGTTTCAGCAGTAAGGACTTCTACTTTAAGCTACACAAGTACATGCAACTAGCTAAGTAGCTATAAAAGGCAATCAACTGAGTGAAACTGTTACTACTGTATGTCAGTAATGTACAGTAACTTTACCGCATGCACTACCACTGTACAGCTAGCTACTGCTTAAAGTACCTGGCTGCCTTTGAAGCTTAAAGTAGCTTTTATCTTTGTAGCTAAAAGTAGCTTATTTTCTGTCTAGCTTTAAAAATTACTGTAGCTGGTTGCCTAGATGTAGCTTTTCAAATTAACTGGTAGACTCAGACTGTACCATTTCAGCTTAAAGTAAAGATCCTGTTGCATTTAATCCAACTTTACTGCTCTCTATAACAAAGCACTGTGCGTACAGTAGTAAGTTGAACTGTCTCTACAATACTATACAGTATACACAGTGAACTCTACTGATAATTCAACTGCTGTATAGTATATACAGTATATGTACAGTTTAATCATCAGCATGAGATATATACCGCAGTACTGTACTTGTTATTGCAGTAGGCCTGCTGTCTGGAGATGATGAATTCTATTGTTCGTACATTGAATAGAGCTTAAGAGCAACCAAGGTGTCTAATTAACAATGTACATTAATCATTAATAGTCAATACGCAAACAGTTCACTTCACTGGGCAGATCGGAAGATCGGGTGTGGTGAACTTGAGTACTGTATAACTGCATGATGAATGATTCGCAAAGGGATTAAACACATGAACTTGAAGAACATGATGTTGTGGTTTATAATTGATGTGATTACTTGTGAGTGGAATCATGTGCTTGACAATGACTGACATTGTTTCCTTCTTTTTGGGCTTTTACTGTTTAATCAGAATCTTTCTTCTTGTGGATAATTTTGTAAAAAAAAAAAAAAAATAGCAGTACAGACTGCAGTATCAATTTTAATTCTTTTTTTTTTAAATCTTTCATCAAAATAAGTTTTCTACTTTAATTTGAAAGGTAATTTTAAAATCAATCAAATTAAAAATTAATCACAAAGTGGAGAATAATGCAAGTATTGTTGTACAAGTGATTTCTAGACTTTTTTTAATGAATTTGATGGAATTACAAATCTTTGCTTTCAATTAAAGAAGATCATTTCTTAGTAAGTACACTCCCTGACATATTTCTTGTCAGATATTGAAGTTCGGTAACGACAAATCCTGGATTGTCCTTGATTTATACTTTATTTTAATGGGTGTGAAGACTGGCGCACAAAGAATTGTCTCATGCCGGTAATCTGACCTAGTTTCGAATGAGGTGTAATAGAAGTGTTAGACACCATAAACACACACACAGCTTGCTACCGTCGGTAATTAGACACTAGTGTACAGTCGATACATACAGCTACGGTCAATACCCACAACACAGTGTACATAGCAGCGATGGACATCTCAGGTCTAGATAAGAGATAACAAGGTATCACGTTTCATTACTGTCTGCATTTTGTAGCGACAAGGAGAAAACTTCACTTGCAAGCAACGGAAAGTTAACTTTTTCAGATCGCGGCACGAGGTTTGGGGCAAGTCTTCAATGCCTTTAAAACAATTTCCTATTTTCTTGTTTGATCATGGTCAATGGTGTTGTATGCACTATCTGGCTAGTGTATGAAACACTGTATTTAGACCACTTCATAGTATGATTTACTTCACTTACTGTACCTGTCCCCACTCAACATCTGCACTTCCATTTCGGAGGAAAAGTATGCAGATGGAAAAAGTGCAGATGTGAAAATGCAGATGTTGAGTGGGAGACAGGTAAGTACTATCTCACAGAGCAGGGGTGGGCAACCTACGGCCAGTGATTTTTTTGCGGCCTGTGAGATGTCTCAAGAAAAAGGGGAAAAATCAATCTATTTTACATCATCACAAAAAACAAGCTAGCTGCTTAGAATTTATCGGCAGTAATGATGCTGTCAGGTAGGCCTATTATTCCCATTAATTATCAACTGTACTGTATTGACATTATGTTTTTGTGAATACAGATTAAGTACATAGATGTGTGTCCTCGGAATCAAAGGTTTGAAATCAACAGCAGGTCGTTGGTTAAGTGCGGCCCAGTAAATTTTCACCCCTTATATCTGGCCCATTCATTCAAAAAGGTTGCCCACCCCTGTCATAGAGTCTATTTGGCCTTGCAGTGTATCCCAATGCTTACTTTGAACTTTGGTGTAACATTGCATGCAAGATATCCCTTAACGTCACTTATGATGAGCTGTTACCAGGGTAATCCTTCTATGATGTATGAACTAAGTAACATACATTCTCTCTGTCTTTGTTGGGTTTCAGGTGTTTGATGTTACTCTCAACGAACACACGGTGGTCTCAGATCTCGATATATATGATAAGGTTGGTCTCGGAACCGCCCACGACGAAGTCGTTCCTTTCTCAATTTCTAAGGGGAAGGTGCAAGTCAACGGGGAAGTTTCTGATTTCGAGGGTAATTTAGAAGTGGACTTTGTGAAGGTAGGTAGAAGTAATATTAACTGCGTTCCTTGCTTACCTGTCTCCTCACTGTCTCAATACTCTCGCTCTACAGTGACTAGAGTGAATAGGTAATCTGTTTAGCACTGTTCACCCTCTATACAGTAAATGAACCCTATCAAAGCTGTTTGCTAGGTTTATTACAACTCATAGGATTTGGGACCAGACTAAGATGCATGGTACTGATTCATCTGTGACCCTCTTCAATATTAGTAGTAATTACTGAACATACAAATTAAGCAGAAGGAACTATTTATCCAAATGTTTTCTTAAATCTCTTCCTTGTTGCTTAATTGTGTTAGTAAGTAGTTATTAAAGCTAATGAGCACCAAATATGGGTTTTTTAATGTTTCCTCTAGTTAGAAATTGACAAAGGCAATCCCAACTCCGGATGCATCATTGGGCTGTTTATAATTAGTAACAAAAAAACAATGACAAATAATACAGTCGGGTACTTGGAGCAGACTTGCAGTGTTCGTGCAACAGCATGGGTACGAGTACAAGGCTCTCAAAGGGAAATACTTAAGTTTGCACTGGATACTAGTATACTTTGCAAGGATACAAGGATACTTTGCACTGGATACTAGACTCCAAAGAGTAATACCAGGAGCTGTACAGTAGGTCTGTGGCAGACTTGAAGTATGAGACCATGGGCACAACAGCATGGGTATGACTAAAATGCTCTCAAAGGGAAATAGTTAAGTTTGGGCTGGAGTGTACACTAGATTCAAGAATTTTGAGTAATGCCAGGTACAGTACCTGTACTAGCAGACTTATAGTATGAGACCATGGGCACAACAGCATGGGTATGAGTACAAGGCCCTCAATAAGAAATATATACTTAAGTTTGCACTGGAGTATACACTAGATTCCAAAGTTTTGAGCAATGCCAGGAACAGTACCTGTACTAGCATACTTGTAGTATGAGACCATGAGCACAGCAGCATGTGTACGAGTACAGTACAAGGCTCTCAATGAGAAATACTAAAGTTTGCACTGGATTGTATACAGTATACTAGATTCCAAGATGCCTTCAAGAGTGAAGATTCACAAGGCCGAGTACGAGTACAGACAACTATGCCAGAATATTAAGTATGAGTATGGACTCATGACATGTCTGCTTGGTAGCTTGTTGAAATTGCCAGAAAGTTGGGGGAGGGGATGGGGGATTGAAGGGGATGGGGTATACTGCACCACCTGGGGGTTAAACACTGTATATTAATGAATTCCACTTTAATCAATGAAAATGGCAATGATTCAGATCTCATTATTTAAGACAAGAGTGAAAATGTTTTACAACCTCTGGTGCTAGGGGATATATTTTATGCCCATGCAGTGGCAAAGTGCCGCACAGTATCAGGTCTGTTTAAAGTATCAAAATGTTTGTCAGGATTCTGCTCTTTGGAAAAATTTGAAATGTGATGCATGTAAAACATTTGGTATGATCATGCAGTCTTTTGTAACCAATTCTCTATTTTTCTTTACAGGGTGACCATGACAACCCCAAAATCAATGCAATCGTACTAGTTAAAGGTAATCTAGAAGGTAAGTATTCAATAACTCAATACCTGTACTGTAAGTACTGTTCATCTACCTACTGAGATGGCAACGGCCATGACACGTACTACTGTAATTTCTCCACTCCTTGAACGGTTCGTGATCATTTGATGCGATATGTCTTTCATGATGAAATAATGGGAGTTCATTCATACTTAGTAAAGATTCCTAAATCCTATTGGTCCATTCAGGTCAGCTGACCGTGGTTAATCCTGTTAGTAACGCACGGTAAAATTACGGGGCATCACTTTAATAAATCTTTGGTTATATATAACCAAAAATGTTTTGTTTTATGATTTTTCCCCCACACAAATGGTAGTGTATGAATGAACGGGGTTAATCAACGGTCTAGCGTGCGTTACTCACATGATTAATGCACTCCAGGTGTTAATGCTATCGCTGGATGCACTCGGGCTCCGCTACGCTCTGCCCTCGTGCATCGCTTGCATTATCGCCCGATCGTGCATTAATCCTGTGAGTAACGCACACTAAACCGTTGATTAACCCCTTATTCACCCAGAGAAGTAATTTAAGTGAACAGTTGATGTCAATTGTAGTACTTCTCAAAGTTTGGGTCTATTGTCTCCCTTTTGTCTTTTTCAATTTTTTCACATGCAAAATGAGTGTACTGTGTGATCGTTAAAGTACAATTCCACGGCACAAAATATCTGTTAAGTAAATTAGAACACTAATATGATGTTCATAATGCATTTGACATGATTCCCTTTAAAGAAATATTATCCATTAAAGAACATCAGCATGTTTACCAAAATTTATGCTACCAAAGTTAAACTAATCCCATCATCACTCTCGATCCACTTACTTTGTCAAGAATATCCCTTTAATGGATTTTCGCAATGTACCCCGTAGGCAAAACTGGTAAAATTATGTTCGTACAGTATGGCCTTTGACCTGCTCACGCACAGTAGGATCACTCTGCAACCATATTCTCCCGTTTTATTGAACGATCTTTAGCTACATTCCTTCTTTAATCTAAGTTATTGTCATGTATCTCAATTCGATCAATACATTCCGTTTGAATAATTGATTATTTACAGTATTCCGTCGCCCAGAAAGTTTTACTCTAAATTTGGTTAATTCCATACGAGGGCCGAAATATGATGATATTTCAAAACTTTATCAAAATTTGTCTTCTGTCAGTTTGCGTGGAAAATTTACTAGATAGACTGTTAGTGAATTATTGACTACACTCCTCTCTTACCTGTCTCCATTCTACTCATGCACTTAATCTACCTAGCCTACAACAGTTTATACCAAAATTTTACCAAACTGTACGAAAGTTTTCCAAATTCATCTCGCGCAAGTTGCAAGACGTCTAACCGAGTCTGAATACCTTTTCAAATTTAAAGGCATTGAAGACTCGCCCCAAACCGCGTGCGGCCATCTGAAAAAGTTAACTTTCTGTTGCTTGCAAATACCGTTTTGTTTCTGTCGTTACAAAATGCGGACAGTAATGAAACGTGATACCTTGTTATCTTTAGCTGGACCTGAGATGTCCATCGCTGTATCGTTTGTACGCTGTGCTGTGGGTATTGACCGCAGCTGTATGTACTGACTGTACACTAGTGTCTAATTACCGACGGTAGCAGCCGTGTGTGTATTTTCTGGGATCGATGGTGGTGTCTAAAACTTCTGTTACACCTCATTCGAAAGTAGGTCAGATTACCGGCATTAGACGTTTCTTTTTGCGCGAATTCTTCACACCCTTTTAAAAAAAATTTTTTTTTTTTTTTAGATGTCCCTCAACTACCGCCTCTTCCCTGGAACACAGATGATGAAGAGGACCCAGACGGAGGGGAAGATGACGAGGAAGACGACGAAACTAAAGAAATACGAGAGAAACAGAAGATAAAGCATAAATCGGGACCAAAAACTGTCGATCCTTATGCGTCAGACGACAGTAGTCTTATATTCCCAATCCTTATATCAATTGCTGTTTTTATTCCAACACTATTTTGCCTATGCAGGCTGTAAAGAAGAAAAAAAATGTGCAAACGATTTTTTTCCCACCCCCTTTTTCAGATTTTTTTCTCTCCCTTTTTCTTATCTAGTTAATAGTTTGGAAATGTAGATTTTTAACATTTTTGTGAAAAGATTGGTACAGTACTTTTGTGTGTAATTTATGTTGGGTAATTTTTTTTTTTTGTATTGGGGAAAAGGACATAGCCATTCATTTTTTAAGATGGGGGAGGGGTATGTTGTTGGTAGAGCATTTTTTTCTTGGTTTGGGAAAGGGAAAAAATATTCATGGCAATTTTAAATATTTTGTTGTTGTTGTAAATAATCGGTAAATGTGAAGAAATAGCAATTGGTTTGAATGTCTCGTCTTGTGACTTAAATTTATTAATTATCTATATTTCTGCTCGTTATCCTTACTTTTTCTCTTCTTCTTCTTCTTCTTTAAATAGATCTTTCCGTAATGCTATTATTCATATCACCATGACGACAACGCTACTACCATTTTTCGAGTGCTACAGAGCCTGCTACTTTCCTATTTTATCTTTTAAAGTTTATCCAGTTCTACAGCGAATTAATTGTTCCACATGACGATTGAAATAAGGGGTAAAATCTGTTTGTTGGGAAAGAGTAAACTTCTTCTTTGTCTTAATCATGAGAAGAATTTTTCCCCTTGTATTCCAGGCTAGGTACAAGACTATGTTTAGTTCATCTTGATATAGACGCCCTATAAAGAAAGCTTACAGGAGGACAAGAAAAGATAATTTGAAAAGAAGAAAAAAAACTTCACACACTCATACAGTAAAATGAATACAAATTGCACACATATAGAGAAATCCCATCCATTGGACTGTTAAAAAGTTAGGTTAAAGTATTGGAGCAGAGAGTGAGTCTTCCAATAATTTGTCTGTCTGTCTGTTGATTTATAGACAGACGAAAAAAAAGACACTGATCCAGTTATGATCATATCACCTGTTTGGCACACCCCGTTGTTGGGAGAACGATCTCTCCTCCCAAAAAAGTTACTTTGCCACCAACCGAGAGAGGGATGGCTCAGTTACTATGGTTTTAATCTCTAGCTTACTGGTTTTCAGGTCCCGTCCTACCCAGTAAATAATTGTCTGTCCCTTTCAATATTTGATTTTGATTTCACAGCCAGTTTTTCTGTTGTCGATTACACTATACACGCAAATCTTTACTTGCGGTCAAGTACCTGAAACTTGTTGGGAGAGGAACTGAAGTATAAAATAGCTACTCATCATCATAATACTTGAATTTCCAAGTCTTTTTATAGCTTCAGAACGTCGATTGAAAAGGCAACCTTTATAAATCTATAATGTCAAAGGGCATATGAATCGGAAAGATGTGACATGCATGTAATTGCGACAGGTACTAGGATGGACATACACATTACTCTACATAATAACATTTGAAAATTGTATGAAATGTTTGTGTGATATAAATGGAAATGATTTTTTTCTTTTTTCACATGACAGACCATACATACACATTTGAAGCGTGCTCTCATGTACACATTAAATGTATATATGTATATATATAGTCTGTTCAAAGTATCTCTTTCGAGATCCGGCTTTAGGAATCACAAATGATTTCGAGTTGGTTAGCATCATGTTTGATCTCTAGAGTAGGGCAAATATGTCACCAAAAACAGAACTAGTATTGTTCGATACAGGTGACAAACGCCTACAATGGAATTACGACCTTCCTTACCGGTTTTGAACCTCTGGACATACAATCAGCGACCATCGCCTAGTTTGTTAGGGTGTCCGCATATAAAGCGGGAGGCCCAGGTTCGAATCCCAGTGGAGGCTGGAAGTTTTTTCACTGTTCTAAATTTTCCAACTCATTACGTTTTCAATTATATATATATATATATATATATATATATATATATAAATATACAATCACATAACATTAACATTTTTGGAGAAGACACAACCCAGCTATCGTCTTTCGCTTTACGTGACAGTGACGTTTTTTTTTTTGTGAAGGACAAACTCTTGCAAAACGGCTTAGAAAAAATCTCACTCCATATTGGAGGTACCCCAGAACTTACTGACTTGGGTGTTTACGATCAACGATACTTACCTATCTCTGACTCATATTTGACTTTCTTAAATCTTAGCACTTACCTGACCAATAATTGTTATAAGTTAGGTTGATATGTTAGATAGAGACAGATAGTGAAGTAAAAATTCTAGTTTAAAGGTTGTGTCTGGAGCTGTGATATTGTAGATCTGTGATGTCATACTGCCACCGAGACCCTAACTTTTTATTTACTCTCTCTCTTTTAATGTTTTCCTTTCACATATTTTCCTGTTAGTAAGTTAACGGTGTTGAAAATTGAAGCCAATGACATC
Organism: Apostichopus japonicus; assembly: GCF_037975245.1. NCBI lineage: Eukaryota > Metazoa > Echinodermata > Holothuroidea > Aspidochirotida > Stichopodidae > Apostichopus > Apostichopus japonicus. The sequence continues at coordinate 4,069,797 of NC_092575.1, read as the reverse complement.
ATGAGGTCATTTTAAGAGCCTTTATACTCTAGATCCATAATCTCAAAGTCATGAAAGTTAACGTGAAGGAAGGAGGAGCAGGCGGGGGTGGCTAAATAGTACATGTACAAACTGGCAATACAGAAACATCCCTTTTTCTTCCTCCTTCCCTCCCATTTTTTTTTTTATGGAAAAATGTGACTTATTGCCCTAGAATCCTATCAACCTTCACCTTTACTAGCCATAAATGCTCCCACCCTAGCTACCCCCATCCAGCCCCAGCAACCCCCTGCTCGCACTTGCTAATTGCTAGTCATTTTGTCAGCTAGATATGCTAGATACAAATTATCAAATGAAGTCGTTGATTTGGACCAAAATTTTTCAAGTACTCTGCTTTTGTTGTATATTTGGTTGTGTATAAGTTCTCCATACTTGTGATGCTTGTGTGTTTATTTGTGCGTGTTTGTGTGCGTGTTTGTTTGTGTGTTTTAAACAAGGACTTTAAATCACGAAAACATTAAACATTTAAATTTGAGGGCGACAATTTTAATCGCCTAACTTTACTGTCAAATGCAATATCATGTGGAGTATCTGCAAGCACTTTCAAGCACAAGATACAAATGGTTTCTTTTTTCTGGTAAAGATGAACAATCTCACTGTTTTTCTGGTTTATTATGAAAGCGGATGAAAATCTTCTTATTCTATACTTCTCATGACTTAGTTTCTGTCTTACAACACAAATACCGTATATCATTATCAGAACTTGCCGATTACCCGTATTTGACCTCAAATATTACAGGATTAGAATAACCAAGACTGTCACATATTTTGTCTGTGTGGATGTATTTACTTTCATTTAATTTTTTTCAGTATGCACCTTAACTTTGAAAAGTTGTCTTGATTAATCTTTCTTATTTATTTCCATAAATATCATCTTAGAGGCAGTTTTGTTTTTATGACGTTAAGAAGTCACATGTACATGTGGGAGAAGCCCCGAAATGGTTTGTTTAACTTGCATTTCACAGGGGTTGGCTAAAGTCCAAACTAGATCATTATGCAGCATAGTAACACAAAGGCAGATGACGGATGTGAGAAGTTTATTCGGGTGTTTCCAACAGAAGTAATAAAACTCTTGAGATGGTTGCATCTTTATTGAATAAAGTATGCAAAACTGGTGAATAGCACATTTTATGTTTTATTTTAGGTTTCCTTGGAAGGTGCCATTGCATTTGGTGCCATTAATGGTGAAAGGTGCCATTAATGATTGATAGATCATCACAAAAGACTGATCAGAAATACTGTCAAACTTTACTCATCTCTTCAGCCGTCTGCTAACACCAGAGTGACCTCCAGTAAAGAAGAGAGCAGTTCATTATAATTTCACCCCAACCCCCCCTCAATCCTTTTGTCTATGAATACATTGGGAGGATAAGAACCCTTTTGGTTAGTAAGGTACTCAGAGGAAATGTTGGGAGTGTTACCCAGAAGCAGGCTGAAATAAAGGGGCAATATGTAGTATGACCTTTATGTTTTGAGTGTCTGAAACGTTGAGCATATATTAGATGGAGAAAGCAACCAGTCAACTATCCATGCCTCTGTTTGTGAATATCCATAGGAAATGTCCGTGTTTGTGAAGGGATAATGTCCATGTTTGTGGAGAGATATTTGCCAAGGGAATGTGTCTAAAAGCTGCAGGGTTGAATAAACGGGGTATTTCTTAAAATAGTTGAAACACTGCTGCATGCAGGTTATGAACAGAAGTGATGATGTTTAAAGATATATTATGAATGATGATACAAAGGGGGTGTGTCTGTAAGGACAAGATCATTTAAAGTGACTGCCACGGTCTGAACTTTAAGTGTTGAATTAAATGCGTGGTACATATTTCTTGTAATTGATTTGAAGTGAATTTTTTCAAGTGTATTATTTTGGGATGTTATACATACTTAAGAGCCAAAGAATGGCAATGCATTGTTTGTTATGTTTTTATAAATAAAAGCATTTTGATGCACTTTCATCCCTGTGTGAACTGTGGCTTCCTCGTGGTTATAAGGTATCCCTGTATTCCTTCTATGACTAAAAAACAATACTGGCACCAGACATGTAGATGTAAGGGGTGGGGGGGTTTTGACCAATGTCCTGTGGTGTTAAAATCCCCCCCCCCTCCCCTTGGCTGAAACAGGCCTACATGAAAACTGTTGCTGAAAATCATCCTACTGAGTGGTGCTCTTTGCATTCCCTAGCTACCTTCCCCTGATGGTATGTATTTATGGGGTCAGAGATTGATGAACCCACCATTAAAGAAAAAAACAAGGATTCAGGAACCAGGCCTACATGAAAACTTGCTGAAAATCATCCTACTGAGTGGTGCTCTTTGCATTCCCTAGCTACCTTCCCCTGATGGTATGTATTTATGGGGTCAGAGATTGATGAACCCACCATTAAAGAAAAAAACAAGGATTCAGGAACCAGGCCTACATGAAAACTGTTGCTGAAATTCATCCTACTGAGTGGTGCTCTTTGCATTCGCTAGCTTCGTTCCCCAGATGGAATGTTATGGGGTCAGAGATTGATGTACCCACCATTCACGAACACAAGTATTGAAACAGTTGGATCCTTATTGCTTGTTTGTGTAATCTACATTTTCACAACAAATCCTAGATTAGGAATGGCCTGCATACAAGAACTCCTCCATCCCCAGTCAACCCTTTTTTGCCGGTTTTCAAAGAGAGGGTGGGGATTTGGTCCCCCCCCCCCCCGCTACTTGAGATATCTGTCAGCCCACTTCCCAAATTTTCAGAATCTTATTTTTGAGAAAATAAGTAATGGCTTCTTCCCCTCTAGAAGAGCATTGAGACCAGTGGCGGAGCTAGGGGTATTGGTCAGGAGGGGCAGGAATGGTCTGTAGGGGCGCCTTCGACACTGTCAGAGCTATATACTGCTCTGGACACATCTTAGCGGAGCGCCAGAATTTTTTTGAGTAAAGATATTCCCTAGATCGCCGGAAATGACCCTTTCCGGGCCTGGCTAATTTGCAGATAAACGAAGAATAAATAGGTGTCATCGCCAAATTACTCCAACAACATGTGATAAATGTCAATAAGTAGATGAGAGAGCAATAAAAAAGTCAATAATCACGAATAAGTAAAAAGTGGTTAAGAGCTGAAAAGGGCGCCAGCAGTCCATTTGAGTCCGTCGGAAGGCATCCCTCCCCCCCCCCCCCCTCTGACTGTATGGACGCTTCCGCCACTGATTGGGACCCCTAACAGAAGTCTAGCAACACCCCTGTGAAAGATAAGCCAGCGTTGGCCTCTGTCGTTTATTTGCCCTGCGTCGTAAGTTGGAAACATATTTGGATGGCGCTCGACCATAACAGTCTCACTACAGTCAAGAGGGTGGAAAAACGCCTATTGCGTCGGCTGTTGGCATTACATCCACTCCAGCCACGCGCGATATTGCCAACGTGCATCATACAAAGCTACGGCCGACTCTAGTATTGCATTTGTGTTTGCGACCCGTCCAGCTGATTTGAGGGAAAGTACAGTTCACAGATTAAACTACTCAGCAAGTAGGCCTAGGCTGTTCAGTTCAGTTTTAAAACTAAAACGAATTGTACTAAGCTTTCTTCACGGTCCGGATTTATCGGAAATTCTTGAAAACGTATGCTCTCCTCCATCACAAAGTTTGTTTCATCAACATGAAATCCAAGTTAATCTCCGTCTGCCCAGCTGCACTGAACGGCCTCATACACCGTCCTATGCCACGACAAATGACCCTGTTCAAACGTCGTCAAATGCCACTAATTGTCGATGAAAACTTTACGGTGAGATCATAATAGGGTAGTTGAAATCATTCATGGCTGCTAAAGATGTGTTCATTTTTTATAGTTTATAGGGTTGCTTTTGTCGAAGTTAAAAGCGGTTAGTTACGTTGGAACCTTATTTTACCAACTTATGTTTTCTTTCCCTAACGTGAATTATTGTAACATTAGGCCTAAACTGAAGCACCACAGTTGGACACTTCATTATTCTTTCTTGTATAAAGTCAGCACAGACTATATAATGATTCTGTAAACTTGAATGCATGCAGAATGCAAGCAATTTGAAGAGTTTGCGTCCCTGGCCAAAACGTGTCCTGGACGCAGAATTCTGCATTCGTAACAATGCTGCGTAATATCCGGTTGTTTTCCCAATACCGGTAGCATGGTGGGCTCATAATTGGGGTCACACTAATTAGCGTCAACTCACGACAACTCACGACAACTCAAGACAACTCAAGACAACAGGCTTAAAATAACATCAAATACCATCAAATACAATTGATGTCATCAGAGTATATCTGGAAACACGTTTAAAACTGACTGGAACCAGCGTGCATACAGATCTTTCACGGGAAAAAAACGTTTTTGTCGTAAAAATCGCCAACTTTTTTCTAACGTTGAATTAGACGACGTGATGCTATTGCGCTTGCGCAATGCCATCGGACCGAACCATTATAATATGGGTGGGTTTGTGCTAGGTTTGGAAAGTACCTTGTGTACAGTGTCGGTAAGGTGGGTTGTCGTAGTAATAAAGCACCAAAGTATGGTGAATGAACTCCAAATCAAATTATTTAATGTTTTAAAATGGAAAAATAATAACAAGTATTCATTATTTTAAAACATTAAATAATTTGATTTGGAGTTCATTCACCATCAGTGTTCGATTTTTCCGGTATCGCATCGCAAAATGCGATCCAAAACGACAAACTTGCGAGACGTTTTCAAATCAGCATCGCACTTTCTGCCGATTTGTGCGATACAAATTCCTAGTCAGATTTGGGAGCAAACACTCAAACCTTAACTTACGAACTGTCGATCACAATGTAGAAGTTATAATTTATTGAGTTCATACTCAATGTACAACTTATTGACTTGACCGTATAGCGAAAAAAAACCTGAAAAAATAATATCCTACCATAGTTAAGTGTAAAGCAAATAGCCTAACCACCTCGGCGGTTACGGATCTCACGTAACTAAAAGGTTCCCTGGCAACGTGCCAAAAAATGTTAACAAACAGGTGTTATACAGGGGATGAGCTCACAGTTGTTGGGAAGGTACCTGGGCAAATTCGCAGCACATGTACCGTGGTACAGTAGTTAGGTATAGGGTTAAACACTGCAGTTGTAAAAATGTACGCATAGTGCACGCTATTCATTGTTAGGCAGTCTAGAAACGGGGCTTTGCTGAACGTTGTTTGTTTCATAATATCGGAAGTTTTGTAAGTTGCACTTTTTAAAGATTGAAAGACAGATTAAATCTCTTTTCATTTTATAACATAATACAGCTACTTTAACTTGTCATTTTAAAATTTTCATCAGTTTCGTGACAATTTAAATAAAAAAAAGTTGACAGTATTTTGCATCCTCAACTGCGAATTTTTTCATCGCCAGTCATCCCAAAAAATGACAATTTTCGGGTGCTTTCGCCCCAAGGATCCCCACGAGGGGTTCTACCCCGTGACCCCACCATAGCCCTAAGACGGGCCCCTGGACACCACGCCTTTATGCTCGCACGTTACGCGTGCTAGGCAGGCGAACACCGGCGGGAAATCGGCATTGTGTTCGCGGGAAATTGAACAAGGTTTTCCAACACTGTTGAACTGTGCAGTTACTGTATGCATCATGTTCAAGGTTTTCACGGAGGCCTTTGAGGAAATGAATGGTTAGTACAGTGTATATATGCTGCACTAATGCTGTGTGTAGGCCAAGGTTCACGAAGGTCAATGGTTATATTCGCGCGCCGTAGACGTGTTTTTAGATGTTACGGAGTCAGGTTTCCATGGATATTAATCGAAAATGAATCTGAGTTTAACTGACGCTAAAGAAATGGATCGTCTTGGGCAGATTAACAAATCATTGCAAGTAAAAATAAGTACAGGTAGCTCTGCTGTTAAAAAGAAAAGTTCAATATCGGTTTGCTGTTATCGGCAATTAGGCAAAATTTTACCGATACCGATATGCTGCCGATATTGCAAATATCGGCCGATACCGATATTGAAAACGATTATCGTAGCAACACTAGTATAAATAATAATAATAATAAACAAACATTTTCTAGTTAATACATTGATCGCCAACATTTGGTCCGTTTTGTGGTAATTTCAAAACTGCTATTCAATATTGGGGAACTGCTATGCAACAAAAATATTGTATAGCAATTGTCAAAATTTGTTGCTATGCAATTTTTTGGCCATAAGTCGAACACTGTTCACCATACTTTGGTGCTTTATTAGTACGACAACCCACCTTACCGACACTGTACACAAGGTACTTTCCAAACCTAGCACAAACCCACCCATATTATAATGGTTCGGTCCGATGGCATTGCGCAAGCGCAATAGCATCACGTCGTCTAATTCAACGTTAGAAAAAAGTTGGCGATTTTTACGACAAAAACATTTTTTCCCGTGAAAGATCTGTATGCACGCTGGTTCCAGTCAGTTTTAAACGTGTTTCCAGATATACTCTGATAACATCAGTTGTATTTGATGGTATTTGATGTTATTTTAAGCCTGTTGTCTTGAGTTGTCTTGAGTTGTCGTGAGTTGTCGTGAGTTGACGCTAATTAGTGTGACCGCATAATTGACGCACTTAAGGATTGGATTGACGATGTCGGTCAACATAAAATCAAAATCACCCAACTGCATGCACTTTTCATATGTGTAGTTCCTTAGAAATGTAATGATCTCAAAATATTTATTGTTCTGTGCTTACGCAACGTACAATTGAGAAGAATTTGACCACAAAATGTCTGCTGTGTCAAGTTCTTTCATACCCCTAAATTGACACATGCGTCGATAAGCTAACTGTATTGTAGGCCTAAGTATACATCCATTGACTTTGGATGCCGTTTGCTATGCTCTGAACCTCTAAGCTTAGACAGGTCAGGTCCCAGAGAGTAGTGGTATCATTTTGAATTAATTTTGGTTATTTTTAGGGAGTAAGATTTCCAAATGTCCAAAAAATGTGTAAAACTGGGGGGAGGGTGTTAAAAGCTTAAAAAATACCACAATTTGGTCAGCAAATAGCTGAAATGGATTCAAACTCATGAAATATATAATTCTGCTTGACTGCAAAAAGTTTAGGTGGCCTTCTTTATCGTTGCTAGTAATAATTGAAGGTGCGTCAATTACGGGGGTGCGTCAATTACGAAGCCTTTACTATAGTACTAGTGACACATTGCACTGTGATCGGGACTACGGGATCAGGATCCCGCACAATGCTCACAAGTACTGTACACTAAGTTGGGGGAAGGCCTCTGAGTTTTGCATAGATCTACTGTACATTTGGTTTAAAGTTTTTTTTTTGTAACCTTGAGTTACTGTACCAATTACAATAACTGCAAATAACCATCCTTCCAATCACAGCAATCTATTGTTTATGGGGCGACATCCGCTCTCTTATTTCATGGTTAGGGGAGGTACTGTAAGATAGAGAGATCCCAATAAGAAGAAAAGACATTCATGATGATGTGAATGAAAGGGGATTCAATGTTGTCATATATACTGTAGTACAGTTTGTCAGACTTGTTCTGTGCACAGTTTATAAGTTGCAATATTTAGACAATTGTCATCTTTACCTTTTGTCGTCATTTCCTACATTTCCTTAACTGCCACCTTCTCCTCCTTCAGTTTCAGTCTTTACCAGTCCACTAAAACAGTATGAATCAGTCCACTAGTTGATCAGTGCTTGTGACTTTGCAGCTTTGGAAAAGATATTTAACTGTAGTAATTGTAATAACAGTGCCTAAACAGCCACATCCAGTTGTACCTGTTTATGTTTTCTTTCCAATTTGTCAAGTGCTTTCTCACCCCTCCCCTTCCACACTGCCCCTCATCCCTCCTCTTCCACACAACCCCTCCCATTCCACACAACCATGCCTTCACTGCCCAGAGACCCATCCAATAAACCTTTTATCTCTTCTTTATTTTCAGATGATTATGGAAATGCCAGAGATAGATGCTCTGACTTGTAATCACACAGGTGACGCCTGTTATAAATATGGTCATCAGGTGATCAACGCTTTCATGGAGGTAAGTCTAACATTAGCTCTGTTTTTCCCACTTTTTTTTTCTATTATGTTCAAGGTTATTTATATGTTGGCAAGCTTCCTCTATATTCATTGCCAAAAGACATAACTTTCCATTTGCAACAAATTTAGCAATTAAGGATGTCAGCATTGTAGGTACAGTACTGTATTACATTTAATTTAACAGGTATGATTTCCATTGGTAAGCAGCTCATTTTCAATCTCGTTATAAAATTTCCAAGATTCACATGGCTAAAGAACTTAAGAAGATGCATAAATTTTAGTTTAAACAATAAAATAACATTCTATACTTTTTGCAATCTATCATTTTGCCACTTTGTACTGCATCAAAGTTTTGTCACTTTTTCTTCCTTCAAATAAGAAGCTACTTGAGGGGAAAAAAATTAAGAAGTTTACCTGGTCGTCTCTCAAACAACCAAGTTCTATGTTTTATGTTTCCATTGTCTGAACAACAAATCTGGTTTTCATAAATAACAAATGATGATCAATATTTACATTGTAGGAGCAATATGTATTTACAGTACATGTATTTACAATGCAATCTGAAATTGATGTAAACAACTAGTAGCCCGTCATATGACCACCGTCTGATTTTGGTTGTCCAAACAGAAATTTTGGCCATTGCAAATGGACAGACCACTACTTAGTGGAGTTTAGGGGAGTATGTGGTATACAGACTATGTAATGTCTTATGATTAGTGTTGTGCTCCTGTCAGTCCTATGGCAGGATAAGAATGCTGTATTATCTTGATCAAGTTCAAATGACTCAATGATGATATTTAAACCTTAGTGACTCCAAATATTGTACTGTATGAGCAGCACTAAAACACTACAAGGTGTCCCTTCTTTCTGGTATTAAATGGTGGTCTACATGGCTTAGTTATTTCTTTAATGAAATCATAAGCAATTGATAAATTGTCAGAAAACTTGGCATGTGCTATTAAAGAGAAAATACTTTGGCAAGTATACATTTTTACTTCATTTGTTGCTCAGGTGAGGTGCAATACAAACAGTTCAAAGTAGACTTGTTGAATAATAATTTCCTGAAATTGCTGGCTCGCAAAGAAAAATTGATATCATAGAAATCACATTTACTCCATCATTTTGGGAGTTAATGCTTGGGCCCCCGAGGTACCAAAATTTGAACAGAGTTCAAGTCACCATGTTTGCAACAACTTTGCTGTAGTGATTTTTTTCACACTTTGGCACATGTGTGTTTGTCATACAGCAAACTTACAAGAACCTACAAGACTGCATCCCTTTAAATAATAGTTGTACAAGGCAGTCACTGTGGTGTAAAGGGTAATGGGAGACTTTCTGGAATTTGACTTTTGGCGCACAGACCATACAGTATATCGCATTGATTTTATACCAGTGCACCTACCCCAACAATACCACCAACATTAACCCTTATAGTTGAAATGGTACACAGAGCGAAGTGATGTTTAAATTCAATCTTTTAATCATCAAAGTTTCAGTTGCAGCTTTAATGCAATGTCAGCTACTAAGTATTGTATATATATATTGTGTGAATCTGGATGATGACAACAATACATTTGAACAAGATGTGTATTGTGTACCAACTATCAGAGAGCACTGTCAAGTCTGTCATAACCATCCTTATACTTTATGTCTAAAGTGCCAAATATAATCGGGGGGGGGGGGGGGTCATGCGAAGGGTGGATTCCAAAGTGCTATTTGTTTCAGTCCAAGTTGATAAGGATGTTCCCTATTGTTCTTCATAATATATCCTTAGTGCATATATATATATATTTAATGAAATGTGAACCCTCCATTGTGTGAATGATAAATATGAATAAAAAAACACCCATTTTTGGAAAGATTTTAGTGAGAAAATCTGAACAAACTATTTCAAGAAGGTCGTACAGTAACTTACAGCTGCCATTTTTGGTTTCCATGATAACAGTTATATACCATTGAAGTCATGATGGCGTGTATGTGTGTGTGTGTGTGTTGTGTAAACATCCAGCTTGGTAATATCTCAAAGTAGGAACCATGGATACTTTTCTTTATTCATGTTGATGCGTCATGTTAAGAGGAAGAAACCCTATTGTTTTTGGTGGAGGTCAAATCATCGAGGTCACCAGATGTCAGACACTGAAATCCTTTTAAACATGATATCTCGTGACAGGAATCATAGATACTTTCATACATGGTATGTAGATATGTCACATTGAGAGGAAGAACCCTAATGTTTCTGGTGGAGGTCAAAGGTCACCAGAGGTCAAACTCTGAAAACTTACAGTATTAAGCATCTCATGGTAGAAATCAGTACATTTATAATTTATATTATGATAGCTATTTCTGGTGAACAAGCAGAAGTCTATATTTGAATTGAAGTCATCGACACCTCCATGCTGCTGTTCTGGTATGTTTTTGCCGTCAGCTTTCTCAAAAAGTGTTTGTACTATAGTATGTTCACTTCTCCTCATTACTGGCAAGGGATGGGAGGCTTGTTTGCAAAGTTTAAAAAGGTAGTTTTCCATGTGTACGTTGTTTTTCAAGCCTTCTCTTTCTTTCTTTTTTTTTGGGGGGGAAGGAGGTGGGGGAAGGAGCTCTAATGTGAAATGTTAATTATAATGGTATCATGCGTCTCATTACTTTCAATTACTTCCTCCAGAAAGTTGCGCTTCTCTCTAGAGATGAGTTGGCTGCTGCTCTCATGGTCCCGAGGGGAGACATCTTCAGCTCATCACTACAAGACTGCGTTCCGTGCGTCGGTTGCCGAAGAAGGTAAACTACTTTAAAGTCGTCGTACCTTTTAAAGGATATCTCGAATTGAAGCAAAATCATTCTGGTTGTATTATATAGGTTCGTCGTCAAACTGTCTCGCAATAAAAGAAGGCTACCTGATGAAAAATATGAACAAATACTAATAAAAAATCACTTACAGTGTGTGTTCACATGGCACTAAAAAATACCATATAACTTTACTGACACGAGAGGAATTTCGCATAAATCTTTCATACTACCTTTCTGTGGACATCATAATTGTTGAAGTGCTATTGAAGACCGTTTCCAGTTGAAAAACTGAAAACAGATTTTGGCTGGAAATGAAAAGGAAAGCAGTTTCTACCTGTTGAGTTGTCAGCCATAAATCTTACAGGTGAATGTTAAATACTAAAGGATTAATGCAAACATTGGCTTGTGCACATGTACGAAATGCAACAGCTTTCAGGAATTCTGTTTGAATTTGTACTGTCTGTAAACAAAGTTCAGGGTTTTCAGTGGGGTGTGGAGGTTTATCCTTTTATTCTCACCACAGACGTAACATTAGTTTTAAGTCTGTCTGGTATTCCTATTTTAATTGGCACATTTTATAACCTAATTTTTAAAGACACATCAAATGGAGAGGATACATCATGAATAAAATAAAGTTCATAATCGAGTGATCACAACATGAAAGAGTTACTAAAGAGATAGCTTGGAATCAGGGTAAGAGAACTGAAAATAATATTCTGTCACCTCCTTTGGGAGACTTGTCCAATTTATTGTTCTACATTAGGAGATTTGATCTTTGGTAATAGATGTCTGAATAATTAAGTTGTTTGTAGGATTTTTCTTTATCACATAAATTTAAGTACCATCTATAAACAGGGATGAGGGGGCAGGGCCTGGGGGGGGGAGGGATTATCACATTATGTTCACCACGGATATAACTGTAACATTTTGTTTTAAATCTGACTTGATGTTCCTATTTTTTTTTACCACATTTGATAACCTAATTCTTTGAAGCCATCAAATGGAGAGGATAATGTATCATGAGTTAAATATAGTCTATTATCAGTGATCACAATATGAAAGAGTTACAAAAAAAAAGAGATACAGTAACTTGGAATGTTAAAGATGGAATCAGGCTTAGAAACTTGAAAAAAAAAATATTCTGTCCCGTCCTTTGGGAGGCTTTCATTCTTAAGTTTTGCATTAAATTAGGAGATCTGCGTTAACATCTGAACAGATGCCTAAAGAGGTTGTCTGCAGGATTTTTCTTTTGCACAAACATTTTAAGATTGGTTGGGATTGCTTCTCTATTAATGTAGAGCCTATTTGCAGCTCAAAAATCTCCCTCTGGGCTTTTGTCATTAAGTACTCTATGCTGGAACAAAAACAACATTAGGGTTAGGGTTAGAGTGACATTAATGTGACTCCAAATTGTCTAACATGTTAGGATTGTCTGTTCCATTTTGAAACAAGTATCATTCACTACCCAAGAACCTACTCTACTGCAAATGTTATGGCAGACATACCTAGATGTGATTATGCACTACTTGGCTGATTTATGACTAAATAAGAAGAAAAAAATAAAAAAGATAAAACTTTCTTCTAGACTGAGCAGAGAAATTTGTATAAGTAACTTGATTAAACCTGGCAAGATGTCCACACTGGCTATTACAGGAAGCTGCTGCTTAGGCATACCAACTGCAGTACTGTAATCGTTATATATTATTGTGTTAGGCTAATAGCCTACATGCATGAACCTTTGGGTACAGTTGTGTTTCCTTTTGTTCTTTTTGTGTAGATTATATCTTTGCATTCCAACAAGGTTTACAGAAATTGTTAATATATACTGTACACAATAAATTTTGTGCAGCTGGAGTATAATTCAAACTCCAGACATGGACTGATTAGCCAAAAAGCATCAAAGTGTTTCCAAAAGGGTGCAAGACACTTAGCAAAATGGGTTGCCTTGACAGCGGTTTGATTTTTGTTTTCTTGTTTGTCTCTCTCTCTCTTCAGTATGGAGGAGCTCTTCAACCGTCTGAAGGAACAGCAGCTGACCCATGCCACAGAACCGCTACTCATCACCCCCAGAGCTGAGATGTCTGTTACCCATGAAGTACTCTACGACATGAGGCAACTGTTTTCCATCCTAAGTGTTCAAGGGTGAGATATATATCACCAATAAACTTATCACCTTAGACCGGCAAACATGTTAGATCCTTACTACACCCCTCTCCCCACGCCTTCCTCATTCCAGAGTCGCACTTTTCAGATAATGTCTGTTACCCAGGAGGTGCTATCTGACACAAGGTAATTGTACTCTGTCCTAAGTGTTCATGGGTGAAGTTTATGTTGCTAAATAGCCTTCCTTACCTTAGACCAGCAATTCTGATAGACCCTTAACTACACCCCATTCTTATTCCCTTCATTTCAAAATGTTATATTTCTAAAGTGTCTGCGTAACCCATTAAAGACTCTGCGAGACCAGGCAACTGTATTCCAACCAAAGAGTTCAAGGGTGAGATTTATTATTGCCCCATTGATATCCAGGAATTCATTTTACTACCGAAGACTGTAAAAGTTGTGTGTAAAAGAATGTTGGCCTGACGTTCCGATCCTAGCAGGATCTTCTTCAGAGGTTAAAAGACAAGTAACAGTTACAGAAGGGACAAAAACTGTAAAAGTTGTCCAATAATACCATTCATACTTTTCTTTTCCTCTTTAATTTTTATTTTTAAAACTTTCTCTGTTTCAGACCAAAGCTGAACGACATAGTGGATAGCATTCACAAGAACAGGAGAAACAAGAGGTGTCAGTTACATTCCTTGGATAACCACAAAGTCAGACTACTCTCGTAAGCAACAATATTTTATCTTGTGATCATGGGGATGGTTTGGTTATAATCGGCTTTTGGAAACAAAACTCCTCAAACTAAAGCTGAGTACTTGTATTTCTACACATCATTTTGATTTGGTGTGAATGGGAAGCAAGGAAGGTGAGGACAGATAAAATGAATAAATATTTTTATCTTCTTGAAAAAAGTTACCAAATGGTTAGTATTCTTTTATACTTATGTAACAAAACATTGAATCCTAAATATTAAAATGTAGTCACCTGTTATTCTCAGTCCATCTGTTGTTGTGGTCTCATTGTTTGAGGGGGGGGGGGTTGCAAAGAGAGGGGTAGGGGTTTGATGGTGATGCAAGCTGTCATATGTAATATATAACTTTTTAAGACAAGACCCAGTCATTTGTTTTCCCACATACCTGCAAACTAGTAAATTATCACAAGTTGTTGAAGTGGACAGTACTGACAGGCTTGCTTTGAAAAACAATACCTTTATGACACTTAAATTAGGTAAATAGGTAAGTCCAGATGTGTCTCAGTCCCAGTGGTTTCTAATTTCTGCTGTTCCTTGTTCCTTTGTTTACTTATAGTTTGGGGTTTGCATTATGCTTTAATATGTTGCTCTGTCAAAAAAAAATTTTAACAAAAAGAAGATTCTTTCTTTTTCTCCATTTTCTTTTTTCTTCATCTTTATAGAGGCGCAATTTAATGATCTAAAAAAAAAATAAATAAATAAAAAAAATTTCATTAAAACTTTTTTTTTTTTTTTAAATTAGAAATTGGGAAGATATTTGGGAAGCCATGGAAACACCTTGTCGTGAGGAAGTCATAACGATATCCTCCTGTGAACTGAAGAGAACCACTGATGCCTATCTCAGTAAGCACAGGTGAGTGATTATTACAGGTACCTCAGAAAAGTGATTTTGGTAAAAAAAACTTTGACAGTATTTGACAATTCTGTCCGATGACTTTGAATTTTGGAAACTGACGAGTCAGTTTTCATTTCTAAACGATGAAGGAAATGTCACCAAGTTTGTTGAAAGTTTGCAAATTTAATGCTTAGATGTCATCAATACCTCAGTGGAGAGTAACCAGTTGACAAATTCAAGTTAAGAATTTTAGCTCAGATCATGAATTTCTCTCTATTCCTTGTTTATTTGGTGAACAAGAGCTTTATGTGAATTTTTGCAATCTTATTCTGAGCAATACTTGGTAGATTTGTTACATTTATTTTGTTTAATTGCAAGCAGCTGCTGATTCCTTTAATGAAATCCAAGTAACGATGCTTAATATAATGTCAAAAGTCATTGAAGAGGAAACATACTTAGAGGGGGTCATATCAGGTTTAGATCTGCATCTGTAAATTTAGGCAGCCAAATTACGATACTCATAAACACCTCTATGATGTGGCAGATTTATATTCTGTGTGGTGAAATATCACAGTAGGTATATTACTACTATTCAATACTTGATTATCATCAATATTTTAGGAAAGAGGTGAGTTTTTACAACAGGTAGTCCTAGATGGGATTCAAGAAGAGTCCTGACTGTTATTTTTCTTCTCTTGTCTCGTCGACAGATTTTGTAGTGAGTGTAAGTCAAAGGTCATGACTGCCTTCCACATTCTGGTCCAGAACCAGGAACCTCCCAAAGACAAAGACTTCTGTCCATCGATGTACCAGGGAATCAGATACTGTCCGAGGAAACATCACCTCCACGTCCTCTGCGATACGGACTACATCGAGAAACTCGTCAAGAGGGCAGAGCCCGATCTCTGCGGAGTGTAAGTGCACATTTCTTCGATTCCTGCCAGTAGCAGCAGGCCTGAAATAACCTGTTATCGTGAAGTAAAATGCCGGGGAGAAAGCGGTGACCAAATTTGCTACACAAAAGCAAAGTTATATAGCAAGTTTTTGTTCACACAAACCTTTTAGTATGTTCAGAAGATTTTATTATGATCCAGCAAAATGAAGAAATTGCAGATCACCACATGTGAACACTAAATTATGCTTTTGGTGATAAAAGATGAGGGCAGTATTTTGGAAAACGGTCGTCATTTCCTCCAAATTTTACTTGGCTATACAGACTTTTACTATCCCAGAGGTTGCGCCCTTTGATATTATTCCCAGACATTGAGGAGTGTTCATTCCTAATTCATCAATTGAACAAAGTCTCGGTAATCATAGATATTTGGCATCAAAGAGCTACAAACCAACTCACTGCCCAGCTTAACCGACTTGTAAATTTTCTTCATTCGTTCGACAGACGTCGGGAACGTCACGCAAAGACCCTAGAGGCAGCCCAGGAGGAGATTCTCACCTGTCTGGGTCTCCACATCTACGACAGGCTCCATAGGATTCGACAGAAGGTCCTTGCAGAGGAACAAGCCTGGAGTCTACTGGTGCATGTGGGCATGTACAAATTGCAGAAAGCATTTGAGGTAGAGTCTTACAAGGGTATTAGCAGCAAATGTGCTGTTTCAGGGTTTTCTTGTCCTAGAGCAAAGCTCTCACATTTCAATCAAAACCACAAAAACATGTCATCCCACATTCTCGTACTGATCAGTTCACACAGGTCCTTAAATGGATAGCTTAGAAAGAGGGAACATGTTGTAAGCATTCTGTTGGAATTTGAATTCAATTCTTATGTGCTGTTTTCAATATAACAGCAATTGAAGTTGAAACATTTTTTCCACCGAAAGAGAACTTGAAGCAAACAGGTGTGATGTCATCGAAATCACACTGACAAATTTCTTTCTATGTCATTCTTTAAAACTTTTCATCCAATTTCCTGCTTCACAAACTTGGATACATCTCAATATGAACACACTATATGTCCTTGGTATATTGGTAATTTCACCACCCCTAAAGTTGGAACCCTATCCAATCCAAACCAAGTGAGTGAAAAATAAAACAGTTTGCTGCCATGTGTGCAACTGTGACATCACACCTAATTGCTTCAGGTTCACTTTTGGTATAATCTTTGACAAGCTATGTAGGAATTGAATGCAAATTTACACCAGAAGTGCTTAGAATATGTTCCTCTTTCATCAGTCAAAAATAAATTTTCCTCTGGAGTATCCTTTTAAAGTCTGAAGGCTTGAGCAACCTCATGGTACTTTGCATGCCTGAAAGACATTTTGAGAATCTCAGAAATCTCCAGTGTTTAATGATTGCATGAGTAAAATAAATAAATACGTCATTTATATAGCGCTTAATCAAAAAGAGTATCAAAGCACTTCACAAAAAACAAAAAACGATAGCAAGGAAATAAATACAGTGAAAACATATAATGACCCAATAAAAATAATCTTAAAATACCAACAACAAAAAAAGTAAAAAAGCAATAAGATGTTATAAAAAATACAATAGGATGTGATTTAAAACAAAACAATAAGAGGTTATGAAAGTACAATATGAGGTATAACAAACAAGAGATTAAAAACGGTAATATTACGTAAAATACGTTAAAAAAAAAAGTAGGTACCTTTGACCTGATAAAAGGCATGGCTGTTAAGAAGTTCCTTTAACTAGATGATTTGGGTAATAAGAGGTA
Source organism: Apostichopus japonicus (assembly GCF_037975245.1). Taxonomy (NCBI): domain Eukaryota; kingdom Metazoa; phylum Echinodermata; class Holothuroidea; order Aspidochirotida; family Stichopodidae; genus Apostichopus; species Apostichopus japonicus. The sequence continues at coordinate 4,052,585 of NC_092575.1, read as the reverse complement.
ATAAGGAGGCATTAGGACTACCAGTTCAAATTTTGCAATATAGTGAACCTGTATTCATTGCTAAAATGTGAACGAGACCCTGATTTTTTTGGGGGGATCATTTCAGAGAGAACGGAAGGTTTTTGCACAAGATGTGCAAAACAGGGAAAGACCTGAATCAAGTTCAGACTCTCTTCATTACTATCCTGTGATTCTTGTCAACAATTATTTTTGGTTTGCTAACTGTTTACGGTGGTAGCGACCATGGTTTTTTTGCCGCTTTTAATGCATTCTCAAATATTTTTGTTATCCCCCTCTTTTCAAATTCCCAAACAGGTCGCTCTCGATGCGAAGCACGGCTTGAGTAAAATCGAACTCATCTGTCAAGAAATCAACAAGGAGGATGAGGAGAGGCAGCAGAGACGAGAACAGAAGAAACAGCGGAAGAAAGCCCGGAAGAAGAACAAATCGCTCCCCAAACCGGAAGTGGCCGGAGAATCGGAAACCACAGAACGGAAACCGCATGGGTGCTGTGAGGCTGAAAAAGAAAATGAAACCACGTGTGAGGTAAGAATCGGATAGGATTTTAAAAAAAATTAACGGGATGGAAGGATTTAAAATCAGTGGGAAACAAATGCTTTATTGTTTTAGTAGAGTTATATTGGTCAGAGAATAAACTGTGAAACGTTGTAAGCATGATATCTCAAGAAGAAAAACCATCAGGTAACAGGTTCCCAAAAGATGCAAGTTAATTTCATCATGGGTACCTCACCTGCTTATTTTCCATTGTTGGGTTCTAAAGTCAATTTCAGCACCAACTATGTGGACTTTTGTAGGAGATTGGACAGTTATTTTGACAGTATCTTTCAAATGACTGCAGGGTATCAAAAGTATCGATTTTAAAAAATGTCCACGTTGAAATTTTTCGCTTCTAAGATGATTTCTCTTTTGCTTTCCTCAGTGTCTGTCCACATCTGTCCAAGAAGAACCCAAGGCTTCTATTCCTAAAGGGCCTGCCATCAACGGTAAGACCACCAAAGTATTAACCAACGGTCAACAACGTCACGACACGCCCAACAACAATGACAAAGGCAGCGTTGAAGATAAGGGTCGTCCAGCGATGTGCGGTAAGTCACAGCAACATCACACTCGGAACCGGAAAAATAATTGCAAAAGTTTGAAAGATTCTAGTACTGAATAGCACCAGAATCAACCCAGAAGGCCTACTTTCATGATGTTTTGTTGCATTATACATGTTGATTTTACCAAAGTACCTTTGTTTTACTCGAATTAGATTGATTGATCAACTAAGACACCCTACTAGAAGTCTAGAGTCAGGTGTATATTGCATGTTAACATCCCTGTGCGCTTAATCACACAACATATATTGTTTCAAGCTAGTCTACAGAGAAGGATAGAAGCTTTAGGAAAGGGTGTTTCTTGAAAAATATTCCAGCGATACCCTCTATAGTTACCCACCACTGTCATAGCCATTTGTATGTAAGAGTCAGGGGCAGAATTGTAATTGCAATTATCTGGCAAAGGTTATTTACCAGCTCCCTTGTGCATTGTATAATTTGAAGATCAAATGTTACCATGTAAATTTTGCAACTTAAATACACTCAGCTACACTGAGGCTTCGGTCAATTTTAAATGAGTCAAGCTTAAACATGGACTAAACAAATCATATGGTGTTGTTACTCGCACACAGGAGAATTCCAGAAGTGACGTCAGCTTGTTATGGAGTGGTTGAATTATTCACCAGCTCCCTGTGCATTGTATAATTTGAAGATCAATATGTTACATTGTAAATTTAATTATTTTGTGTGTTTTGGGTGTTGTTACTCGCACACAGGAGAGTTCCAGGAAGAAGAACCTTGTGGCGTGGGAGAGATATGTGCTGACTGTAAAGGGGAGAAATCAACAAGCGGTTCCTCTAACAGTAGAACCAACTCATCAGGGTGTCTGGTCAAGGTGAGCGTTTATCCCTGTAACCGATGATTGGTCAATAAAAGTTCTCTCTGTTTTTACTACACATTTACTAACCTTTATTGGCTGACAGGCTCCTGACCATGTGATGTGTATCTTGTTAGTCAACTGAACCTGAATGGTGATTGGTCAACCAAAGTTCTGCATGTTTTACTACATTGCTGACCTTTGTTGGCTGACAGGCTCCTGACAACGTAGTGTGTATCTTGTCAGTCAACTGAACCTGAATGGTGATTGGTGACAGGCTCCTGACCATGTAATGTGTATCTTGTCAGTCAACTGAACCTGAATGGTGATTGGTGACAGGTTCCTGACCATGTAATGTGTATCTTGTCAGTCAACTGAACCTGAATTGTGATTGGTGACAGGCTCCTGACCATGTGATGTGTATCTTGTCAGTTTACTGAACCTGAATTGTGATTGGTGACAGGCTCCTGACCATGTAATGTGTATCTTGTCAGTTTACTGAACCTGAATTGTGATTGGTGACAGGCTCCTGACCATGTAATGTGTATCTTGTCAGTCAACTGAACTTGAATGGTGATTGGTGACAGGTTCCTGACCATGTAATGTGTATCTTGTCAGTTTACTGAACCTGAATTGTGATTGGTGACAGGCTCCTGACCATGTAATGTGTATCTTGTCAGTCAACTGAACCTGAATGGTGATTGGTGACAGGCTCCTGACCATGTAATGTGTATCTAGTCAGTCAACTGAACCTGAATGGTGATTGGTGACAGGCTCCTGACCATGTAATTTGTATCTTGTCAGTCAATTGAACCTGAATGGTGATTGGTGACAGGCTCCTGACCATGTAATGTGTATCTAGTCAGTCAACTGAACCTGAATGGTGATTGGTGACAGGCTCCTGACCATGTAATGTGTATCTTGTCAGTCAACTGAACCTGATTGGTGACAGGTTCCTGACCACGTAATGTGTATCTTGTCAGTCAACTGAACCTGATTGGTGACAGGCTCCTGACCATGTGATGTGTATCTTGTCAGTCAACTGAACCTGAATGGTGATTTGTCAACCAAAGTTTTCTCCGTTTTACTCTTCATTGCTGACCTTTGTTGGCTGACAGGCTGCTGACAATGTAATGTGTATCTTGTCAGTCAACTGAACCTGAATGGTGATTGGACAACCCAACTTCTCTACGTTTAATTACATTGTTGTCCAGTCATCTGGTCAATTTTCCAATTCAACTATTCAATAAATACTATTCTATACTGTATCAGATTTCAAGTTGATTAGTCATGCTCTGAAAAGTATGCAACTTAATTAATAATTATATCCCATGTAATCCCTCCAGAGAATTATCAACAAAAAACAGTTTAATGAGGGCTGAGACGTCTGAAGTGATTGACAAAATATTCTACTTGATTAGTTTAAATCTTGTACTCACTCAAATGCAAAAATTCAAGAGAAAGAATCAATATAGTTTTTGAGACGTCTGAAGTGATTGACAAAATATTCTACTTGATTAGTTTAAATCTTGTGCTCACTCAAATGCAAAAATTCAAGAGAAAGAACCAATATAGTTTTTGGCCAGCATCCATAATGTAAACCAAAACAGTCTTCTTTAGCTCAAGGATTGAATCATTCAGGACACTTGCTCAAGTCCAATTCTCTCCCAAAAGTCACTTGGAATATTCTTGTCAGTTTCCAAGTTAGCATTTTAGTCCACATATTATTAGGATTATTATTGTTGCTGTTATTGTAATAATTCTTACTATTATTATTGTCTTCCTCCTTTCAACATACACCTTTTGAGAACTGCAGTCATAAATCTGGTCAAGATCTCACCAGGAATGCATAGTTTTCCTTAATATCTTTTATTTTTCTATCATTTTTATTTTTTATATATATATATATATATAAATTTTTTTTATGTTACAGGGCAGCGCAAATTATGAGAGTGATCAAGTCGCCAAGATCTGTCGGTGTTCTAACGAGAGGCAGCTTAGACATGCAGTAGGCTGGACACACACACTCCAAGACATGTTAGAGGTAATTGTATTAAAGCAGCATTTTGAGTCCTTTTCTTTGATTTTTCTCAACCTCACTGACTCCACTATGCCATAACAACATACATAACTAGCTTATCTTTTTAAATCTTACTTCAAATGGTGGCATAAAAGTCGAAAAATTTGCAACTTTCAACTTTGTTTTTCTCCAAGATATTTTCCGTTGGGATCCCAATAAACCTCGCCCATAATATGAATATTTAAGCACTACGAATGTCATTGACCAATACGTAATACAACACCATGCTTGATTTGTGTACAGTCTACATGGCAGTTGTACCAGGGAGTTCGGTAACCACTCCCTGGTTGTACCAACGCAAAGTCTTGAATCTATTTTTAGCAACGGCTCATAACTAAACCTGCATCTCTGATTGGTTGAATTCAAACTAGTGGGTTTAAGGGAACTGTATGCGATTAATTTTAAGTATGGAATTTTTCATGGACACTATTCTCATTATCTGCAAATATCCTTAGTTACTCGCCAATTAACGTTGTTGGCAGGGAAAAACTTGGCTAATATCTTAGTTTGCTGTTTTGTGATTGATATATGTAAAAAACTCGATGGACATGTCAAAAAAGAAGAAAACGGCGACAAAACACAAAATGCTGCTTTAAAGAGGGAAAAACAAATGCTATAATCAGTGCATCCTTATAGTAGTAGTCTTTATGAGGGAAGCGGACAGGTGGGCAGAGAGGGAGAGATAGTCCGCTATAATCTCTATGATGATATTGTTACCATTATGATGGGTTTGTTATCATACTGTGTGCAGGACTAGTAATGTATGGGTGACTGACAGGAGCCTGGCCTATGTATTTCTCCAATTGCTGTGTGTTATAAGAACAAATCAACAAGATGATAAAAAAGGAAACAAACCTTGTGATATCAACAAGATGATAAAAAAGGAAACAAACCTTGTGATATCAACAAGATGATAAAAAAGGAAACGAACCTTGTGATATAATCTACCCAAATACATTGCAGGAACCCATTCTTCTCCCTCCCTCCCTCCCTCCCTCCCTCCCTCCCTCCCTCCCTCCCTCCCTCCCTCCCTCCCTCCCTCCCTCCCTCCCTCCCTCCCTCCCTCCCTCCCTCCCTCCCTCCCTCCCTCCCTCCCTCCCTCCCTCCCTCCCTCCCTCCCTCCCTCCCTCCCTCCCTCCCTCCCTCCCTCCCTCCCTCCCTCCCTCCCTCCCTCCCTCCCTCCCTCCCTCCCTCCCTCCCTCCCTCCCTCCCTCCCTCCCTCCCTCCCTCCCTCCCTCCCTCCCTCCCTACCCCACCCTTCCCTCTTTCGTTTCACGAGAAGCATCATTTTCTTGATTACCTTAAGGGATCTATCCGGCTAAGTTATCCAGACTTCCTTTGGTAAATTTATACAGTCTAGAGAAGTTACTATAATATCCAGTTTTCTCTGTAGTATTATTTGCTTTTCGTCAATCCCTATAATAGAATGACATGGAAGCTTTGAAGAATATGCTACTTTCTTGGTAGTGGATCTCTTTTCATGCATCAGAAACATTTAAATCATGCACATTAGTACATTCCAACCAAGAAATAACTGTGGTTGACACACTCTGGACACTTTGTAAAGCATTGTTCATTGTTCTATCTGTGACAGGCTACATAGCAATCACACGCATGTCTTCAATATTCGTCCCGTTCTCACACACTAGACACTTTGGAAAGCATTGTTTCGGTTGTGTCTGTGACAGGCTGCATAGCAATCACACGCATATCTTCAACGTTCGTCCTTTTCTCTCTTTCTGGTCTCCAGGAGACGCATCTATTCTGTGACGAAGACTGCAAGCTAGCACCGGAAGAAATTGACGAATTCCACGCCAGCCACCAGTGTCTGGACTCTCAGAGAGCCCAACTTAGGCAGAACCTCCACCAACGCTTTATGAGGAGGGTCAAATTGGATAATCACGTGAACTTCTTTAACCAGAGGAATATAGCCAATGCTTAGCCAAAAATTTAAAAAAAAAAATAAACAGGACAAGGAGTGGGAAAATGTATTTGGCATCAAAGGGTAAATAATGTGTGGCAAATTCTTTGCAAGGAAAGAAACATACCATTCCATACATAGTTGTTATTGTTTTCTTTTGGCATTTTTTAGATTAATTATGATATAGAAGAAGAGAAATATTTATTTATTTCTGTCCTCCCAGGATATTCTTTTCCCCTAATTTATTTCCTTAATTTATGTTCTTTTCTCTTTTCTTTTTTTTTCCAAGAAAGAATATTTTGAATTATGTATTAACAGCAATTTTTCCTTCTTCTTCTTCTTGGTATTGAGAAATGATGGTTCTATTTAGCTTTGATATCAAGCCCAAGGTTTTCTGTCTATCTGTGTTTTTCTATGAACCTCATACATTTTGAAGACGATGAAAAAATGTCACATATTATGACTTACAAAGTAGGAAACGAGGAAACTGTGAGAATCAGGATATTTGAAAATATAGTATTTTATAAGATTAAAAAATGCAAAGAAATTTTATGATAAAGTTTTTGGCAGAAGCAGGTGATCATGTCTTTCTATTTAAATTTGAAGTATGACCACAAAAAAATATCATTGTTTGGGAAATAAAGAGATGGCTCAAAAAATTCTGCTTTTGTTTGTGTTTGTGCGAGTGTGTGTGTGTGTGTATTTCGTCCAAACCTGTGAGATGTAATTAGCCTCATTAATTAATGAAAATTGCTTCTTTAGCCCTGATTATTGTATTGTTTGCAATTAGGTTACTAGACTGCGACCTTCCTATATAATCTGTAACGTCTTGCCTGATTGTGGATTTTGTCTTGAAATGAAAGCAAAGGGTTGGCCGACAGGGTTTTGACCAGCCCCATCCCCAGTTCTGTAGGGGGGACAAAAACCTCCAAAATGCAGGCATGAGACTCTTCCGCGGAAACGCGGATTTCCGATTTTTTTTTTTTTCATTTTCGCGTTTTTTCTCGTAATTCGCGTTCTTTATATTTTTTTTATTTATTTTTTTTTTTATTTTTTTTTTTATTTTTTTATTTTTTTTTTTTATTTTTTTTTTTTTGCCGAACATGCTGGACTGTGAAGGTTTGGAACACCGAATTTGACCAGTGGTGGAATCAAGTAGCACAGAGCAAGCAAAAAAGCCTTTTTTTGGTTCAAAAAAGCTAATGGATAAATTATACAAGCAGAAATTCCACACTTTTTTGGCGAGTTACGTGATGTGATAGATTCCATCTAAAGTCCACCATTTTGCATCTAAGCCCTCCTTACCTGGCAAAAATTTTCTCAAGGGTAGGGAACACCCCCTCCCCTTAAACCCCTACCCAAGGACGGCAATTGATGAATTTCAGATTTTTTTTTCCCGGCTCAGTCTCATCCCTGAAAATGCCTTCATGCATACGAAATTTGTAATTAACAAAGCGCCCTTCTGTTGTAAGTTACAACTATACAGGCAATTCAAATAGGTGCCCTTTTATTGGTACAGAATGCATACGAGATCCATTTAGTCAGAAAACTTTTAGGTCAAGCCATATATCTCATTAGCCCTCTAAGTGTGTGGCCAAACCCCCCTCCCTCTCCACCAGATTGTTAACTTTAAAATTTAGTTGAGTATTTCCCAAGGGTTAGGAAGCCAATAGAGGCTCATTTGAAACCACAAACTATGTGTTGAAAATTCAAGCCTTCTCATTTCGATGGGTGTTCATAGAATAACACAGAGACTGGTGTAATAGGTACACCCATGCCCTTCAGAGACCACTACCTAACATGAGGTGACCATATCAATAGGTGAAAGTCCTAAGGCATTGTATTGATGTTGGATCTTTGTTAACGGGATGGGTAGAGTTTTGAGGACCACTCATTGTTTTGGTTGTTCTATGGTTCAAATATGATCATCCAATACCCAAGTTTAAGTAGATTTCATCCAGACCAGTATTTTTGCCCGAGGTGAAGTACAATTCCAAAGTCCGGAAGCTTACTGGGAGTACTATGTATCACTCCAGGCGCGGCGGAACGGAAAAATTATTGGGGGGGCTAATGTGTGCATGGATACTATCTAAGCGGAGCGCCACCATCGGTTGGCGCGGAGCGTACAAGAAAATTTGGGTTTTTTTCAAATCCCCAGATGGCCGGAAACGGCACTTGCCGAGTGTTTTATGCTGCGAATACCTAGCCCGAAAATATGGGTCTCACGCCTGCAATTTCTCATATTGCACGTAAAAGTCTGTAAAAACATTGTAATTTGTATATTCGATGGTGTTTTAAGAGAGTAGCAATTACTCGTAGTGTACTCGCAAAGACGTTTTTGAGTGTAGTAAGGGCAGTGGCGGAGCTAGGGGTATTGGTCAGGGGGGCAAGAATGGTCTGTAGGGGCGCTTTCGACACTATCTAAGCGGAGCGCCACCACAGGTTGGCACGGAGCGTACAGAAATTTTTTGAATAAAGATACTCCCTAGATTGCAGGTAATGACCCCAAGGGCGGCGGAAGCACTTTTAATCTGGGGGGGGGCACCGACATCGAAGGGCACTTTGCAGAAATTCGATGGGAATGATACAGCCTTATATTTAGTACCCTTTATAACTCTTATTGTATTATCTTATTTGCGTATACACATCACTCCATCAACGCTCCCCCCCCCACCCCCACCCTCAAGGAAAATATGCATATTAGCACTGCAATATCCAATGCGCAAATTGGGAAACAAGGAACAAGTTTTGTTTTGAGTAAAAACGAGGTGAAATCATGCTAGTTGCTAATGTAGGAATCTTCCGAATAAGAGTTTATTTCTTGATAATATCTTAACAATTTTTTTCCATTCGAAATAGCTTTGAGTTTGACCCACAGAAATTCATTAGAAGTCAGGGGCGTAGCCAGGATTTGAAAGTTGTATACACGACTATCTGAGCGGAGCGCCACCATCGGTTGGCGCGGAGCGTACAAGAAAATTTTTGGTTTTACAAACCCCTCAGATGGCCGGAAACGGCCCTTCCCGAGTGTTCATTCTGGTTCCCTGGCCTCTTGCTAACTTGAGACACCTCAATTTTTATGTAGAAAAAGGGCACATTTTTAACCTGAGGAAAAGTGGGGGGCACGTGCCCCTGTGCCTCCCCGGTTCCGCCGCCCTTAAATGACCCTTTCCGGGCCCTGCTAATTTGCAGATAAACGGAGAATAAATAGGTGTCGTCGCCATTGTGTCGGAAAATTACAACAACAGAATATGACAAATGTCAATAGGTATATGAGAGCGCAATAAAATAGTCAATAATCGCGAATAAGTGAAAAGTAGTGAAAAGCTGAAAAGGGCGCCAGCAGTCCATTTGAGTCCGTCAGGGGGGGGGGCATCCGCCCTGACTGTATATATGAACGCTCCGCCACTAAGAAAGGGGATGTTGGAGAACTGGCTGAAATGAGGCAAGTCATTGGCCTAAGACGAAGTTGTGTTACGCTTACCGGTACTCACACTCACTGCTTCCACTTTTCACGGGGCGTGAAGACGCGGTTGGGGTGACAATGTGGTCTGTAGCCAGGGGACGGACCGAGGGTCCCCCAGCAATTACTAAAATTGTTACACCTATATAATATACGTGTGCATTGGACAGATCGACAAGTATGCATTGAAAAATGGGCAGATGCACGTTTCGGAGCCTTGGTAAATATTGGGGGGGCTTATCATGCATTTGCCCCCTCAACTTTTTCATTGGGGGGGCTGAGCCCCCCCCCCAAGCCCCCCCCGGTTCCGCCGCCACTGTATCACTCAGTTGCACATACGTGTGAAGTGGTATCCAATTTCAGCTTACATTCAAGCTGTTTCTACGAAACCAGGTTAAACTAAAATTATTCAGATCCTTTTTACAATTCGTGGATAATCTCGGGACAGCCTAGGCCTACATAAAAATCCATGAATATTTCAGGAAGAGTGAATACGAGAACGGTACATGAAATCCGTGTAATACCAAAAATCTAATAGTCCGCATCAGACGGACGACGGTCAGTGTGCTCTCCCCGCCTAACCGTTTTGTTAAGTAGTGAGGGGGTTGAATGCACCGACCCTATTCATCATCACTGCAGCCATACTGAACGAACTGTTTTCAATGTAATGGATAGAACCAAACTTCGTTTCCTGTTGTCGTCAACAACAAAATAATAAGTTTGTCCACCGAAGATTGCTTTCAGCTATACTGGACTGCAGCGAATTTGAATAGGGCAATGGTTCCTGGTTGTTTTTTTTTTTTTTTTTTTTATAACAGGGAACGTAATGAATTTGGGGTGAACGACATAACAACAAAATTTCTGTTCGCACATAATAATGTAATGACGAGAGATAACAAACCTTCATTTTGCACAAAACGTGTTAATATCTTCTTTGATTTTGTGATTCATGAAATGTACTATAGAATAATAAGAAAAGTGTGAAAATTATGAACAGACAACAGCGGTTAGCAGGGGCAGATCCAGGGGGTGTACCCCCCCCTCCCCCCCTCCCCCCCCCCCCCACACACACACAATATGAAAGGAGTTACCTTGCGTGTAGACCTTATTATGAACCAAATTTGTCAAGTATGCCTCAGAATGCACCATTTTATGTCTAAAATTTCAACAACAACAACAAATTCTGGTGGAGGAAGAGGATCCTTCTACATGGAAGTCAGCTTCAACGAACCCAGGGTTGCACACCCTCCCCTTTAAAATTATGGAACCGCGCCTGGGTTAGGATAATATCGGAATTTGAAGGAGCAAGGAATTCGTTTTCTAGGACGTCACCTTTGAACTTATAATCCTGATCTAGGTCACAGGTTCGAATCACTTTCTGGACAAAACTTCTTTTCTCTTCCAAAGTAGATGTATATACGTTAAATCCCTGGTATTCAAATTGGCGGTCGCGAACACCTTTTAGGGTAGTTATGATGTTTTCACTGGAGTGTCGCCGAAACTTCGGAAGAACAAAAATTGTCGGTATTTGTGGAACCGTCTTGAAAAATAAGTTACTTCTAAAGTTGCAAAATATACCACCAGTTTGCAGCTAAGCATCCTTAATCATTTGAAAACAAAATTCTCAAAATTTTAGGGGATATACCTCTTTCCCTTTCCCAGATCACGACATTCACCCACTAGAGGGTCGACAAGAAGGTGAAAATGGGGTCACCAAGCAAAACAGTTTTAATAACAGGGCGTTAGAGGGTCTGACGTTTCGGTTCTTGCGGCATAGTTTTGCAAGCAAACAGATGTAAAGAGCTTTAACTCTGAAGATATATACTTATTAAGAAAAGTCACCTAGGAAAGAACCTGGGCACGAAACACCAAACAAGCGAACGACTGATCCGCTCTCAACCCCAGTCCCCTTGCATCGAGACTGTGACTGTGTGATCATCGTCAAGTGTGTATCACGATCCCCCTCGAAGGGAACAGATACTACACATGATCTTAGCCAAAAAGCCGAGAAGATATATCCCACGTGCTAGACACTTCAGTGTGATATACAAACTTACATATATTACTTATGTGGTGATATAGATTGGTAACTTTAGCGTCAATCCCGCGAGAAGTTGATTTTTAGAGGGCGCTGTTTTAAATGATTTTCTCATTCTCGATGAGAGATGGATGTTTGCCTTGCTTTGTAACGTTTCGTATTATTTAGGTTACAGGGAACTGAAGCAGTTACAATGTTACACATGAAATAACACATTTATTGTTTATTGACGCAGGCGCGTAGCCAAGGGGGGGGAGCGAAGGGGGCAGCCGCCCCCTCCCTTGAGCATATTTGTTATTTTTATTTTTAATGTTTTTATGATATCGCTAGTATTTTCAAAAGAGAAAATGCTAAGATGCAACTTACAAGGCCTGGGAAGTGCCATTTTCAGCGATCTGGGAGGCATTTTCAACCAAAATTTTCTTGTACGCTTCGCGCCAATTATGATGGCGCTACGCTTAGATAGTTTGCAATGCCGAATCTACAGTTTCGCCCCTCCCTTGGCAAATTCCTGGCTACGCGCCTGTATTGACGTTTCTCTGTATGTAGATATATGTAACATATTTATATACTGTATAATAGGATTGATTGTAATATTCTGTATGCTAGTGGGGAGGGGACTGATCTCTCTTTATTTTCTAGGGGAGGAGGGTAAAGGTCGTGCACCCCGGAAATTTATGTGGCTAGGCCCCCATTCGAAAACTTGTGGCTGAAGGTTTTCTCACACAAATCAAGGGCGGATCCAGAATTTAAACTATGGAAGAGGTCGTGGAATCCGACTCGCACATAGGGGATCTGGGGCTCCCTTCCCCCCTCCTCCCCCACATAAACACCGAAAAGAATTAATTTCGTGGCATATTTAAGCTATAAATGAAGACTACATGCAAGTTAGTTCTAATTACTGGTTTTATCTGTTAACCGTTTTTGTCACTGGAGTAGGTATCACGGATTTTGTTACAAAATTTTACTTTGTTCCAGAAGATCAATGGCGAACCCATCGCTGATATAGACCAACTTCAGCCCATAGTACTTTCTCTTCTAGAACTACCTCTCCTCTTGCTGCCTAGTTGATCTGTGTCCGTAAGATGGACTAAAAAATGCGGGGAAATGTGTATTGTGCGGAAGCTTTGTAAACACACAGGACAGGTGGGTTAGAAAGGTGTGGCGGAATAATATTATAAATACATGTTAGGTGATTCACCCAGACGATCAACGGAACTTCTTTTTTAACGCAGACTACTATCATTACCCCGTTACACACGTACGTACAGTTACATGCACATGTTAACGAGTTTTGGAAATCTACAACCACAAGAGGTAGACTCTTCTCATCTGTTATAATCCGGAGAAGTAAACTTTCACGAAAATGGCAGACAAAGAAGAGAACGTTTACATGGCTAAGTTAGCGGAACAGGCAGAACGTTACGACGGTAAGATCATTCACGTTGGTGTAGTTCTCTGAATGTCTTAACGAAAACCTCATTGCTATCAGGCTTTTGTACTGTGAACAGGTATTGCCTAACAACAGACGCTAGTTCAATGAAATGACTGCTGCACACCAACGTCGGTAACCAACGATAGTCATTGACTTTACAAGAACATATAGGCCTAGGCCTTGTACTTCTATACTAGCTGTGTACGGTCATCAGAGTGACCAACAGTTATTCCTAATGTTACAACCTATACTCACAAGGAAACACTGAATGTATGAAAAACTGAGAAAGCCTGCAACTAAATGTTGGTGATTCTGATGACATTACATCTCCTCCCTCCATTTCATCTCCTCCCTCCATTACATCTCCTTCGTAGCCTAGGCCTAAATATTGTGTTAATCTGTTATGCTATAGAGTTAGGCTACATTTTAAATTTCAGGATTAACTTAGGGACCTGCTGATAGTAATACAGTCTATAGTATTAGTAAGTTATGGTGCCCTAGCTGAGGCCCAGGTCCAGGATAAGGCTTCGCTAGGTCCAGGTCTAGGATAAGGGCTTCATACGTTTTTTTTTTTATGTTATAAGCTGTGTAAAATAATAAAATCAATATTGATCATATAATATATAAATCTTTGTTTTAAAGTTTCTTCTTTTATTATTTTCATATAATAATTGAATGTTCTTCATATACACCTCTACAGTTCTGAATCATGTTTAACTATGAATCATAGCAGTGGATTTGGGCAGTGGGTTTGGTGAAGGAATAAAATCTTGAATAGGCAAAAATTTAAGAAAGAAAAAGTAGAGCAGATTGTGACATGTTTGAGAGTTGATGATCAGCCTATGACTGGTGGTAGTACTGATATTGTTCAGTGACAGTGGTAGAACCCATTATAAGCCTATCATTACCAGTATTTGTTTTTACTACATATATATGTCACAAGCTCACTTCGAAGAACTCGAAGAAGTCATCTATAGTATTTGAGTCTGTTCCGGTTAGAATCGGATGTAGATGGAAAGCATCGAGAGTCAATTCCAATACAAAACACTGTGTAGGCCACTTTACTTGTGTACAAACCATAATGATTGGCTTTGGGCAAAGGTTGTGGTATAAGTTAGTATTGAATTGAAATAGTGAAGGTTTCACTTCAACCTCAAGGAAGAGATATTGAAACTGTTTCACTGAGATATGAAAGTTTGTAATAATTGTTATGGTCAGGTCGTAGTAGAACTGGTCAATTGTTTTGTGAGTTTACCAACAAGAGCAGAGTACTGACAAATTCCACATAGCCATTACCCTTGAATGTTGACTTTCATGTCTTATCACAACAGAAATTATCCCTTAATTTTATATATTGAAGATTTGAAATATACCCAAATATCTACTTGAATTTTAACCCTTTTAAGACTCTTCATCATAATGAGATGTGGCCTCCTGGTAGGGATATGAGAATGTGACCATTGGTTGAGACAACTTATGATAGAAACTGGATCAGGGGATGGAAGTTGGGATGCTAGTGTACATGATACTACTGTAACTGCATGCGTATATAGACCTATATGATAGTGTGTGTACTGCAGAATCATTGTACATTGGCTGAGACAACTTCTAATGGGAGCAGAGTCCAACAGACCTGTTATTTCTATGAAAGAGAAAGCACTCTTCTAAATGCATGCATATACAAACCTGTAATTACTTTTCTGAAATAAAGTAATGCTCTCATGAGTCCAGTTGGTAAGATCAGCTAAACAATGTAAGAGAAAGGTCAAGGCCATTTGACAGGGGTGGGGATACTACAGTACAGTATATAGTATTCCTTTCTGTCCTACATAAAAGTTCATCATTTTACTTAAATTCTAATTCTTTTCAAGTACTCACTTTCTTTACAAATACTTTACTTAAGAAGTAGATGGTGAAATTTAAGTATAATATAATATCAATCAATGGTTAGTTTTTTGTTAACTTAATATGTATGCCAGTGTTGTTTGGAAATGTTTGGACAAAATGTAACCATCACAGTTTGTTGTTATTACTGTTTGTTGTAGTGTACATACCGATGTAGGCCAATAGGCTGAAGTCTCTTTCCCACTCAACTCATCCCCCAATTCCCTGTCCATAAATATGATAATTTATCTTCATGTAGATTTGATATATTGAGGCAATGGTCCCTACCAATACCAATGTATTATTGAAATGCTATTCGTTTGCCTCTACCTAAAATACCTTCAACGTCTTGTCCTCCTGTAAAGCAAAGACAAAGGAACTATTACCCTTTCATCTACCTTTTATTACAAGTGTGACTTGTGAAAGGGTGGCCACTCTCCTTTAGAGGATAGTATTAACATAAATTTAAAATTTAAAAGTTAGTTATATTGTCTTGCTATACCTGTTGTTATGAAGACCGTATACCTTAGGAATATGTAAAAACGTTTCCTGTTAATATTCATACATTCATAGTTAAGATGTTAAAATCAGTGTGTAGAGGAGAACTGTATGTTGGTGGTGAACTGTATGTTCACATGTCCCCCTAACTTTGCAGTCTGTGTTACACATACAGTATTGTATTTACCTGCACACTGATGGACCCTGTAACGTGCCATCTTTAACAGTCAAAAGTTGTAACCACTTCTCGGAACACAATTTTAATTGAAACAATTCATAATGCGTAAGGTTGGCATGTACTATTCATTTTTGAAACGTGTTTCTCAGAAACCGGGCTATCACCAAACTAAATGTAGCTCTTTCGAGAAGAATGCATAGATCTAGAAATCAAATGAAATGCAATGTTTTGTCTCTATTAATTCAAGGCTTCAATCAATGTTAATGTTGAGGCTCAATGCTGCATAGGGCAATATACAACATCAAGTACATAAATTTATACCAGTTAGTGTGGAATTGGTAAAACGTTTGCATGATTAAACACATATATACAGATTTTTGCAACAGAGTCAAAAGTTGTTCAAATTCTTGTATGCGATCATGCCCGACGTTAGTTTCCGACTGCTGACATACATACTGTACTCATCATATAGTATTTTTTCTACACAAGACCTTTTTCTCTGAAAACGCTGACTAAGCTATCATTGTATGCTTTGACTCATTGGAGTGGATCTATCAGGTAAATTGCAAACATTGTTCAATTGCCATTGTTCTCAGCAGGCTGGCGTCAGTTTTGATTGTTGGTATTGAAATCACTAACATTTCACATAGTTTTATATAATACAGTGAAGAGTCTAGAGATACTCCTGTAGTTTCAGTATGGGTAGTGAATTAATTAATTTAGTAGAATGCTCTATAATGCCAGATCAAAGTCTGATATAGGAAGGATCTGGGTTTATTTCAGGTTCATGAAAGTTTGAACTGTAAGGGTAAAATACAATGCACTGTCAAAAACTGTAATTATCATCTTGTTAAGTCATTTCCATATATGGTCTCGGCTATTATATTTTATTATACTGTACAGTTGTATGCATAAGCAGCTAAAACAGTATAGTGTGAGTGAGTTAGTGTAATCGAAGTCTTTCAGCAGATCTTTAAAACAGTTAAAGAATCACAAGCCCAACCATTCATTGGTCTATGTGGTAAAAGAAAACTGTCAAGAACTCTCCCAAACAGCTAAGGAAAATGATTTTGTTTGTTTGAGAGATAACACGGATTAAATCTTTTCACGCACTTTAACGCTGATGACTTGATCAAGTCTAATGAGGTCATCATTGAGCAACATGTACTACAGTTTTGTTTATGCTTTCCTTCAGTTTTGTTGATGCTTTCCTTTATGATATTTAATTACAATGTTGTTTTTTCTGTAAATAGAGATGGTCTTGCATATATGCTGTTATGATGGCATAAGGCTCCAGAGTCAACACAGTTGACATTCTACCTTGAAAAACATGAAAAGGAAAAACTCAAAGAGAAAGTCAAATGTTTCAGATCGTAGTGGCATTATGACATCACAGATTTAACAGTTATGACAGCTCTCAGATACGACTTACAAACTAGCACCTCACGAACGGAACTTCTCAGCCCTTTGGGGGTGGGTGGGGGAGAGTTGTCATTTACAAACATGCCTGTGATATAAAGCCAAAGATGAGGGTAGGGTTTGTGTCCCCTTAAGTTGTTAAAGACTATCTGCTTATTTCCAGACACTATAATACTCCTTTTTACAAATATTTGCTGTTTATACTGTTGGTTTTTTTAAATGAAATGAACATAATAAGTGAAATAGCACTAACACACTAGCATTGTAATGGATGTACCTAACCTACTGTAGCTTGTTTTGCATTTGCATCTGGACTAGGGTTGTGCGGGATCCCGGTAATCCCGGTATCCCGATCCCGGTATTGACTAATCCCGATCACAGTGCAATGTTTAACTACTACCGGTATTGGGAAAACAACCGGTTATTATATTCGTTTCGGTATCATTCCCGGGAATCCCGGACATAATAAAAATATCTACGTGTTACTATTTGAAATAAAGAAAACAAAACACAATTTTTTCTGGTTTCTGTGTTCTTAGTTTGAATAATATCTGATCAACTTACGTACTGGCCTAGACTAGGCTATATATTAACAAATCAACTTTTCACGTAGTAATTTGGACCTAGGCTACAATAAATATCGAACGTTACTTGCGCTCAACATGTACGGGACCTCAAAGTTATTCTGAAATTTTCGTTATTTATTCTTCCTTCAAACGATGATTGTCAAGGTTCCCATGTACAAAATCTTACCCTTATGCATTTCACCTCATTTTGCTATAATAATTTTAACGATTTTATAAATTTTGAGCCAAAACCGCAGGGAGTATATCCAGTTTAAATCCATCTTCGCACGGGACTGTATATTATTATAGCCTAGGATACGGTACTGGTACACAGCAGTGCAATACTTGAGATTTGATGCTGTAATGAAATGGATTCGTTTATTAATGCGGGGGGTTCCACGATGTCATTTATATTTATCTTTCGCTACTTTTTCAATTTTTAAGAACTTTTGTACGAAAGATTGATATTGCACGTATTCAAAGTATATTTCCTGGAGTAAACAACAGCCGATTAACGATATAAATAAATCTGTACTATTCTTATGTATGTAGTTTGTAATCTCGTATTTACGTAGCCCCTATGTTATATTCTAATTGTCTGAAGTTCCAAACACGTGGTAACTTGTTGATAGTTAAAAACTTTTCATTGTGAACTTTTGAACTTGAAGGGGTTGCCCTATTCCAATATCATGGAATAGTGGGGAACTCCCAATTTATGTTTGTGTACGGATTACAAGTTTAATCCACGTGCGAACGTGTTAATCTAATATCGTACGTCGAGTATGAATGAAGGATGGTGTGGGTTGCTTGTTTTCAAGGTTTGTGCTTTTCTTTTTGGAAGTGTATGTTAAAAAACAAAGGCCCTAATGTAGCGTGTTATTTTTTATATTTTTTTTTATAAACGTGCGCGTAAGAGTATGTACATAGCCTAGGCTATGCATATTGAATGTATGACATTGACAGTCTCGTAACTAAGTGCTTTGAACCGTAGATGAAAGTTGAGGAAAATACCGGTTGTAGTTACGATACCGGTATTCATGTTGCAACACTACCGGTTGTGTGAAATCCGACTTCCGCACAACGCTAATCTGGACTGAAGTTGTTCTTGACATGAAGAATTCTTAAAGGCCAACATCCCAGGATTAATCATTCATCTAATTCCTAATCACAAAATGCTGTGCCAAATGGGCAAGTTGCTATACACGTGCAAATATGTATATATAGCAGGTTTTTTTCCATAGGAATCAGAGCACTTTATCATCAGAGATAACAAACTTCAGACCCTTTAAAACTGCAACAAAATGTTAACACTAAATGATTCCCTGTGATCGGGATCTATTTATAACCAGAAACTTCCAAACAGATCTATCTCAGACTCAGTAGCAAGGTTGATTGCTAAGAAATGCTAATCAATCACCACCCGCCAGTCTGGTTGAAGCTCTGTACATTGTGCTGGAATCTAATATTTCCCAACTCATTAAAATTTATAACAGCTGTAATTACCTTGTAAACTGACTATTCAGATGATGCTACAGGTTTAATAGGGACAATTTATTCAAAAATATTCCACAAGGGCAGATATTTTCTGCCTGAATTTTTCAGGCAATGAAACAGATGGAGATGTGTGTGGTGGTGGTAGTGGAGTTGTTTTTTTATAGCTCTTATATCATAGCTTGGAAAGGGGGGGGGGGCAGATGGAGGGGTTGTTAAGCTTTCCATAATTAACTTAAATGGATTTTATGACTCTTTTCATTGTAATTTTCATGAACGAAATAATTTTCTCTGATATTTCATAGCAAAATGCTACAGAAAATTTCCAAATTGAGCAGATTATGCAATTTAAGAAGTTATTTTGTTTTACAATCTTGAAATTTTTGGTATTTCTGCAGAAGGTAGTTGTTGAAAATTTTCCTTCTTAAAAGTAAGTTACTGTTAAGCAAGTTTTGCAATTTAGTAACCTCTCTTTTGAATTTATTGTTTAGACTATAAAGAGAACTCTTACCATATATATATATAAACAAGACATGTAAAACTAATGGCCTCAGTTTTAATGCCATTTTGAAATTCCATTTCATATCACCCTACAGCTACATATAAATGAAATAAGAAAAAAATTGTTGTCTGGAACTCTGAAAAAACCAAATTCAAAGGAAGGAAAAAAATGTTGTCTGTCAGAGATTGACTTTGTCGGTGCAAAGATAAGAAATTAATTATTTTGCAGAACCTTTCCTAGTACTGAAGACTAGTACTACATCATTGCTCAGCCTATTCCAGCGTATAATGGGGAATATTTTGACGTGGTAATAATGTAAATTTGCCTCAGGGTGCAATTAAAGATATGAAGTCTGTCATTCAAAATGCTATCGTGTTAATGCCCCTCTCTCCCATATGTGCCTTCCTCCCCCCACACAAAAAATAATAAAATGGAGACAAATTATATAAGAGTGACCTCTTGATTATTAAATGTTAAATGTCATTGAGTTAAAATGTCATTGTGGTTACGATTGCCTTTACACATTTAACATGCAATGAAAACATGATAGCTGTTCTAAAGCTACAGTATGCTAACTTGTAAACTACTGTATGTGTATGCACATGAATGCTGTCTGCAAACGAATGAAGAACATACAAACAGCAAATCTCTCTCTCTCATTGTAGAAGAGTGGTAGGTGTGATACTTTCACACATTGCGGACGATCTCTGTTAACAGACGTGTTCAAGTGCTACTGTACAACATGTATGCAACAGTGATGGCACACTGTAACCTACACGTGTGTGTGTCTGGATAGTAATATCTCGCACTGGGAAGGACTAGCTGGCACGGTAGTAGTCCGACTGTATGGGATGGAATTCATGTCATGCTGTAGACTTGCCCGGGAGGCTTTATCTAATTTCCCGTTATCTGACAAAACTGTGATACACTCTCTATTTTGGGAATGCATCAGATAGCAGACCACTATGGTGTCGTATAATTACGTAGCGAATACGGCAGTGATTGCTCACGGCTCGTTTAATTTGAAAAAGGGGGGGGTGGATTCCTTCTACTTACCGTACTGCATATTTGATGTACCTCTTTGATTAATGCAACAGTTGGTATGGTATACAATTAACGAAAATTTGCCTGAGCTATAGCTCCTATGCTGGTTTATATGGGACTAGCAGTAATAATTATATACTGTGCAGTGTGGAGCAGTGTGTCAATGTTGGTCAAATTTAAAAGACCTGTATCAATGAGTTATGGGTGTGCTGTGTGTATACAGGTCTCTAAATTCATGCTATTGACAGGTGAAATACCAGTGGATTTTGCAGTTTTGCCAGTGGACAAGAAAGGCAGCCAAGACATTAAGAACACAAACTCATGATATGGTTTAGACAAAAAAATTACAAAAATAACATAATTTTTGTACTTAACGTGAGCCTCGTTCTACTGCTTGTTATCAGCAGAATGTTATCGCCCCCATAAGCCTTTAGAATACCTGATGTGTCCTGTAATTTAAAAAAAAATGCCAGTGGGAACCCTGTTATATCCATTAGATTTTTAAGCACTTTCATTTTTTATTCTAGCTATTAAGTTGCTAAGATTGTGAAACTTAAGGCTTGATGCATGAAGTATTTCATTGTTACTTAAGTGGTTTTCCTTCAGATTGCAACACAAGAGGTTTAGTTCTGTGCAGGGAGACTGAGAAAAAGCCGTTCAAGTACGTCCCTGTTTTCACACAACGCATATATATATTGATGTTTGCATCTCTGCAGTTTCTGCATATTAACTACCCTTTCTCACTCACCTGCCTGTATCGTCACGACTCTCCCTCTTGCGTCAACCAGAACAATTAATATGACGTTGAGAAATCAGCTTCTCAGATGCAGAATAGGCAAATCTGCTATACAATTTAGCAACTATATGCCTTATGCCTATTTTGTACTCAGATACCACATTACTGATCAGTATTTTATGAGTTAAACAAAATTCATTAACCCTCAAAATGGCTATTTCACCAAAACGTCACTAAATTATTGCCATCACCAGGGAATAATTTATCCAGTATTTCATCGCACATGCGATATGGTCAAGAACCTTTGTATACAAAGCCCAAAGTTGTTTAGCAGTTTGTGTTGTTTTTATGCAGGAAAAATCTATCTTTGATTAAGAGAGATAGGTCAGTGCATTCAAAATTACTACTCAAAATTTGAAAAATAAGTGCGTTTTTTTTCAGAAGTTGTAGCGAAAATCTCAACTGTGTACGTATCAACAATACTACTCGGTGTATATGCAGAGTTGGAAACATGTATATGACTTGTTTGTTTGACGAGTTTAGAAAATGCAAACCTCTAATTTAGAGGAGCTTCTTGGGTTGCGTCTGCAGTTCTATACAGATATTCAGCTGTGTGAGTCATCAATTGAATTTGCTGAGACAGTTGACTTACTTTGCCCAGAACCTTTATCATTTTGCTACATTTTGAAGGAAACATTGTTAGTGCATTGAGTCGTACTCCATTTTGCATTGTTATGGAAGTTTTAAGTCAGTGGGTAACACATTGTCGGCAGATTTGTCGAAATCGATTCAGAAAATATGTGTTTTTCACGGTGTACTGAACATGATAGTATAAAATATGAAACTACCAGCATAGTATATACCTACTGTACTGTAGCAGTTGTGTTAATACGAAGCATAAACACATGTACGTTATTTTACACTGGACAAATGACACATGTACATACCGACTGTACTTGATGCTTGTACAGTTTATATACATGTAGAGAAGTATTGGTGAAACTGTTGGAAGAATGACATGACTATACAAAAAATATACAGTAAATATATACATAGTTTCTTACTTGTAGTAATTTTTTTTCTTTACTGCCTCTGATTGGGTTTTTTGTCGTCTTGAATTGATGCAACAATATTTAAAAGTGATCACAAAGAAATTGAAAATGAAAGCAATCTTGTGAATATTGTAACTCGTGAAGTGTGGGTTAGTAACTGTTAGGTCAGTGGGTTGAGTGAAGAATACGCTTTCAATACTGCTAGGCTAGCTACGTGACTAGATGGGGAGTAGTAAGCACAGTGAAGACGTATACAGGTAGTCTTTTGTAACCGTCCAACTATACATCAGGGGAAAAGAAGAAAAAACCCTCGGTCAGGAGGATAGACAACTTTTTTCTTCTACCTGCTGGTTTCTATATACTTGCATTAAAAACCACCAAAATGATGCTGATTTGAAACTGATATTAAGTTCTGGAAATGATGAAAACAGCAAACCTTCACCTCCCTTTTATCCCCACCAGGGAGCCTATGGAGAGTCCCCCCATGCCAACATTGCTTTGCGCTCCAAGCTTGCCTCTGGCCCCAGTTTACAATACGTCAGTCCCACTGTGGTGCTCTAATTTTGCTGTTCCCCCCACTTCCAAATGGGGGTGTGGGGGGAGGGAAGATATTGGGAATTTTACTGCTTCTCCTTTAACCCACCATTCTGCTAAACCTGCCAGTTTTGATGAATGTAAATTCTAACAGCTCCGATAAATGGGACATTGCAACATACCGTAGTGATTCATAACTGTGACAAAAGGAAGCAACTGCAGCCAATTATGTCACCTTGAGATTGACACAGATGCATCAAGTCTTGTACGCATGTTGGTTTTATGCAACATTTCAGGGTGAGAGCATTTGTTATGGTTATATTATCGGTTGCTACGAGCTACGGTACCTGACTAATGTACACATCATAATGTTAGGTGGAAACATTGTGAGCTAGCTACTGTATTCTTGCATTCACATTATGATGGATACATTGATTAAACTTTGGTGATAAGAATGAGACAAATTTTTTGATCTTCAGCAAGGAAACATCAAATATTTAAAAACAAAATGTCCTCTTTTTTTCAGCAACTAAAACATCCCCTTTTTCTCTTCCCCCCCCCCCACCCCCAAAGTTACAAAACACTTTCAGAGCTTATTAAATTATCTTGTATTTATTCCTCCATTCTGTGCGCTGCAATCCTTCTTAATTGATAATCTATTGTCCAGGTGGGATGATATTAAATTTCAATGACAGCAAACACTGAGGTTGATGTACTTTTCTCCCCCCCCCCCCCCCAGTTGTACTTTGGTGGCATGTCCTTGGTCGGATACCACAGAACCTTTATTATTGTCTTTGCTTGACACGTTTGATTAACTAACTATACCGATACATGTACAGTAACAACAGTTTTGTTTTCCAGTATGTGTATGTTTGCTGTGCTCCTCCTATACTATACCTATCACATACCTATCCAAGCCAACACTAAACTTGTCTAATCCATCAGCCTAGCCAGCTGGCAAGTAATAAATTAGCACAGCTGTTAACATGCTATTATGATTATTAGTTATTACTCATTATCTATCTCGCAATCAAATACATGTGTACAGAGAAACTTGTTTTGTTTATTGCGATTTCATTACAGATCTTTAAAAATCATGAGAAAAATGTCTTTCTTTGACGTAATAAACGACACTTAGGATTAGACCCAGAGCTACTGGTCACACTTTCGTAATGCTCAGATTATTAATTTAGTCTTTAGCCAGCCATATATAGTTATTGTAATATAAGATTCCCTGTGGAAGCGGTTCCTGCTATTAATTGTTAAGGAGAAATTGCCAGCAGTTAATCCTGGCATGTGTTCAAACAAATAATAATAATATAATAAATGAGACTTATATAGCGCCAAATCAGTAGACAAAAGTGACTGCTCAAGGGGCTTTACAAAGAAAGCAAATTAATATAAATATAGAAAGAAAAGAGAAAATAATTGAATTTCCGGAGGACATTGCGCCAAGTTAACTTTGTCAGATCTGGCTATAGTGTTAAGAGCAATATGACTGAAAGGTTGACCCACTATCCTTTTACAGGGAATTTCCCTGCTGATCACCTGTTGAATATTAACATAGGTTCATAATTCCTCAAGATTCCTTCTTGCTCTCCAACTATAATGCAGTATTGCTTTTTACAATATTTGCACTGTTCTCTCTAAAATCTCTCTCTCTCTCTCCTTTCTTAAATATTGATTATCACTTGAAGCATCTTTGAGTCATAAGAACTAGCCGTGGATATATATGTCATCATCTTCCTCAATTTTCCGAGAATTTCTCATAGATCTCTAAAGTGTGATAATCCAGTCCCCCCTTTGGCTATCAGGCTACATCACTGCAGAGGGAACGGAATGAGCAGTACTGTATTGCGATATTTTCGCATGCATATGCATATATGCATTGGCTCTAAAAACAGAAAAGCAAAACTATATCTTCATTTCCTTATCTTATATAATAATCTTTGTTTTGAAAAAAAATAATAATAATAACCTCCTAATGATATTGTGCACTGTAAGCACAAACTTTGCGAATGAGAATTTATTTAAGTTCAGTAGGAGGGAAATGTTTGGTACAACCGTTATTGTCATCAAAGGCTTCCTTCGTCTTTGACAGGTCTACAGCACACAGTATGACTGAGTAAACTACTAGCTCTACAGAAATTCACGCCTTTGGAAATATTTTTTATAGGGATGTTGAATTCATTACGTTTCAAATGTATGAATCATTGGCACAGTACCCACTGATATCCTACAATAGCATGCAAGCAGAGCACTCTGTCGTGAAGACCCTGTGGGTATTTATCCCATTAGTGTGGTTTGTCGATGTAGGGCTGTTGCCTCATCTTTTATATATGTAGTCTAGTCTTTCCGCCCAGTACTTGTCACTACTGGGTAACATTTGTCTAAGATAGCAACATAATCATGTTTGTCATATATATAAACCTTTACTCAGTACACACTGCCTGCAACCCTATAGATTCTAATCAGACATGAATGGGTGAATAATGCAATGATCAAACATGAAAGATGTGCACTGCAGTGTGTAGTATACACACAAGATGTAAGATTTCAATATTAAATGCCAATGACTCAGCAACCACTGCACTTGAAATTGTTTTCATATACGTATGCACTTAACAGTACTTTAGTAAGTATTGTGGTGATTTATAGTTACTGATTGGCTAAAATTATTCTAGTTTGATTAATAATAGCGGTGGATTAAGGTGAAAAGTAGGTTTTGTGGATATCAAATGGAATTTTTTTATTAATTTTTTTATATTTGTTAAAAGTGAACATTGGTACCAAATATCAAAATTATGATATGATTAGTAGTAAACAAAACATACAGACAAATTATGCAGTTAATTTTTATTTTTACTTGTTTTGCATTTTACTGATAGTAATTAACTAGTAAACTCATTAAATATGTTAAAGACTTTCGTGTTCATGTACATTGTTTGTCTGCTTTGGTTGTCTCTGTGTGCATGAATGAGCATTATATCATGAACAAAGTCATCGCAAATAATCCATTTTGAAGGCTGTACAATGTCATTGGTTTTTACATGGAACACAACTGATCGCAACAAGTCAAAGTTTCTGTAAGAAGGAATTTACTTCGCTACCTGTCTCCACATCTGCACTTTACCATCTACCTAACTACACACCGGAACGTTTTAGCACTGCGCCCTCGCACCCTGGGCACAGCCCACTTTCACCTCCTTCCGAATCTACCACTTCGGAAGAAACTACGTGGTTTCGTTAGCGACTTTTACGTAACAAATTTCACCCGTTTCTTACAAGTTTTGGAACTTCATCTTGGACCTGGTAGAAACATTTTGGACCTGAGAAGCTCCTTTACCATCGTTTCCAAGAAGCACTATTTAAGCATCCTTTTGTTTTAAAGCATTTTTCGTCACTTGTTATACTCTCCTTCCCTGGCCGTGGAACACAACTGATCGCAACAAGTCAAAACTTTCTGTAAGAAGGGCTCTTAATTTTCTACTATCGCAATCTTGTTTGAGAAATTTATACTCAGTAGGCACGGTAGCATTGACAACAGAACTCATCAAACTGTGATAACACTGGCAGTTAACCTCAATGACTGCATTGAAATATATATACTGTTAAAATTTTAAAGATTTGAAGATTGTTAATGTCATGCAAAGTCCTTTGTCCCTGTACATCTTTTCTATGACTCGCTAACATTTGGACTAAGGTATTTTACTGTTAGGAAAAGTCTATAAATACATCTTGGCACAGTTTGCAAATCTCTGGATGGTGATCTTTATCTTATAATACACATGTATGTAGATCTCAGGGTAATACTGTAATTTATTCCAGTATCGCAGTAACAAAATGCTAGGCCATATATGCACAATGTCGCTGCAGATATAGACATATAGCACTACTGAACACAGGAACCGTAGTACGTTATGCGAGACAAAATTCATAGATTTCAAAAACTGCTACAATTTGAACACTAATTAGTCCCTGTATTGAAGTCATTGAGGTTTATATTTGCAATGTGTGTGACTCTAACACTGTTTCAGGGGAGGCTCAGGAAAGCGCTTGGTCATTAAAGATTGAAAAAAGAAAGAAAAAACAAAGAACTTGTTTGCTCTCTCTCCCATTTTTTTTTTAAATCCTTTTTCTTCTCCTTTTTTTCTCTCCTTTTTTTTCAGGATCAGGTTAATTGTTATTTATGCCAGTATTCTCTGTCAATTGACAAATCAAAGTAATTAATGTAGAGTGATGCTGGCATGCACACAAGCGAGGAGTTCTCGGTGATAGCCTGGGCATGATTTACAGTATGACAATATCCATCCGAGAGTGTGATGGAGGGAAATGAGACGGTTGCACTCTTTTGTTGAGGTTAAATTAAATTTGCTCGTTTCTAGTTCTATGTTAAGTTGCTTAGGGTCGGATTCAGTTTACCAAGAAGAAAGATGCATCATCAACAGATGTTGATTAATTATAAAACGAGGAGGTGTTACACTCAGCAAATTAAGAAGATTATGCTAATTAATGTCATTTTCATCAACACAAATTGTAAAAACCTGGGTTTTCAGCAGCAAGTAATAAGTTTTGACAGAGCAGAGTTTCTCCGGTGCTAAAATATTTATTCGTTTTGTTTTGTACAAGGTGTGTTATTATGTTTCTATGATGGCCAACATATATATATGCACATCTTCTGTTAATGTCAACAGATTACAAATGACATTCTGTATTAGGAGAATATGTTAGAAATTTCTAGAATTTGCAATGAAGCAGTATAATTTACACTGAACTTTTGACAGACACCTGATTTGCATAGGTCTGCACTTACCTGTCCCCTCACAACTGTTGCATTGTCATTCCACTGATGTAGTATCCTGCATTCAGACATACTGTTGAGGCAATACTGTGTACAAACCTACCATGGCTGTACAACTCCTAGATACCAAATGTGTGTATTTGAGCCAACATAACGTGTGAAATTAAAAATCATCTAGGAGGGAGGAAGAGAGAGGGGATAGGAAGTTTGAGGGGAGGGGGGGATGGATTGAGTGGGTCAAACTGACCAATGGGACCTTTAGGAGATAATGTTAGAAGATCAGACTGGACAATGTTTGTTAAATATTAAACCTCAAAATATGAAGAAGATGTTACTGTCGATACCTTGCATGCTGTGCAGCTCCAGTAAGATGTAGAACTTTAAAAGAACTTTCTGAATTAAAGCACAGTTATGGCTATACATAGAAATTATTTATAGATCTTTAAGGTATTTATGTACCCTTAATCTAAAGCAACATGAAGTTTTGCCTACAGACATATTTTGGCATGCCAATTCATGTAGTACTGTGCAAAGTATTTGTTGTTGCTTGTGTATTGCACAGCTGCTGCACACTGGGTTTTGGTATTAGCTTACAATAAGTGGACTATTAGAGGCATTTCAGGGACAGTCCCTACTGGTTAATAGTGCTTGTTCAAGGTGGTGTTGTTCAGTGTGGTATGTTGTATGTAAACAGATTCCCTGCTTCAGTGATTTTGATCCATGAATATAAAGGTAGATCTTTAAATTAAGAATTTAAATTAAGAATGCCAGAAAGCAGCATTTTTATGGTTTGATCATCAGTGGCCCAGCAAATATTTAATTCAAAACAAAGTTGGCATCGATCGAACTAGAACATGCAGCGTACCAAAATGAAATGGGATCCAAAAGAAACTGCAGCCCGCAAAATGAAACTCAACGATAGTTGTAAGTAATATTTATAGTAATTAATATTCAATTCTGAGAACCTTCATCATCCGGTTCATTTTCCACACGGTACAAAAACAATGAATGCAAGAAGCAAATTTTAGAAATACAAACATACAGGTATCATCGATGTTTAAGTGACTTCATTGTTTGAAATAGTAGATGTCTTCCTATAACAAACATCTGTAGGAAAGAAAGTGAAATCTGTCCTACGATTGGATATCAGTATCAATCAATATAGTATCAGTGATGTATCAATATCATATCAATGCAAATAATACTGACTTTAAAACAATCATACCACATACATCATACCATATACAGAGCTTGCAGTAAAAACTATAAATTTACTTCGCTCCTCGCTCACCTGTCTCCCCACAACTTTAGCACTCGTTCTACCATGCCTAGAATAAACTGGTAACCTTTTCACTATAATTAAGTATAATTGACAGCACAGTTAGCCAAGCTCTAACCCCCTCACCCCCTCTCCCCTTCTCCCACTGGGAACTTCAGAAGCATGGCTGGTACAGGGTATGCACACATAGAGCTCTCAATAGTGTCATCTGGGAAGTAGAAGTAGGTACTTTTACACAACTTTGCCAAACTTGTCCTTTCTCTCAGGGTAGCTTAGTTTGTGTAGTTGGCATATTATTAGCATATTGTGAATGTATGCTAGCAGTACATAGTGTGTCTTGGATATGTAATGTTTGTGTTGAGTTTGCTACAGTCTGTTGGTAACTCGGCAAAATACTCATAATTTTTGTTATTAAATTTAGTCACCAAACATCACATCAGAAATGAAGAAAGGCTTGCAAGTGAAGCAACAGGACATTAATTTAACTTTTTGTGGGACACCAAATTTTCTGTCTTTGACGAAGTCATCAGTAACTCCACTAGAAAGTCCGGAGCAATCAACACTGTATAGATACAGTGTTGCTATATATACTGACTTCCACCTCATATATTAAAAACCTTGAATGTTTTGAGGTGGCAATATATATGCCGTACACAGTATGTGTGCTATGCTGCCTTATTGACTGATTACCTTTCATCTCTCTGCCCGGACGATTGCGTACAGTCTCGCGTGATCGTTTGTCAAGTATGTGTGCGTTCCACTCCGCCGTCGATGTTTTCGATGTATTGACAGAAAATGCCAACGCTCAGTGCATTGCGTTACGTGTGGAGCTCAGACATAGGTAGGAGTTGGGTATCGGTAGTAGGGATACATGTACGTGATTCACCTTAGAGGCACGAATACTTGCATCATCATCATCATCTGCGTGATAACGATACTTACCAGTGACTTGAAATTGGAACCACACTTGTAGATGCTATTTTGGTCATTGCTAATTGAAGAAAATTGCTTCAGTTTCTGTCAGCCCAAATTTAGCCCACGACTTGAGCATATTATTGACGAGGTGAATGAATGCTGCATATGTAGAATTGGTAAGGGGTTGTGTCACAGATGTTGCTTCAGTCGATTTTTTTTTATTTTGAACTACGACTAGAAACGGACAGGGCGGCAAGTTTTTGTTCTGTATTTCTGGTCAGAGATACGTTCAGATTAGATTTGAGGCCAATCAGTCAATTTTCATTGTACAGTAGGACAAAGTGCTGAGATACATAATTTTGGGGGACTACATAAGTTCAGTTTATGTCCCACACAGGATTCAAAGATGATAGAAAGGGTTGTGGTCTGGCTCTCAAATATTCTTCATCTGTTCTCCATTTCTTGTCTTTGTACATTGTTGCTGAGTAGTACAAATGATCACAAAGAAGTACTGCACTTTTTGGATAAATTGAGGATATAAGTACTGTGTTTATATATTTCAGTGGGTTGGTGGAGAAGGGGGGTGGGGGAGGTGGGGGAAGAGGGTGGCTAGCATCCTGAGTCGAGGTTTGAATGAAAAGGATTGCTTGAGCCATCTTTTGACCATCTTCACCTTGAACAGTATACTCTATTCCTAGCATTTTGGCACATCAAAATATTTAAGATTTCGGAAGATTTTGAATGGCATGATTGCTCATAGAAGACATCATATAAGAAAAATACCCATTGTGACAAAAATAACAAAATTACAACAACAAAACACTGAACATCCAAAGGTGGCAGTTCTTGCTACCATACTGTAGAAGAGGCTAAAACTCTTGTGATGCCTTCAACATTGAACAGCATGCGTTCAACCTGTACTCAACCCATATATATACAATGTGTTCATCAAGAATGCATTCATCTTCAAGAAATTTCTGGGAGATGCCGTGCCCTGTCGACGAAGACCAGTAATGTCACATACTTTACTCATGAAGGACTCCTTCCAATGCTCTGGTCGTTTCTAAGATCCGAGTTAGAGTTCATCTCGGTTGATGTTTATTTATAACGAAGGTCATATCTATAGAAACTGTCCGTGATCATTCTGGAATGTTTCAAAATAGCCCGCGACACACGTGCCCAGCCGTGAATGTTCATCAGTAATGTGGCTCTGTATTTAGTAAGATATGATCGGCGCTCGACCCCAGAGTTAATCGTTCCTCCTCGGATTACCCACAACCTCTGTCTGTCTGCGATCATCCGTATATATATATATATATCTACCTATCACAGAGAGTCTCTGATGCCGAGAATTTCTCCTGAGCCAGACATTTCTTGCTTAGATGACTGACAAAGGCTGTTAATTTATAGGGACATAATCATCACCCAGTAATATTTATCTTGTAGCTCATCTACTTTCAAATTTGAAGGGAGAAAAAAAAAATGTGTCACTTTCATATTTAGCTCTGGGTCAAGAGCGCATTTATGGAATCTGAAGGTTTTGAATTCCATTCAGGCTTGTTGACATATCATTTACTTTAGTCCAATATATCAGATTACATGATACTGTGTAGGTATATATATTTATATATATTATTGCAGTAACTCCTTCATCCTCATTCTCAAGTTGTCTTCATTGGATTCTCGGTAGGGTTAAATTAGTCTGGATCAGTCCTAATATCTGACTCTCTGTGGAGGGTTAATTAAAAGCAACAGGAATTTGGGGGAAGTGGTATGAATGTTTGGCTATAAGCTTCCTGTAGATTTAAAATTTGTATTTCCTGTTTTCACTTTCAAATCCATTGTTTCCTATTGTGTTTGGTTCGACTGGGCTTCCAGAATGATTGTAAACAACAGTAGGAGCAGAAGGGACTTTCTGACGGGAGAGGAAATGGGGGAGGGCAAGGAAACGATATTTTACAGGGGTATCAGTTTGACACAAGACACAGTCGTAACAGTGCATAAGTTAATATGATCGTCGTAAGAGGCTATGACCATGTTTACGTACTGTAAATATTTATAGTCGATTATTTCTTTGTTTTGATTGAATGTTTGGATTAATTGTTCAGGTTATTTACCTCACTTCCACTTTTACCTGCCAGGCTGTCACATCTAGATGCATGTGCACTCCGAAGATACCCTAACCTACAAAGATTAATAACATTTACTTTAGGGGTCCCCATAGACCAACTTCTGGGTCACTCCCCTTTCGAACCTCACTTCTGAGTGTTGGTTTCCGTCTAATTACTACACGACTTCCTATTTTCTAGTCTGTTTCTTAAGTGCATTGTACACTCGAAACTTGTTGCTCGTTTCTTTTAAGATGCAGGTTTTTCGGATACAGAAGATTTCTGATTTCTACAAACAATTTGACTGCAAGTTTATAATAGACAGAATTGTCACAACATGTCTGTTGTGCTATTAATATATATTGAACAGTGGGTATGCTATATAACAATATACATCAATTGTCACTCAGATGTGTGATTTCCCGAACGAAGAGGTACAGTAGTGCTATACACTGTTAATTTGCAAGCAGATGCCAATATTAAGCAGATAATACCCTTGACTTCATCTATGATCTTTACATGTTGGAGTTTTTGTGTTGCAAAGTTCCGTATAATTATAAACTCAACAAGGTGAACGGGAGTAAATCAAGGGAATCTGTATGCATAGCTCATTTAAAGGGTGTGAAGACTCGTGCACAAAGAAACGTCTTATGCCGGTAATCTGACCTAGTTTCGAATGAGGTGTAACAGAAGTTAGACACCACCATCGATCCCAGAAAGTACACACACAGCTTGCTACTGTCGGTAATTAGACACTAGTGTACAGTCAATACATACAGCTATGGTCATCACAACACAGTGTACATAGCAGGGATGGACATCTCAGGTCTAGATAAAAGATAACAAGGTATCACGCATCAAGAAGAAAACCTCACTTGCAAGCAACGGAGAGTTAACTTTTTCAGAACGCGGTTTGGGGCAAGTCTTCAATGCCTTTAATGCAAGGGCGTAGGAACCGGGGGGGGCGCCGGCCCCCCCAGTGAAAAATGTGGAGGGGCGGAAGTATCATTCCGCCCCCCCGCTTCGCAAGTCAGAAAACCCTTTTTTCATTTCCAAATGAGAAAAAAATCTCATTTGGAGCACCAAATTGCATCTAAGGCTAGGTGAAAATGCAAAATTATATACAAAATGGAGTGGGTGGGTTGAAATGTGCTATATTGCACCAAATTGCATCTGAGGCCACCTGGAAATGCAAAAAAATTCCAAAGGGGAGGGGAACACCCTCCCCTTAGACCCCTCCCCCAATCCGGCCATCAGTCTTCAGCGCCCCACTCGAAAGTACCTTCCTACGCCACTGCTTTAATGTGTACATGCGATAGTTATCTGTGTAGCTTCACACCTCAAGGTAAAATGGCTGGTTCATTCTGACATTTTCTCGGGATGATCATTTCAAATCAAGTTCTCACTGAATGATGCATGTAGCCGAAGCTGTGCTAGTAGAATAATTTAGTGTCCAAATTTTGTGTACGTAATGTTCAGTTTTGATGGCTCAGAATTTCGTCTCAGATTACAAATGGTTCCAGTCGTAAAGAACTGCTGTAAGCCTTTACTTCTTTGGGACTTGTGTAGCAAATTTGACAATTTTGGCATAGCATTTCTGAAACCGATACAGGATAAATTAATCCCTGTATTCTGGTTCCATTTATAAGACTGCAGCAAAACCTTTCTTTTTCTAATGATAATTACAGTATGTAATTTAAATGGCAGTTGAAAATTTTGTCAAAACACAATTACATTATCTACGTGTTAAAAACCCTCATCTGCAGTACATGCATAGTATATATATACTGTATGGGTTTTAGAACAGTACCACCACAATGTTGTAGATTGGTCCATCATACAAGCCTGTGACTCATCCGGTGGACCTTGAACCTGGCTGAAGGTGATGCAGCAGGTATCTTTAACAAAGTTAAAACAAATAAATAAAACAATCATAATTCATCACCTCTCTCAACAGTGTGTAAGATTTTCCAGGTAACAATGTGATCAAGTGATGGGTGTCGCCTTCATGTACGCAAACAGTACAGACTACCTGTAGGTGTTTTCCCCTAAGCTTGTTATCACACAGTACAGTACAATGTTCAGTCGTGGAATTGCTTTACCAATCTTTAAAATCAATGATGCTACATGCAAATGGATACGACTTGTAGAAATGGATAGAAAACTGAATTGAAAATTTAACATCTTTTTTTTTCTTGGGGAGGGGGGGAAGGGAGGGCAGTGTTGGGAAATTTCAGTCAGGACTAGGAATGAAAGGGTGATTCGATGTCAGCGTAGTTTGAAATATTTTTAATATAATTTGTAAATATTTAAATTTACATAATAACATATTAATTAGATATGGACCAATTTGATGGAATATACTTTACATTGGAAATTTTGCCAGTGAAGCTTATCTATACATGCCTGTGGTGTTTTGCTGTGAAGGACAGTTTGATACATATTTGCTGTTTACGTTTTAGACTTCTGTTAATTTTTTCTTTTTTTTCTTCACTCTCTAAAGTTTTAAGTTTTGTAAGTATTTAAGTTTATTAAGTATTCAAGTACTTGAAGTTTTTAAGTTTCACCTAAACCTTTGGGCTCTCAAGCCAGTATTAATAAATGAAAGGATGTGGCAAGACCTATTTGACAGTTTAAATGGCAGGTGCCCCATGCCCATAAATACTTCTCTTGGTTTGGCATCCATTTCTGCAACATGCAAATATTTATAATACGTTTTAATAAAGATTATATCCGAGCAAGCGACAGTAGCTGAGAGCGCTTGGAAGTAATTTTTTGCAGCGATGAGTATCTCTCTCTCTCTTTCTCTTTCTCTCACGGAATTCGTACGGAGAGAAAAAGGAAAAAATTTGCAATTCAAATGTAAACTTCCAGGTGCAGGGAAAATCAAGCTTTGAAGCGTCGTGTTTGCATTTGAAAAATGGCCCGATGACATATGACATATATATGACATACTTTTAAAGGCATGAATTAAGAAAAGAATAAACATCACCTTGAGGTAGACATATATATAGTTAGTCTTGTTCTAGTTAAAGAGTGAAGACAAATAATGTGGGAGCGGGCGTTTTGTGAAAAGTTGAATTTACGATACTATCTGTGGTTACAAAGAAGTTCTGCTAGCTCTCAGCTGTTGGTGATAAAATGCCTTAAGAATATAGCTCAGAGGCTTGTTAAATAAGTATCTCTTCCTTTCACAGCTGGTCAAATAGTAATGCTACATAAATATACTTTTGATGATCATTGTCAGGTACAATTTTTTTCTATTCCACGGAATATCAAACATTCCTTTTGTGAGTGTATATATTTTATAGAATGGCAGTCAACAGAGCAACTTAAAGAGGATAGATAGATATTTATTCAGCCACTGATCATAAAAATACATTGGAAATTGGGTAAAAACAAGAGCTCAAAAGTCAAAACAAGTACAAAACTAAAAAACCAGATTCAAAATATAAATGAGAAAAAAAATGGCTACATATTTCCAGGGAAGAGATAATTCCAGGGAAGGGAGGTATGGAAAAATGACAAACTTGTTAATAATTTAATATTACAAAGATGTTATAGTATTGTCCTACAATGGACTATATTTAAACCGTTGGTAGAATAAATGTTTCATTCTTTTTGACAAAAATGACCTGTGCAGTAGTTTTACCTCACTATTCTTTTTCCACCTCCTTGCTTTAAACTGTCTTTTCCCTGTCCCATCTACCCAATCTATAACAACTGATATAAACATTGGTGAGAAATGATAAGCATTTCACACTCACTTGACCTACTTTTGGATGTTTCATGGCCTAATTGTCACTGCATCAGGACTGAGTTTTGCTCTGAAGTGTATGCCAGCCTGTTCGTATGTCACAGTTCCCTACAGCTGGGTCTACATATCTCCATGAGCTGTCAATTGTGACATCAGTGGTTTGAAGATGGTTTTAACAGTACTGATCTTATGCTATCTGGGATGTATATATATATATACTGTAAAGTGCATCTGATTAAACTTTTAAGATGGACTTAAATCTGTCATATTCTCTTTCCATCCTAAACTAACAGGTAGATAAAGGTACATTCTGTTGCAGAACTGTGCTGGTAGATCAGCAACTGTACTGTTAAATAATATGACCAGGACTTTTAAAACATCTGATAATTGATGACAAATTTAGATTGTGCCCCCATGGGACATTCCATTATTTTTAAAGCTGAGGGCAAAAGTTGTTATCACAGCATAGATCATATATTCCTTGCCAAGGCTTTCAGAAGTGTGTGTTAAATTTGGCAACAGTATTACAGTAAATTGTGCCGATTTGTTTGTTTCGCACTTTTCTCAAATATCTAGGGGTATACCGGAGGGCCTCAGGGCGCCTCTATTATTATGTAAGGGCGGTGATGACGTCAGCTGTGAATACGTGGAAACAGAAGAGGCGGGGAAAATAGGGTGTTTCACGTATAAGGATGATGTAAGATTTATTAACATCACATACATAGTAACATGTGATATGATGATTACATGCATAGTATGCAACAAATGACAGATAGATACTCACCAAGTGCTTGATAAATCTTGATTGTGGAGGAGCTCTAGATAGTTAGCAAAGTATTTTACTTTCAGTGAGTAAAGATCTGCACAGTACTGTATATCATGCATCTTTAGATCTGTAGTATGTGTATGCAGTCATGTACCATTGTACTATCAGTTATCAGTACATAGTTTTTATTGTGTTGAGTACTGAGAATACAAAAAAACATAAATTATACATTGAAAGATATGTATCATTAAATACCTATTATTAAGAGATTTATCATTAATGCCGATAATAACAAATTGATTATTTTTTAATTACCAGATGATAAGAAATTTATCATTGATCTACTATCATGAGAAATTTATCATGAATACGTACTTTCATAAAAGAAAATCAATTGAAAGTAAATACTTAACTCTTCTTCTCTACTACATGAATGGAAGATTCAGGATTAAAATGAAGGACTGTGGGTGTTGCCCCGCCCATATTGTGGGTTTGAAGACGTGTCTCTTTCAGTAGAGTATCTTTGTCAAATAAGTAAGTTGGGAATTAGAAGAAAAATGATAGGCAATTAGATAATACTATTTAGGCAATTAAAATGATAATTAGATAGATAGACAATACACTACAAAAGCAAGTGCTTTACTATTATGCAACATACAGTATCCTCTCTCTCTAACATACCTGCCTCTGGAATGCTGAACATAACATGCAAAATTTCCATGTACAGTGTATCTATCCAGTACTTAGAAATTGGTTGATATGGTGCTCCTCATCCCCATCTCCCCTCTCCCTCCCCTCCCCCCTCTCGCTCCTTTGTTGGTAATATCCAGGATCCTTGTACCTATTGATTGACAATGCATTCTTGGAATGTTGGGTTGCTGTAGTGGGAGATGGGAGAGGGATGGGGGGGGGGGGGGAGGGATCAACAGAGAAATTTGTATACTGTAGTTAGAATTGATGGTACTTTATTTGCTTTCACTCGCCCAATCTCAGATGACAGTTGTCGTGACGACTATGATAAATGAACGAGAAAATGCAAGCTTACGGAATGCATCTTACTGTAAATAAACTGTATCAACCTTATAATATGTTCTGGCCTCCATTGTGTACAGAAGGCTTTTGAGAATTTTTTATAAGCTTGAATTAATGCACACAACCGTTTGTTGCTGGCATGCATGAGAACTACTTGTACAGTATGTTAACATAATTACCCATTTGGGTTCCTCCCAATGAAAGTTTTTTTTTTTTTTTCGTCTTCTCATTTTTTTCTTTTTTTGCCTTGGATATTGCTTATGGGCATTGAGGCTAATGTTCAGATCTCGAGATAATGTTTACAGACACTATCATCATGTGATTCAAAAGTAGGTTGCCAGCGGTACTACATGGAGACTATAGAGTGCTGTTAGATTTATGGACGCATTCATTGCTGTGCATGCTCACACGGTTTAACAGTCTATTTAGAGCCGTGTTAATTCTTTCAGTGCTTAATTTTAAAGCACTTAGTACTGCAATCAAAGAGATACACTTGAAATACAGCAGATATTTTGTGAGTGCATTGTTTTGGGATGAAGGGTGCAACCTTGTTCAGCTTAGATAATACTTTAGTTGTCTCGTTCTATAGTTCGTTTTATTCAACTGTCTCTCTTGTACTTTTCTTGTTTTGTCGTTCCACATTTACATGGTGCATTGGAGAGACATTTCCTTTGATTTTCAGTGTTTATTTGAGGTTTGGGCAGCATTTTGTGAAAAATCTTATGATTGTGCTGAGGCTACAGTATATATAAACATTCAGTGAACTGTGCTGTGTGCTGTACGTATAGAGCTCTGCTATTCAACTACTTATAATTGTCATGTATGTACACAAATTACACAGCTAATGTGATCTGTTCTCGAGTAAGAGACAGGCATGGGATCAAGATGGTAATCTTTATTCCTGCCCTATGGCACCCCACAGCTGTATCCTCACCCCAGTATCCTAACCCAACCTCCTTCCTCCACTAAAACTGTTACATTGCAGTTTATCAGTGTGGTCTGTCTCAAATTCACAAAACAAACACCAGACAATGGCTATGTGCTATAAATTAAAGTAAATGTATGCTTGTCAATGCTGGTAGCTTATAATCAGCAACCTCACGCCCAGTATCCTAACCCAACCTCCTTCCTCCACTAAAACTGTTACATTGCGGTTGATCATTGTGGTCTGTCCAAATTCCCCCCAAAAAACAGACAATGGCTATTTGCTAAAAATTAATGTAAATATATGCTTGTCAATGCTGGTAGCTTATAATCAGCAACCATGATCAGTAGGCCTAAGTCTGTGTGCTCAAGTTTTTGTATATACATATATACAGTGCATCCATATTGCATCAAATAAATTACTAGTGACTTCTATAAGCTGTCAATTTCCTGTTCTATACTGTCGATGTAAAGTGTC
Source organism: Apostichopus japonicus (assembly GCF_037975245.1). Classification (NCBI taxonomy): domain Eukaryota; kingdom Metazoa; phylum Echinodermata; class Holothuroidea; order Aspidochirotida; family Stichopodidae; genus Apostichopus; species Apostichopus japonicus. The sequence continues at coordinate 4,013,749 of NC_092575.1, read as the reverse complement.
CACAGCTAAGAGCAATGGAAAATTTGCTTGATGCATATACCTGCTCATCTATAGATATCGGTTGTACTTCTAGCCAAATGTTGCTTCATCCCAACTTAATAACAAGCGGAAAGGCAGTACAAATTTATGTACAGGACTTGCTCCTATGAGTACAGTATTACTATACTTGACCATGCAAGGAAAGGATTTTCTACCTGACAATATTTATGTCCCATTTTGTTCACCAAGTGCCACTAGCAAATTTAGGCATGAATTCAACAGTTTGCAAAAACGAAACAGTTAAAAACTTGACCTTTACCCATTTTGGGACCAAAAATCTAACTGCATATTATATGTTTAAAGTTAAGTACAATAACAATAATGATAATAATACAGTGGATTAATATAGCGCCAAATCGGAAACAAGAAGTAGCTGCTCCACTTAACAAAACAAGTCAATCACAATAAAAAACAAGTATATAACGAAACTGTGTTTTCACTGGTGGTAACCACTGCGTACTACAGTCTCTCAGTTTAGATTGAGGCGTAATTTATAACATGGATCGGTCAGTGTGAAGCAAAATAGCAATCCAACACTACAACACTACAAAGTCCACATGGCAGCAACTAAATAGCGCCCAGCTGACAGTTTATCTCACAGGTCCCCTCTCCATTTATACACCTGGGTGCATGAAGAGAGGCAATAGAGATAAAGTGTCTCGCCCAAGGACACAACGTAATGATCTGTCCAGGACTCGAACCTGCAAGCCTTAGATCACAAGTCCACTGCCTTAACCACTTGACCACAATGCTCTCATAATGTATCTCATAAATGTAAAGTTACACAACTTGAGATATTTAGTCAATCTGACTTTATACAGTACATACCTACTGTACTGAAAAGTACATTCACCATAGCCACGTGTCGAGTGTAAACTAGCTCACACGTTTCCATTCTTTTTTTATTTCCTTTCGACAGAGATGGTCCAGGCCATGAAGAAGGTTGCGTGTTTGGACATCGACTTAACTATAGAAGAAAGAAATCTCTTATCTGTAGCGTACAAGAATGTCATCGGTGCTCGTAGGGCCTCGTGGAGGATCATCACCAACATGGAGAGTAAGGCAGAGACCAAAGGCGAAACGGAAGATCTCCCGAGGATCGTAGCTTACAGAGAAGAGGTGCGTAAGCTTCCCTCTGAAGAATGATAAAAGGGGCTGGACTCGGGTAGAAATACTCAGTCTGTTGGGTGTTTTTCTTTGCCCTTTCACAGGTTTTAATTTTATCTTGTACTTATTTCCACACATTAGTTACACTTTGTTCCCCCACCCCAGCACTGCCACCACCATTACTCTTTGTACTTCCAACTCATCTTGCCCATTTTGAATTGACCACTCACGAGGTCTAGTAAGCGGTTTTGGCATACAGGGGAAAGAGATCTGTTTGGTCTGAATATATCTAAGAATGACTAGTGTGTACTCTATATACTTCATGCCTCTTGCACCTGTCTTGTAGAAACATTTGCACTAATCCTGTCAAGCTTCAGAAGACGTACAGATTTACCTTCTAAGTTTACAATTTACGTGTAAAAGCATGTTTACATTTGGCACTAACGATGGTGATGTCAGCAATTTCTGCGTTCAGGCCAAATTAATTTCATCTATTGTCACCATCCAAAATGGGTTTGTTAACTTTCAATATCAAACCCAAGAAAATTGGGCGTCAACAAAGGATGAAATTCAAGCCGATATTTCATGTGACAATTGGTGAAACCTGTCAAAGAAGAAGGTCACAAGAAGGTAATCATGTCATTACCATTGGTAATTTGTGTTTAATAATGCCACGAACCGTTTGTAAACGTGTCATATACCTGTACATATTGCTCACCGTTATCATTAAAGGCAAAGTTTAATGGGCATCTGTTTAGTGGTTAAATTATAATACCGCCCCCAACAATTGGTGACTCGTATCTTTCTGTGAAATTTCATAGTTGTGATGGAGGTTTAGTGTTGTGCATAATACCCATAGGTGAACAATGCGGATGAAAATGTAAACATAACCCTGAGGTAACACTACTGAGAGAAAACTAGTTTTAGCTCATATTTTTTTACTTGAGGAAAAAGGTTACATGCCTGTGTTAATGTCTTAATCAGGAGACAACAGTTTCTTTACAAATTTGACAGTCAAGCATGTATTTTTGTCTAGTGTAGCCACCAAAAATTTCATGCTCTTTTCAAAACTTTTTCACCCAACATGGTTGGGTTGCACTGACATTTTAACTTCTAAAGGTCAAAATTGCCAATTTTTGGTTCCTTGCTTTAGCAAAAGGAACCTATGCAGTCAGGTTGGCGTATGTGTGTGTGTATGTATGTATGTATGTGTGTATGTATGTATGTATGTATGTGTGTGTGTGCATCTGTGACACTTGCTTGGGTACGCTCTATCTCAATAAGGGAATGTTGGATTGAGGCCAAACTTGGACTATAGATCCGCCATATGGAGAAGGTGTGCCCTATTGTTTTTGGTGCCCACAAAGGTCACCAAAGGTCAGTTATGGTCCAAAAACTGAAAATATTAAAACTGCAATAACTCCCAGTGCCAATGTGCGACAAGATTGATATTTTGGGACAAGTTGTGAACTGGTTAGGGGAGCATTTTCAAACTTAACGGTCATATGATCCGAGGTCACCAAAGGTCAATTAATGATAAAAAACTAGTATTTTTGCAATAACTTGAGAACGAAATGTCCGTTAGGGTTGGGAGTTGCCTCAATGTAATCCAATTGTCGACCCGCATCTGGGTGACCCTTGACCTCAATTTGACCTCTGGTGACCTTTTCGTGTTTTTGGGATTTTTACAGTTTCAATGCTATTTTCAGATGTCAAAGGTACCTTCTGATCATAAATGTCAATAGGTTGACCCCGTGTGACCTTTATGTGCGAAGTTATATGGGGTCAAAGTTTTTCGGTCGGAGTTAGGATGGTTGTACAGACTTTTCGTTTTGTTTTTTGGAATCAGGAGATTAAACTACATCTGAAACCAAGGTCAAAGGTCACATTAGAAAAAATGTGCTTATTTTGGGAGGAAACGAGCAAAAAAGAAAATGTTTGGTTTTGATGCTAGATTTGGATATCAAAGGTACCTTCCGATCAAAAATGTCAATTGGTTGACACCCGTGTAACCTTCGTGTGCGAAGTTATACAAGGTCAAAGTTAATTTTCAGACATTTAATGCAACAACTCCCAGTTCCAAGGTGTGACATGGTTGATATTTTTGGACAAGTTGCAAATGGTATAGGGGAATATTTTCAAACTTAACGGTCATGTGATCCGAGGTCACCAAAGGTCAATTAATGTCAAAAAACTAGTATTTTGGGGGTAGAAAATGGGCAAAGAAAAAATTGTTTGAATTTTTATAGTTTGATGCTCTAATTTAGGTCTCATCAATAAAAAATGTCAATAAGTTGACCCAAGGTGACCTTTGTATGTTAACTATATATGAGGTCAAAGTTAATTTTCAGACATTTAGTGTAATAACTCCCAGTGCCAAGGTGTTACACAGTTGATATTTTGAGACAAGTTGCAAATGGTATAGGGGAATATTTTCAAACTTAACGGTCATGTGATCCGAGGTCACCAAAGGTCAATTAATGATAAAAAACTAGTATTTTTTGCGATAACTTGAGAACAAATTGTCCGTTAGGGTTGGGAGTTGCTTCAATGTAATCCAATTGTCGACCCACATCTGGGTGACCCTTGACCTCAATTTGACCTCTGGTGACCTTTTTAGTGTTTTGTGGATTTTTACAGTTTTGATGCTATTTTCAGATGTCAAAGGTAACTTCTGATCATAAATGTCAATGGGTTGACCCCCGTGTGACCTTCGTGTGCGAAGTTATATGAGGTCAAAGTTAATTTTCAGACATTTAATGCAATAACTCCCAGTTCCAAGGTGTGACAAGGTTAATATTTTTGGAGTAGTTGCAAATGGTATAGGGGAGCATTTTCAAACTTAACGGTTATGTGATACAAGGTCACCAAAGGTCAATTAATGATAAAAAACTAGTATTTTTGCAATAACTTGAGAACAAAATGTCTGTTAGGGTTGGGAGTTGCCTCAATGTAATCCAATTGTTGACCCGCATCTGGGTGACCCTTGACCTCAATTTGACCTCTGGTGACCTTTCCGTGTTTTGGGGATTTTTACAGTTTCGATGCTATTTTCAGATGTCAAAGGAAACTTCTGATCATAAATGTCAATGGGTTGACCCCCATTTGACCTTCGTGTGCGAAGTTATTTGAGGTCAAAGTTAATTTTCACACATTTAATGCAATAACTCCTAGTGCCAAGGTGTGACAAGGTTGATTTTTTTTTATCACGAAAGTGTTGGCTATGGTGTTGGTTACTTTATGGGAACATGTAGGACCACAATTACTTGGACTATTTCAGCCCAATCTTGCTTGATAATATTATGTGTATTGTCATATACCCCAAGCAAGGAACCACAGTGCCCTTGGGCTCTTGTTTATTGTAGCTCTTTCCTCAAATTCTCACAATCACCACACCAGCACAGGAGAATATAATTGTAGCAAAAATGCAATTTTGTTTAATTAAGGTATCAAGAAATAATTCCTTAACGATCTGTAAATTCAAGTGATTATGCTGTAACCAGCATGTACTTGCATTGGTTTCATCATCTGTGTGTAAAAAGTATGGAAGTGGTGGATTCAATCTAGCACACACATCAATTGATCTCTGGTAACAAATTGCATCATCTATTGTTTCGATATTCATGGTTTTGCCATTGTACAAGTTTATCCTGTATGGTTTGTTTGGGTCGTTCTAGCTTTCACACAGAAATCTAAAAGTATGAACTACGGTAGGACTTTCACGATGTTCGGTCTGATGAAGTTCTAGGTCCTCCAGTGATCTAGCTGAGACAGTCTTTCTGTTGTCTTGACAACCAACAGTATTTTTGAGGAACCATCGATTGTTTTAAAAAAGAATAAGTGCCCTTGAATGAGCATTTGGAATTATTATTGGAGAACCAAGTTTACTCTCCAGTTTTTCTGAGGGATTTTTTAGATGGTTTCTTTGCTGTAAAATCACCCAATTTATACCTGTCATTATATTCTCAGTTGTTGGGCAAGCACTTCTGCAGGTTGGAAATGTCCAGAATTGTCTGAAGGAAAACCAAGTTTACTGTTTGGACTAAATTACCGTCCCAAGTTGCCTTAACACCACCTCTTTTACCTGTCACTCCTCAACCATGCACTGAGCTAGTACAGGGCAATTAACTCACCTGTATTGTGCAATCATAGCATCCACATTGTTCATGTTGCAATACCAACCAAAGTTGCCATAATTTGATATCCTGGTGCTCTGCGCTCAAATTGCTCCCACTACAATTACAGCATGATCGTTGGGTCACGGGAGGCTATACCTCTTTAGTGTGTCTTTCTCTGTCACCGTAAATGTTGGAGGATGTGGTAAGCAGTTTGAAGCACTTGAACCATCCAAAAAACTGTTATCACATGTTGCCAGAAAAACATCATAATCAAACCTCAAAGTGAGAAATAGAAAAAGGAATTAGCAGAGAGAGACAAAATAAAAAAATGAAAACAGCCACTTGCAATGTTAAAAACATTGTGTTGGGGTTCTAGGTAGGCAGAATTCTGTGTTAGAATATGGAAATGAGTCTCTCTCTGAGTATAGAAAAAGATATATCCAACCAAAGAGATACTCTTCAGAGTTACAGTACGTAGGTTGTTGCCAACAAGTACACCATTTTTTGTTGCACTGTTAAGCCCTAAATAGTACCCTAATCGGCTGTCTTACACTTATGACACAATATGTCGTCTGCTAAACTTAAAGCAGGTTATGAGGCCCAGATTGGCAGAATGCTGGTAAAAGTCGTTCATTCTTCAGTTCAAATTTACATTTTGTTCAACGCGAGCCAACGGGGAAGTGACATCATTGATTTCTTGTTGTTGATTTCTTGTGTGTACAAAACTTTACCACTGTAGTACTGTATGTCTATCTCACTTGAATACATCCCTGCTCAGAGTGTAGCATTACCCAGGTTTAGAAGATGGCAATGTTGCCAGTTTTTACGATGTTACAAAGCCGGGTATGATACGTATCGTATGTCAGTCAGTACATGTGCCTGTTCAGAATACATATATATATACAATACAGTATGTACAACTTACATACAATATCAGATATTCTAGTTTGTCTTTTTCCAATTTACTGCTTCACTTCACTCATTTGCTTGCATCCTTGAGGCTTTGAAGGCTTGAGTACAGTATCTGTAGCTCCGTGAAATGAACTGTTTATTTTATTTAAAAATACAAGACACATTTGAAGTCAAAGTGTATGCTACAGTAGTTGTAATTTTTTCTCTTGCTCATCGTGAACATTAAACAAGAGTGGGAAGTGGACGAAACTCCAAACTTTGGAAGGGGGTAATGGGTGGGGGCAAGGGCGGAAGGGGGGTTATCTGAAAGTTCTCCATTAATTGACAACAGAATGAAGTTAACAGTATAGTCCTTGTGTTTATGCAACCTTACTTTTATTGTGTTTCATAATATGCTGCATGGAGCATTGCCCTACATGTCTGTGTCATCAATACATGTACAATGACTTTACCAAAGTTGAGCAAAGCAGAGGGGGGGGGGGGTTGGTGTGGGGGTGATAGAATTTGTGAAGGAGCACTTGTTTTATCACTATTGTGTGTGAATTTTTTTTTTATCTTTCTTTTTGTGGAGACGTGTTTCTTAATTTTGCTGTCTATCATAAATTCCTATTGATGTTTTTTTGTTGTGAATTTCAGGTGGAAAAAGAACTTACAGATATTTGCCAAGATGTACTGGATGTTATAGACAACCATTTAATGGGGGCAGCTGTAAACAACAAAGAATCAGAGGTGTTTTACTATAAAATGTGAGTACACAGTCAAAAGAAGATTTTTTTTTTTTTTTTTTTTTTGGGGGGGGGGTTGAAGTTGCACTTACAAGTCTGTCTGTCTGTCTGTCTGACTGTCTGAGCAACAGAAAAGGATGCAATTAATCAAATGTCGCAAGTTCTCATGACGATATTCTGCAGAACGTATATCCATGGATAATAGATTGCAGACTTCTCAACTGTTAATGGGATGATGAGGATGATCAACTTTGCTGGCTAATTTAATGTATACGTATTTGGTCAGTGTAAGCTCAGAGGGTGTTACATTTGTTCAGTTTCAATGGTATTTGAGTTATACTCTAGATTCAGGGCAATTGCCAAATACAAATTGAGAATAATTGCTTTCATCAGTAGCATAACAAGGCTGGTCCAAACGCCCAGGACCTGGGCCGCATTGGGGCCTGGTGTCAAGGAGCCCCCCACCCCAAAAAAACCACACCAATTCAGCCACTGGAGCCAGCAACAGGTCGACAAGACAGCTAGTATAGACATTAAATTGCTGTCCGTTATTTAATTCACTCCTCTCTTACCTGTCTCCTACTACACAAACGCACCCTCCTAGCCTACCAAGACGCCACTGGTATAACAGGTCCCACGCACTCTTTGGACATGGGAGAGCCATATTGAGCAGGGTGTTAAAAGGTGCCAATATCACAGATTGCCCAACCAAGCCCGAAGCCATGGCTGGGGCTTTCCTTCGGGGTGTCATCTCTAGTGCTGTGCCGGGGGCCCTGTCACTCCTTGCTACGTCACTGGCTTTAACGCTGTGCAATTTGAGAGGGTCTTGGTGGTGGTGGTGCTTACACCATGCTGCTGGTCATGGTGTAGACCAGTGATTCCCGAACCAGTGCAGCCAGCTAGAAATCATTGCCTTCATTCGCAGGAGACTGATTCTGAAGTCATTTAGTCATGGAGGTTGCATACTGTATTAATGCTACGTTTTGCATGGTCATAACTTTGTGTCACCCAAGAGCAGTCATTCAAGTTAATTTCACACATGACGGGATATTACCTTTCAGTTACTAAAGAGGTTTATCATATATGTGGTAACAACCATGGAGAGGTATGAGCTACACATTACATACATGTGCAAAAATACATATTTGTTTCCTACATATTTATTTGATAATACTGTATCTTTTCATTGGTGCAAAACTTTGAAGTTAACCCCTAATTGTGTGTTTTCATTCGTGTAAACTGCAAATTCATAACATAATTTTTCCCAGGATATTTCCTTTTGTTCGACCAATCTGTGTGATACCTCCAGATGGTGGCTTATACAGTAGCTTTAATTTGAATTGTCTCACTCAGTCTTCTACCACTCTACAGATGCAATGAAAATATTTCTCCTCATTAATTAAGCCGTTCAGAGTCCTCAAAAGTACTACACAAAATTTGAAGACTTAAACTATACCCTAGTATGTTATTCAATTCAAACTTAAACGGTGTAACTTTAATTTTCACAAATATCAACTGGACTATTGACTCAGCACTTGGCCTCAAATTTCTGGCAAAAGTCTCCATTTGATTCCTTGCTCTTGAACGAGTTGGAAATTTTGAAACATGCACCATCGAAAGGGGCATGTTCACCTAGTCGTGCCTCCATTATGTCCGGTAGGAATTGTTCAGACTGTTCAGAGGAATATAGATCTGAGAACTTTGCAAAAAATAGGAAAATTGACAATTTTTTTTTAACAGCTGTTTTGACAAATTTCTAGCACTTCAAGAGCCTGCTCACATTTCTGAGGCCAGAAGATGCAGACGTATTTTCCGATGACAGTTTCTTGTGGAAACCTTAAATACAAGTTAAACTGTCCGAGTTTCCTTCACTCTGGTCTAATTGTTTCTGTTTTACTGTTTGGTTTCCCATTCCAGGTTAAGTAAATTGGTTGCAAATTCAGGAACATGTGTCTCTTCTTTCAATTTACTTCCATCCAACAAGTAATTAAACCAGGTTTTAACAATTGGATGCCCCCAATGACAGACTGCCGGTTTTTGTTTGTTATTCGTAACATCTTGTTCAGCAATCAGCACAGATCAGTCGTTTTTTTTTTTTGGTTGCTTTTTTTTTCATCTCTACTTTAGAGGTTGTTTGTTCCATCTGCAGAAATGGGCACCAAAAAAAGAGAAAGAAAAGAAAATAACTTTGCAATTAATTAGTGGCCCAAATTAATTTAAATTAATGAACAGTTTTTCTGTAAGTAGTTCTGTAAGTTAGAAGTAGAAGTTCAGAAACATGATTTTGCTCTCTACTGTAGTTTTGAAAGTGTCTCTTCGTTTTGTAGCTTGGCACTCAGAGACATTGGTTTACATTTAACTTCATGGTAGAGATTGATAACAGCCTTCATCAAATCTTCACTATGTACATGGGCTAATTTGCACTCAAGGAGCTAAGTAATAACTCACAAGGATTCAGTTAAAAAGTTAGCGATTGTCTCATTCTCTGTGTGATAATGATGATGTTTGATCAGTTCTTACAATTCCTGTGGTACAGTATATATGTGTGTCCGGAGTAAACTCTGCGGTGAGCATTTCTCTGTCTGCTGTCGCAGGGGTTCTCAATAAGATGGCCCCGCACGCCACAGTTGGCCTGCGAACGATTTTGATAAAGCCTGAAAGAGAAAAGACATTGGTCAAAATATCATGTTGCTCCCAGTACATGAATACTGTATACAGTTTAATGGGACATCATCTGTGATACATTCAGAAGTTAAAAGTTAAAATACATGTATCAGACACTTTATCCATGGATCCAACACTAACAAATGCTGTGAAGAAAACTTTGACCTAGATGTGTCATCCGGGGGGGGGGAGCTCCTTTAACTTCAAAATAAGGAATTTGATACTACTTAAATAAATTTGCATTTTTAATATCAGGGCTTGTAAATGACCTTCAAGAATCAATGACAAATTAGTGGATGGTAATGCCCTCCCCTGTACCCTCAAACGTATGGTTAAATAACCAAAGCCATATATTATAGAACCTTAGCAAATTTGATACCCTAGGTACGTTCATTATAAGTTATTAATTTATTAAAGCGTCTTTGCGAGCTTGATGGTCAGCCCAAGTAAAATATTACTCTGGATATTATGATACATTAATGATACTCCAGTCTAGGTGAAAGGTCCCTGTAATACTTTTCTGTACAAGAATCATTTGAAGCTTCATTACAAGTGGATATCAGCCCAAGTAAAATGATACTCTGATGCTAATTAATGAAACTCCAGCCTATGTAAATGGCCCCTGTGGTACTTGTCTATAATGGACCCATATTGAAGTTTCATTGTTTAGCCTGTAAAATCTGAAATGATACTCTGCAAGATAAAGGCTTATTTAATGTAGAGCTCTCCAATTGATATATCTTGGTTTAATGTACCAAGTACTCAAGATTCATGTTTTTTTAATCATTCAATCTTGGGAGTGATTTATAACATTCCACAACTCTGGCATTTAGCTCATTAGGCATCGCTCTATGAGAGAGATGACTGTAGTCATCCCACTGTGTAATTAAACCCATTATCTGTGTAACATGAACCCTTTGGGAGCTGCTTTATCATAATTGCTGATCTGTATCATCAACTTGAGGCAACATTTCTCAATACCTTTTGTAGTCTACAATAGAGAGCTGGCTTATTTAAGAATTTACTTTTTCAATCAGAGCAGTGATATATATCAAACATTTGTAACTCTAAGTAACAAGTATTACATGATGTCATCTTAATACAACAATTACAGTTCCAGTGTACAAGATAGTAGCGATACGTTTTGTAGTGTCATTCTACATTAAAGTTTGAAAACGTCAGACATTGTTTGACAAAGGCTATTGTGTCATGAATGGAGTGCCAGGTAGAAGGGGCTAAAGTGGATGGTGGGGTGGAAACAGGCCCTCTCACCAAACTTTTCATTGTCTGTCATTTTTACCACAATCAAGTTTGCACCAAAAAAATTGGGCTTCACAGTTTAATGATAGAAGTGATAGCAATATTTCTCAAGTAAGGACAAACTTTGTTTTTCTTGAAGAGAGAGGGTAATACACCATCCCCTTAGACCATCCTCTAGGTCAGGCATCAGATCTTTGTGCCCCCACGGTTTGAACTATGGCTATGCCACTGCTAGGAAGATTTGGGAGGGTGTGTTTGTCAAAAAGACACCCTTGAGTTTCAATGTTTGTCGACCAAACCTTGTGTAAGTTTGGTATTTCGAGTCTTCACATTTCGTTGGTCATATTGGTGGTTCATAGTCAGTTGTCTGAAGCTTACATATATTTACAAACATTTTTCTAAATTTTTCTTTCCTTTTTTTACTATTATTTTTTTTACAGGAAAGGTGATTACTATAGATACCTTGCAGAATTTGCCAACGGTCCAGAGAGAAAGAAAGCAGCCGAGAGTAGTTTAAGTGCCTATAAGACAGCGAGCGACGTAGCGGTCAAAGAACTGGAAACGACAAACCCCATCAGATTGGGCCTAGCTCTTAACTTTTCTGTATTTTACTATGAGATTCTGAATTCTCCCGAGAGAGCGTGTAGGCTGGCTAAGGCTGCGTTCGACGACGCCATCGCCGAACTGGATTCACTCAGCCAGGTCAGCTACAAGGATTCAACGCTCATCATGCAACTTTTACGTGACAACCTCACGTTGTGGACGTCGGACATGCAGAAAGACGGGGAAGAGCAATGTGAAAGTGAGTTTTTAACGTCCCTCCTCTTCCTCTAATAAGCCGACTTCATCTTGCTCCCTTTTGCTCCATCTACCTGTCTTGCCAATGGTGGTAACAGTTTTTAGAACTTACTCCCCATCTTCCCCTTTCTCTCCTCTTCCCCAGTGACCCCCTCTCCAGTCACCGCCCCTTCCTAACCGTTTTATGAATCTATCATAAATTTAGAAACTTTTGCAGAAATTTTAGCATTGTGAAATATCTTGCCGTTTCCCTTTTCTTCTTTTTTCCATTTGGTGATGTTCTGTTTGCTCTATCAGTTATTGTCTGTTAGCCTTTGGGTGGCAGGCACTTTCAAGTCACCTCATATCGAGGCTGTTGCTGAAGTGCATACATTAAAAATTGTGATGAGGGGTGATGCACCTACTGTACACAAGCTGACAATAACTTAACAAGCACTTTAGTTTTTGCTGTAGCATTATGTTTGATGTTTCGGGTCTAGATATATTTATGTTGATACAGAGTGAACACTGTTTGAAGTAGGTGAAAGTAAACCCATCAGAGCCATGTTCCAAAGTTGATTGTCATTCGACAGCTGGTTCAGAGAAAAGGGCAGGTGGAGCACAACCAAGCAAAGTAGTTATTAAAGTACTGTCATGTTGCTGACAAAGGTTAAAATGAATACTTTTACAAGAATGGATTTTGTTATTAATAAAGGATGGATTTTGTTATGAGTAGAAATGAGTGAACAAGTTACATAGCCATAGGACAGATTGAGGCAGACAGAGGGCTTGGTCAAATGCCCACTCCACCGTCCCTGTCTACTCTCTCCATACACCCAATTACTGTATCTAGGCCCGGGATATACCCATAGGAAATGTATTCATCTTTGTGAATGATATGTATGCGAAGGAAGTGTGTTCCTATGTTCATGGGAATGCAGTTTCTATCGGATACCCTTCAATTAATAATGCCAATGATAATTAGGTGCTCCACACATAATCTGTGGGCATATATGTTTAACTGACGTGGCCATATCTTGTTGGCATAGTTAGGGACATCGAGGTGTTTGGTCCAAATAGTACATAAGTTGTACAAGAAGTTGTACAAGAAGTTGTACAATAAGTTGTACATTTCTCGTTGAATGATCCCACACAATTCTACTAAAGCTGTGGTTGCAGAAATTCATACTGAGGCAAACAAACGTTTTCTTCCTCAAAATACCAGTATGTTATCATGATACTAAAACTATTCAACTAACTTTATCCAATCATGCATGGGATGGCTTCAATGCTTGTTAGGCTGAACCAAGTCACCCAGGTACAATAAAGCAATCGCTTTAGAAACTTCTAATTAATGCAAAATGAGTTATTGGCGTGTGTGCATTAAAGACAGAAATATGCAGTCAGCTGTATGCAGAGGGCCATGGAATTTGACTTTCACACTGCTCATTTATCTGAGGTGTTAAAATTCATAGAAAGATGTCGTTTCCATGTACAGTAGCAAAGCAAATAAGTTACAAACAATAAGTCTAACCAAAGGGAAACAAATCAAGCCGTTAGTCTCCTTCATGTTAAATTATCTCGATGAAGCTAACACTTTTGGAATGTAATATTAGGCCATGTCAGGGTTGATGCGAGACCAACAAAACCCGGAAGGGTGCTCAAGGCGCAGACATTTCAATCCTACCAGGATCTGGTTCATATGCTAACTCTACTAATTCTTCAGAGGCTAGTCTGTGAAGAGTTAGCAGGGTTAGCTCCTGAAGAAGACCCTTCCGAGGATCGAATCACCAGGCTCTCTAGATTTTACATATTTACCTGCACAAGTACAACTTTTTTTTGCAGTAGATACACAGTTTGCTAACAGTTATTTGCTCTCTTGGATTTGAAATAGAGTTAGTGTTATCAAGGTCTTGTGTCAAAACCCTTTGAAGCAAGGAAATTATTTCACTAACTTCACACATGTGTGGGTTAAATCGTACCGTATAATATCAGTAAATCATTGAAATAATTCTTGTATGCGCCTCACAATACGAAAGTGATGTGTCCTTCTCTCACTGTCATAAATTTTGAGCCATTTTCAGCGAGGCTCCGTTGATCAAAATTGAGTTGGAAAACACACGGTTACAATTTGAGTTTGCAACCACTATGGCTGCAGCGTCTATTAGGTGTGCAGGTAGAACATACTATATGGATGTATGTACCACAGTGTGTCAAGTTAGGGGACAGACAATAAACATATTATAAGCTACTGATTTTACTATCATTCATTTTCACAGATGGCAGTCCAACCCATGTAGAGGACATTGAGAATCTGGAAGAGGACTCATAGAGGGCCACGTCGTCCATCTTGGATACAGCGTCACTAAAAGGGAGCATAATGCGTTTGAACCAAAGCTGATAGATAAGATCAGAGTTTCCAAATTCATTCACTCTTTTCTTTTCCTTCTTCTGTTACCATTGGCATTGCTTCTACAATGAGGACATGAATGAGGTCCTGTGGCCTTTATCTCAAGAGAAAGTCATAAGTCCAGATTTATATCTGAATACTGCATCTATCGAAAATATCAAACTTATGCACACTCTCAAGTTTTCCTATTCTTTTTTCTTTTCTCTTATCTTGAAAATATCAACAAGATCTTGCAGTTTTTCATCTTTGTAAGATACTGCATTAAATGTGGACCCTTGATCTCACTATTAAATTTGGTTTCAAACACAATATGCCTCTCGTGAAATCTAGAAGTCGCGATGGTCGGAAAAAGTTTCGTGGCGTGATGAGTTTCTTCTGGATCGGTCAGGGATTTTTGTGAGATATTCAATTATTCAAACTTCATCAAGTTGGAGAGACAAAATATTAAAAAAAAAAATCAACAAACAAAGAAAAAAAGTATAAAAAAATGTTAGTAAAAAAAAAAAGCTTTAAGATGGTCATTTCATTTGAAAGAAATCTTATCTATCGTTACCCTTTTTCATTTTTTTTTTTTATCATTCCTTTGCAATATATGTGTTGTTGGAAAAGTTTTGCCAGTTATTGGCTTTCTTTGATGGCAAGACTTACTTGTCAGCTACAAATTGGTGCTCGTCAAGGATCGGAAGGGATCTCAAACGTATTTGTCTTTTGCGCTGCAACGTTTTCCAACAAAATTTATCAGTAGGAAACTCTGTCAAGAAAAGCCAGCTAGCTATTGGGGAATGAAAAAATTGAAAAATTTCATTGAATTATTCGTAACGATCAATTTCTCTCTCGAATTCTTTACAATTTGTTTTCCATTCTTTGCATTTTATAAGTTCTTGATTTTTTTGCTATCAGGAAAATGTTGTTATTTTACAATCTGGTTGTTTTTTTGGTTTGGTTGTATTCAAGGACCACAATTCCAAACCTTTTGCTCTTTAAAAATTGGGGAAAAGCGATAAAAAGGTCGCCTCGAGTGCTTCTTCCAATTTAAATTTGATTTTTAAGTTAAAAGTGTATATTTCTGCAGAAGATCTCCTCCACTTGAGTGGAGTTTTGTTGCCATACAGTTGTGCCCTGATGCCAATATTCAGGAATTCATGCAAATTATTCAATGTGCTGCCACTGAATAACCAGTGTAGGGAAAGAATTTGACATGTTTTTGCATTTTTGTTTGTGTTATTGTGTTTGATTTTGCTCGGGATGTAATTTTTAATAGGAATCAAAGTGAAGGGTTTCTTCCTCAAGTAGTGTTGCGTAATGATGATTATCCTCAAGGCAGATATCGAGTCACAGATGTACTACTGTTGTATTCTTTGTGTGACCCTTGTTGTGTACAAGTCCTGTATCTAATGCTATTGGTTTGGTAGGATACAGAAAGAAGAACGATTCTCGTCATGTAACCATAAAATAACAAATGGAATATTCTCACACTTGAGACGTGTGACACAGTGTTTGAATTGCAAAGTTGCTATATTGGAAGAACATGAAGGATACTCAAGATTTTCATTATTTACTTTAAAAGAGGAGTGGATTCATGGTCTTTTGGTGGGGGGGGGGGGGTGGTTGAGGAGGAGGTGTAATGGGTGGGGGTGATTGAGTGGAGGTTTGGAGGTGATGTCGCTAGTCAGTTTATTCTGTCATTGAAATATTTTGATCACCTTATGAGCAACAGCACGTGTTTGTTTGGTTCCTTGGTTTAAAAATTCCAAAGCAATAAACTCAGCATTTGTTGGCCTGTATTTTTCCGTCATTGTTGGGTATGAGTGCTGTCACATATGGATTAAATGCTTTGGTGTCTACCACCTAAATGGTTACACTCCTGCAGGTGGGTTAGTGGATGGGTAGCAAAGAAGTGGGACCAATTTAACAATGGGGACCATATTGTTAGGTTTTCAGTGCTAAGGTCCTTTTTCCTGAGAGGCTATTCTGTAAATGAGTCTAGTTTAAAACTTATAAGATAGTCTCTGAGTTTTTTTTTTATCTTTAAGGTATCACATTATGAACATGGGTGCAATCTTTGATGACTTACTTGCTAAATTACCATAACAATGGTTAAGTGTCTCATAATTTTAACGGGTGGCAGTTGTTTTGTCTCAATGTGTGTAATAATGATCTGATGCTGCTGCCGATCAGTGAAGTTTCTTGTTCATATCATGATATGCCAGTGGTACAAGTGCATGCTACCAATTGTGAATTGACCTACGGTTTTGTGAGCCGGGATTAATTCACAAGGGATCAGAACCTAACGTGTATCTCTTGGATTAGAGAGTCTTGTGCTGCAAGAGAAGATGAACAGTTGTAGTGTCAGTGGGAGGAAGATGGAGTGACCCTAGATAATTGTATTGATATTGTTCCTGACTTGACTTGCCTGCTGACAATAATTGCACTATGATCTCTTAGTACAGTGTAGACATGGTCCGTTTTGTACTTGTGACACTGACACTGGGTCCTGCCATGTTCCTGTACAGAAATGCAACCCTCCTCTTCCTATAACCATGTTCCTCAAATTATGGAATATCACTGGTACTTTAGCATAAATACTGGAAGGAGCTTCCCTTCTCATTGTATTAGTTTGTATGTCATGTATATATTCTGTATACATACATACTGAAACAGCAGTCAGTAATGTGTTCAACCATACCATCCGGTGCCAAGAATATAAAGTGGAGTTTGCACATAAGCTGTTTGTTTCATTGAAATATATATGTCTTGGAGCAAGCCTTTACTTTTGGAAACGACACTTTCACATCAGATAACATGTATGACAATGTATAACTTAACCTACTTTGCATGAAAGGAATCGGGCCGAAATTACAACATAAGGCTTAATGAACTAGTTGATGCACCTTTTCTGGCCAACATGCAGTACTTCAAAGACAACACAAGTTAATTGAATGGAATATATGGTTATGGTATAGTCATTTTATTTCAATGCAAATACACATGTATACTTTGTCAACAAATAGTACAGTGACCTGCACACTTTCACAAAATCTATTTTTTTCTTTAAAGTTTAAAAAAAAAAAATTAGGATGAATCCCACTCTTGCACTTTAGCACTTATCATTAACTGCATCTGTGGGTAGATTTAGTAATTTATACTTCTCTGTACAGTAGAGAAAACTCAAATTTTGCATTTTCAGTGGGAACGTGTCATGCTACTGGTGTATAAATAGTTATCCCATACATTCTTCCACAGTTGACAACAGGCTTCCTCTTTTCCAGGAAGTCTATTTTTATGGTATCTTGAATGACTAAAAAGCCTGTGATACAGGTCTCGTACTACACAGCAGTCTCAAAATTAGCATTTGGGGGATTGGTAATTTTGTAGCCAGACTGAACATTATTAATTCTTCCAAATGATAAATCAATTAGGTTTGGTCACTTGTGGAAGTTTCTAGTTTGGATCATGCTTGCCTGGTCATATGAAGAACACACTATATGACCATTCCAAAAGTTAATATATCAGCCAACATTAAACATCCCATTTTTTGTGATTTTTATTTTTAGTTGAATGTAATGCATGTAATAAGCAGTTGACAATTTTTCCTAATAACTGCAGTATTCTTTTTTTAATTTGTATTTTGAATTTATTTATTACAGCAGCTTTAACAGGTTACAACATCTGTGACACTCTGAAATTTCATTGACTTTTATTATCAACCTCTTTATGTTTCAAGGGCTAACTTTTAAGAGTTATTCTGTGGTCATAGACGACTGATCTTTCAGAATTGAAACTTCCAGTTTGTTGTCGGTATTATTAATTGCAAAGGTTATAACTTCCATTTTTCAGACACCTATAGTTTTTGGGTACAAAGGACAATACTGTTCTTCAGCAGATCTTATAGGAAAAATCCTAAGTTCCGTTAGGAAGATAGCAAACTTTTGTCAAAAAGCCAGTCCTGGTGTCTGGGGAAAAGTGAGAAATTCATATGGTTCACTTGGCCAAAAACCTGAAAACACATCGATCCAATAGTGTGAGACATTTTCAATTGGAGACCTGGCAGTCTTCTGGAAAGGTTGACCAATAAAGAAGCTGGTTGTTTTATAGTGTAATGGCTCTCGCTGTCAAGCTTTCTTGAACAGAAAAGTTTTTATTCGTAGATTTGATTTCACAACTTCTCCATAAAAAGCAGCCATTACAGGATTTCTGGTGCTTAGATATCAGCGTGCTTATACTGTAGCGAACATTCCAACATTGTGGACTAATGTACAGTTGTAATAAATTCCTGTAAATCAGTGGAAAATATTTTGCCTTTGAACTTAATTGTGGTGTTTCAACTTCTTTGAGTACATTTTAGTGAGATGTCAATGCACCTAGTTCTCATATAGTTAATGAGGTCACATTTATAGACACTTCTGTTGTCATCCAGTTTGTGGTGTGTCTTAAGGCCCGGTCACACTACAGCGATATTTTATCGAAATACGGTCCGATTTTTCCGATTTAAGGCCGAAGAGTGAGGTTTGTGGTAGTGAATGTAATGAATGCAGTAGAATATTCGAATACCTACTTCAAATCTGAGGGGTTCTAGAACTGACTACATTCTGAAGTGACGTCACATCGAAAAGCGATAAAAATCGGAAGAGAAATCGGATAGCTAACCGATAAAAGGAAACGGAGTCAATATCAAAAGTTAGGAGAGGGCTATTCCACATCGGAATGGCTCAACAGATAGCAAATCAGGTCCTTTATCACTGTGGCTAGAAGACCCGAACGAAAAACTCTCCGTTTCGATTCCTCTGGGAAAATCGGATAGTATTCCGATAAAATATCGGTATAGTGTGACCGGGCCTTAATTCGATACTCTCCATGTGGCAATAACAGTTCATGCAAGTCGGTGCAAATTCATAGTTTTCCTTCAGAATGCTGTTTTTAGCTTGTAGCAGCCAATCAGTCACATACTGAGTACAATATAAGGCCAAGTTAGAAGGAAAGGATGGCTTGGCTCTGACGAACACCTTTGATAAAAAGTTCACAGATTGATAGTCATATGTCATATTTCTCATGCCGGTCAAACAGCCTTCTGATGGAGAATATGTTGACAAGGCATCTAAGATTTTGATAGTCACACATTGTATGTTGTCTAATATTATGGCTTGGTGTGGAGAATGTGTGGAAGGATGCAGCATTTTTTATAATTTAAACATGATTCGATGAATCACATTGCACAGTCATTGTATGCTGTGATATAAAGCACTGAATCGGTGTGTAGGGAAAAGTGCACCTGGACAGTGGAACGACTGTGCCTACTAGTTAAATTTCCGTTATTTCTTCAGCGGTGATCGTGAATGCGATGTTTTTCTGTTAGTGCCAAATGAAGCATACTGTTTTTGTTACATTGATTCAGATGAAATAATGCCATGGTATTCACATCACCAAAGTCAGATCATTATTCAAACATTTATTCAACTAATAATAATCTTCTCTGCCGTGAAACTTTGTTTCGTTTGTAGTTATCGTTGGAGCATCTGAATTAAATTGCTGGTTTATTTGTTCAAAAGAATTAAATTAAAGAAAGGTCTATGAATCAAGTATCTGGTAAACTAGAAGATTTCTGGAAAAGTGGACCAAGTGGTAATGGATGGATTTTTGTTAAAGGGTTCATTTGCCATAGTAGGGAGACAAAAACCTGGGAGAGCTTCCTTTATATACATGCTAACAAGCCTTTTTTGCACTGTTGATGTGACAGGAATCATCAATGAAAATTGGTAGACTACACATTCCAAGTGTTGTAACTGGTTTAAAATGAAGTTTCATATTGAAATTAATCATATGTTATTATTGGAAAGGAAACTTTTCCTTACAATTGATTACTTCAGTGTAGGCATCTGTCCTCAAATTAACCAGAAGAATTCATTTCACTGAACATGAGGTTAAGCATTATAACCCTAGGCTGTATTTCTGTGTATGATTATTGTGTTAGGCTGTTCAGTTATCAATAAAGGAAGCCCTCTTTCAGAACAAAAGTGTGAAATGTTAATCTGTTTTCCACAGCAAGATTAAGCTGCCCCTTTACCATACCTACCAAACTCTCCCGGTTTTACAGTTAGACTCAGTTTTATGCGAACCATCTCACTGTGGAGTTTCCAACTCTCATGTGCAAAACTCTCATAAACTGGGTAAAATAAGGTATTAAAGCAGCTTCTATTGCATTATGGGTATTTTTCTTTGTAATAACTGAGTCTTATTTGACTTAAGAAGATTTTGTCAAATCTCCAGGTTTCAATACCAATCTCCAGGTTTTTGTATTGATGTTCCCAGATCTGCACCATGGGGGGAGGGGGTGGCAGAACTACCTTTACATGGCTAAGCTTTGGGGTATTTTCCTATACCCCAGTGGGTTTCATATTAAAAGTACAAGAATGCTCTTTCAAATTTGCTTTCTTTTTTGGCCTTTCCCTTTTTGGTTCTTGCTGAATTGCCGCAGAGAGAAATCTAGTATTTAGTGTTGCATGTGTTAACGATTACTTGTTTGCTTCCATTAATCAATTTAATTAACCCTTCTAGACTGATTCTTGATTGGTATCATATATAATTGCAGACCAGAATGAAAGATGCTGGAAGGTTTACAACTTATTCCTTTAATGTGTAGATGTTTAACAAGTTATATACACAAAAGCTTTCTTATTATGTCATCTTTTTTTCCTTTTCCTTGAATGTGTGTGTGCCCCATAGGTAGACATATAATGTTCTGCATTTTAATGTTCTGTATAGGTATTATGTATCAGCAATGGAGTTACCAGTGTAATGAAAGTTGAGACTGTATTTAACAATGTGTACATGTGCAAAAATAGACATTTCCACAAACTTAATATGCTCTTCTGCGTAGTATTTTGTGTCTAGAATACTTTTCTATATGTCGATGTAAGTTGACTAATTAGGTTTGACACTAATGCAATGGAGGGAACTATAAAGTGCAAAATCCATTGTTGATGAAAAGTTCAAGGGATTGAATAGTGAAAAAAAGAAGCCTCCTTTTATGGTAATGGATCTCAATGACAGACTACTTAATCGTGTTTGTGTTGCCATGACAATGTTGAGAACAAATGGTTTACAGAAAGCTATAATAGTTTCCGATTTTGGGCGGAAAATATCTTGTTTTGTTCATCAAGAAATTCGGAAACGTGTCAAACAAACCAAAACAGTATAAAGAAAAGTTCAGTCATATTACTCAGAGTATGGCTTCTCTAACTAGTTGTTATAATATAATGAAAGTCATATCATTTGGTTCTGTTTATAGATAGTCATTGATCACTAGATAGTGGGATTAATGCAAATCATCACACAACCACAGATCTATCTTCGCAATACCATGTACACTGCGTATGAAGCATGTTATGAAATATTGCACCCAACGCATTGCAGAATTCCAATACGGAATGACGAAATGAAAAAGAAGTGAAGAAACAATTTCAATGGAGCTGATCTCAGTAAAGATACAGTTACCACCATTTTACTCCACACGCGTGAAGATAAATCTGCCAGGTATAGCCTTACAGTTTCTACTTATTAACCTTTAAAGCCTAAGTTAGGCTAGTTAGTGACATTGCTAATAGTAGCATAACTCGGCTAGTACTATGGACTAAAGTAAATAACACTGCCAGTATATATTGTGTAAGCCTCACATGATAACGAACAGGTTAGGCCACTGAGTTTATCGTACCACGCATGTGACATAGAGGATAAAGTGACCGATTTGGAAGGAAGTCATGAAAGCAATGTGCATGACATTTTCAGAAACTTTCAAGTGGCTTGGCTTAATTTTTGAATAAACTATGCATTGAGTTACGCTGGAAATGTCAATGTAGCAACTAGCATGTTAAGAGTAAGACCAGTGGATGTATTAAAGGGGGGTTAAGTACTGTGTTAGAGCCTAACGTTGGGCTAGGTTAATATTTTATGTGGGTACATTCAGTATAGGCCTCTGTTACTTAATAGGCTAGTTTGAAAGCAATTAAGCACTGTCTAGTTCTCTTCAGATGGTCAAAGTCATGCTGTATTATGTAAAGAAACATGTCAAAACTGGAAAATGTATGGAAACATTTCAAAGGTTATCGCTGTTGGAACATATTTGGCAATTTTGGGGTCAATTTTGGGGTCACTGGAAAATACTCTAGTACTAAAGTTATTCTAAACCCACACCAGCCTTCATTTCTATGACTTTCTGGGATGATAAGGAGACTGGAAAGTCAGCAGCACCATTAAGCAAAACTCGAAGGACTGCACGTCAACAGCCACATCAGGGGCCATTTGTGCAGTATCAAGACCAAGTAATATAATTTTTTTTCTATGGTTGCAACAGACACATTCTCAAAATTAGACCCAAGACTACACAGTAACATGCAGTTGTAGAAAAGCATTTAGGCATTGTTAATATTTTACCTCCAAATTCATGCAGGCTAAGGAGTTTCCAAATGAACTTTCCATGAAGTGCTGACCTTCCAAATTATTCACAGCCATCTCCCATCTAATTAGATAAACCTCTGTGTTGCAAAGTTATTCTAAACCCACACCAGCCTTCATTTCTATGACTTTCTGGGATGATAAGGAGACAAAACAGACAGCCTATTCACAAAAGAAATATAAAATATATATATAAGAAATATAAGTCACATATTCAATTGTACTATACACAGCCCATTCCTTTACAAGTGAAGAAAATGAATGGCACAGAAAGATCCTGACAATATTCTTTGAGACATGAAAGTTTATTTTAAATTACTCTTTTTTAGTTCAAAAGTGGCACACACTTTTGGTACACAAAATGAAAGAAATATATTAGGCTCTATCGCCATAGTAACCAGCACAGCCTTAATGGAGACTCAATATCACCTTCAGTATATATACTACAGAGGGACATGCTTACAATGAACAACTTGCCCCACAACTGATGGAAAAAAAAACAGATTTCCAAAAAAAGGGACATGAGTTTGAATTGTCACATCAAAGTACAATCATCAGGTGTGAAAAGTTTGGTTAAAGTTCAATTTTGCAAACAATATTTGCAACCTTTGCAAAAATTTAAGGAAATGTACTAGGAAATTAAAGGGTAACATTGAAAGTAATGAATCACAACTATGGCTCTGTGTGGGCACTTTCTTACTTTTGCAGTTTTGTGTTAGCATATATCAGGAAACACCCCTTGGTGAAAATTTTCTAGCTGTAAGCAGTATGAGGAAGTTCTTCATTGAGCATGTCCATCACATGTGATAATCATGGTTTGGTTTACAAGTCTCCTTTAAATAGCAATATAAAGCACCTGAGATTTATCAATGATGAGAAATATTTTACCAATCTCTGCCAAAAAAAATCTTTCTCAAACTGAACATTTTTTTTTTTTTTTTTAAATAAGCCATCACTTTGGGATAAGGTCTGTAATTCTCACAGTCAATACAGCTGAATGCCCTACCAGTAATATCACCATGATGGTATGTAAAATGATTCTACAAAAAAAAAAAAAAAAAAAGTCTCCAAAAGGAAAAGGAAAACTTAAGAAAAAGCTTAAAAAATTTGATTGTCAAGGAGAAAATTAAAAAATATTAAAACTTTGGGAGAATACCAATATATGCAGTTGTACAGAACCCTAAACTCGAGATTCTTTTCGTTGAAACAACAATAACATACAAAGAGGCCCATCTATACCTGCTAAAATCAATTTATATTCCATTTGAAAACAATGTGTACATTTTTTTTTTTACATTTTTCCTTTCTTTGATGATGAAATGACAAACTTTCCTCATTTGTGCTTAATACCATTATTTTTATATTTGTTATAATTGTTTTTAAGATCCCATCTCTGTAATGGTCTTCTAATAGGTTTAGCTGACTTATAATATGTCAATCCAGTTTTCCATCAATCCGTTGAAGATTTCACAAAAACAAAATAAGGGACCGCTGACAAAAAAATCAACTTGAGTTTTATGGACAATAATGCAAGATTTCACCCGGCAGAATTTTGAAGAGGTAAAAATGCCCACAAGTGGTTCTTTAAACGTCATCAGTATTGGTCCAAATATGCTGGAATGTCCGTCAATGGTCACCCATGCTCAACATTCAACAACATTCTAATAGTAGTTAAACCCACAGTGCTGAGGCATTTTTTAATTACCTATGTTAACAACTCTAAATGTCTGGAGATAATTTGGAAACTATCAGGACCTTTAGAAAAGTACTTTTGAGAACTTGTAGCAAATTAGTAGCATGCATGCTTAAAATTTGGAACCCAATAATGATGACCTTTAGTACATTGTATCAGGCAAGACTAGTCCTCTTTATGTTTAGTAATAAATACAGCAGCCATTATATTAAGTACAAACATATGTTTGCCTAATATTGTATTTAAACTTTTACTCTGAACTATGACGACCACAAATGTATGTATTTAGATCCTCCTGCAAGCAGGAACTCGCGGAGAAGCCTTGTTGGCTTATAAAGTCGCAAGCTGAACGAAGTCAGTCTCTTAGATTCATATTTAAAGTCCATGATTATTGATTGTCAATTGTCAACAACTCTGTAACTGAACGACATACATTAATCTTGGAGTGACTCGAACCGGGGACCTTATGATTGGAAGGCACCGGCATTAACCTTTGAGCTAATACCTAACACAAATATGACAGTGTTGTTGGAAATTTGCCCTGTAAGTTGCAGTGTTTGGTAGCCGTTAAAGATGTTGTTATGACCTTAGGCCATAGTACTACATCCAGCGAATAGGAGTGCCTATGATAGTGGAACAATAAGTGTATAGCCTATATGTCACCAAATAACACTTGAGATATAGTGACTGCAATGTTTCAAATTAATATCAGAGACATTACAGCCTTGTTCATTCAAACCCACATATTAAAAACTTTAATATCTACAATTATGCTTTTAAATATTACACGCCATCAAATTTAACAATTTAATTAACGTAATTAAATATTAATTTATAACCAACTGAAAACTTTTGATGTTACATATTTTCCAAAAGAGTACCAAATATTACATTGCATAGCTAATATATATCTCAATCGGTGGTCACATCTAAGGAGAGATCTTTTCCTTCCTTTCATTTACAGATGTGAACCTTTTGTAATCACAATATATATATAGGAAACATTCACCAGTTTAAACTGTATATAATCAAAATTAACAAGTTTGACAAGCAACCATAAAATTGATTTACAAAATAATCCTGCACAGTTTGATATTCAATTTCGCTGATGACTGTAAAATACAAACCGGAGCTAAGGAATAATTTACAACAGTAGAAGATATCAACACAGTCTTATACGATCTGCCTAAATGAGTAATGTACTCCCTTGTTGATTACTCTGTAAGAATTTAGAAAAAGTTCATTTTTATCATAACTAAAATAAGTTTGCACATTTAAATGTCAAAACCTTTAAAAGTTTAAAATCGTTGTCAGTCAAAGGATCCCATGGAATAACAAATTTGCAGTTAAACATAAAACCGGAAGATTTAAGAATGGAAGAAAGAAACAATAACAGAAATACCTATTTATGAGATGGAGGCATGAACTTAAGTCATCCATATACTGGTAATATTAACCATATCTTGTTCAATGAGATGAGAACAG
Source organism: Apostichopus japonicus (assembly GCF_037975245.1). Taxonomy (NCBI): domain Eukaryota; kingdom Metazoa; phylum Echinodermata; class Holothuroidea; order Aspidochirotida; family Stichopodidae; genus Apostichopus; species Apostichopus japonicus. The sequence goes on along the minus strand of NC_092575.1, from coordinate 3,988,111 downwards.
AACCATTTAACTGCCTTTAAACATGAATTTTATAAAAATGTTAAGTATTAAGTCATATCTTTAAATAGCTAATGTGTGGCAAAAATGCAGCAGTAAGACATGGTTTTCTACTTACTGTAGTCAATCCAGGCAATTCTATTCAAAGAAGTATATTTGCATTTCACTCTGCAATTAATTCAATCCAAACAAAATGAAAAAAAAAAAGAGGTTTCCTTTCGATCAAAAAAATAGTGTAATTGGCTTTCCAGTTGGCCTTGTCTGAATCCATGGTTGGTATCAAAGTATGTGAGTCTAGACGTTATACTCAATTCTGAGAAATGTTTCTCAGTAAAAGTCATCATTCTCATGTCCGACACTTAATACTCAGTTGTATTGCTAAATATGAGGCCAAATAACAAGGGAATACTCAAAATACAAATTTTTACATTGTGAAACATGAAGGTACTCAATGTCAATAAATTATGGACCATTTTTACAATAACTTACCGTGACTTTTTGATGAATATTTACAGATGGAAGGGGTACAGCAAGTCCCCAAATATCTTTGAAAGTTATAGACACAGGCATAGAGTATATTTCCATACCATGGAATAATTTATCAGGTATCACCACCATCACTATCACGTAGCAAAATGCTATACAAAATAGTCAAGTTGCTATACAAGTGTTAAGATAAACTTTATAGCAGTTTGTCTTCACAGGAACCATAGTATTCACTGATAGGGAACAACTTCAGAGCATTCGAAAATTGCCAAACAAAATTTGTCTGCATACATCTAAGATAAGGCTACAAATTTTACTGTAAATTTTTTCTTTTAATTTATTTGTTAGATTAAAGTCATTACCATAAGTACAAGATTTAACTTCTCCCAGAACATTCAAATAATATCGATGAATGGAAAAGAGGGAATCAGATGAGAAATGCAACATCACAAAAGCTATATTTGTATGAGAAGTTGAATAGTTTTATATCTATACCAAGACCAAATGAGATGTTCATTGAGTATCGGTTCAGATCAAATTAATCAGAGGCATAGCCATAAGTGGGTTCATTTAAGGTCCTTTGAACCCCCCCCCCCCCCCCCAAGAGTTGGTTCTGACATTTGAGCCATCGATCACAACTGTCAATCAGGTAAGGAAGCCATTTACAGAGTTTTGAATGTTTTTTTTTTTTATTTATATTTTATTTATGTGGCTTTGTGTCAAGTGCAGTTTTAATGAAGTAAGAGTGCAGGGCCCCAGTTCGCACTCTCGAACTGGGGCCTGAAACCGAAATTAATCCCTTGTTGAAGATTGCACATAACAGTAAATGAATAATTTTCAAATTTGAATAACAGCTACACTTAAATACCCAATTAAACTGAAGCAGCAAATCTCATTGTAATTGACTTGTATTGTTATATGTTAGTACAGTGGAGGCTTTACTTAATATGTATATATGTTCAATAATTGAGTTAGTGTCCCTTTTCTGCAATCTCTTTCTGTAATATTTTCGTTAATGCCAAAGATATGCCTTTGCCTTTCTTCCCAAAATAACGATATCTGCTAGAAAGGCCAACACCGGTCACAGATATTTAAACTTTGATATTTATATACAGACATTCTTAAAATAGTTGAATTCAAAGTTTTGAGCACTTTTTGATGGTAATACAGTGAGCTTAAAAGATAAATGTACATTGTTAATCTGGAATGCCCAACAATTTTTATCATGTTAAAGGGAATAAATTATCTGGTTTCGCATTGCAAAATGCTATGCAAACCGAGCAGAATTTCCACACAAGTGCAAAGACTTATAGCAGTTTTTGTACAAAGGAACCATAGTAGACTATATCTTATATGAGACAAGTAACAGAGCCATACAAACAGCTATTTATTCCTCGGTTTACCTAAAGCATCTTTCAATTTTGATCATGTTACACATTGTATACGGTACAGAAGATTTTTAACTGTCACCAAAAATCACTACACAAACATTGCTCAAATTTTCCCAAAGTATGAGTAAATAAATTATAGACTGAATATCTTAATGATTCAAAGGATGAAAAATTCCTGTCCGATTGTCGGTGAAAAAATTGCAAGAGGTGACCATAATTGGTCATTCCTTGTCATTCTAGCATATTTTGGGGCAATAACGACCATCGAACGATTCCCAATTTGCATCTGATTGCTCCTAGGTGACAACGGTAAGCACGTTTAAGATTTGGACCATTTGAGGTTATTTTACATTAAGTTCAATGAATAATTTATATCTTAACTTTTAACAATTATTGAAAGAGTAAATTGTGGTATCTTATCATATAATATATAATACCAATAGTTGAAGTGTTCCAAACTATTTTAACTAGATCTCAATATGATTTTTTTATTAAAATTGAAATGTTACATCTCCAAATTTGAAATCTTAACTTACAAACGTATACACCAATTGAGTAAATGCCGTCACAGTATGACTCAGTTGTCGTAGCCCATTCATTCAAGATTTAGGAAATCAGCTAAAAATCATAGTTATAGGCTTAATATAGCCACTGTGGAGTTCTCATCTTCAAACAGAGGACTAATTTTTTCTTCTTTTATCTTCATATTTTTCTAAACCTCATTTCTATTTTATAAAATCACTGGCAATGGTTAGATAAGTATGCTTATATTTTGTAAGTTATGAAGTGCTGGTATTGCAGTTTTAATTCTGGCACTATTAACTTTCACTTATTCTATGTTTTGTAATAAATGAATGGCTGAACAAGTTTCAAGGTTACCCTATCCTTTGTAACAAATAGTTAGCAACTTAGCACACATTTTCTTCTTCAAAGTTTTTATTACACAACTTCTTTTTTAATTTGATAACACCTTCACTTTCATTACACAAAACTGATATCACACTGTAAATTTTCTCATGCTCCATCTCGCCAACAACCAACAAAGTCTTGTGTGGAAGTCAATGGAATGTTTAGTTCCACCTCCCTGCCTCGGCTCTGGCGATGATCACTGAGACAATGTCACTGACACAATATCTTCTCCCTTCATGATACACAGCTATGGTGAATTGAAAGCGCTGTGTTTGGTTCTAGTTGTTAGAGTTATCAGTAAAAGTTTTCAACAAAGGGATGCAGGACTTTTAGGTGTTCCTTGTTTGCATTCGAAATATTGGCAAGAAGAAATAAGTATTTAAAACTAATAGTACGGCCTCTTATTTTTTCTTTTCTTTTTAAATTACATGCTGCCTCTTTACCTTCCCATTGCATAAAAGCTAACAATCTGTGAATATATATATGATTCTCACTGCCCTTACACACTGGCAAGATTATGATAGGTTCAAGTCTAGAAAACTCATTTTACTAATTATGTTTCTTTTTTCTAGTGTATGAAGCTGCTTAAGAACATTCCCTACCCCTCCCATTCTCCCATATATGTACTATTAGCTCTCTGGATGTATTAACCTCAATTTAAATGTTGTACAGGAGAATTGTGTAAATATGCCTGTACATACTGTAGCAGTATATATGCAAAATGTGTAACAGCTGGTAAAAAAAAGAAGTGTTACCATAGTGACTGAACAAATCTTTCGTTGCTATAATGCCCAACTGGTCATGGCTAATTGGCAAGGACCATCCCACTTTCACAACAGAAAAACTTGAACAAACGGAAAAGAAACTTTAAGTAATAGATATATGGAATAAGTTTTGTAATGTAACTTATATTTTTGTCCAGAGTGTAGACAGACATGGATAAATATTTGACAATGTAAACCATGAACTCTGCATTGACGTAATAAATAAATTGTCATAAATATTAATTTAAAAAAAGTCAGAAGAAAATAGCTCATTTGCCATGAGATCAGACATAATTCCTTCTTTCCCATTCTGAGCAAAAATGGTCTTGGTCAGACTTTATTAGCCTCTTCCCTTTTTCTTGTTTTTTTGCACTTTCCCCTTCCCCTCTCATCCATGGCTTTAAGTTAAAACGACACCAAATTGCCTGGGTTGGACAAGCTCTTTCATATATATCCAAAGATATTTTTAACTCACCATGTAGATATCCTTAACGATATCCAATGAACTGTATATTTTGTGTGTTTGACAGACACTATCATATTTTCCAAATCTCATGCATTCCCCCCCCCCCCCTCCCCCACACCATTTTTTTTTGTGTTGAGGTTCATACAATTTATACAACATACAGTTCACTTACAAATTGTTTGACATTCTGAAAAATCACCTTAGTATTCATCATTTTGGTTTCTCTTCCTCAACAATTTTTTTGTCACTTTTGATATCGGCGACCAATTAATTAATGTGGGCAAACTAAAGGACGTGTAGAATCCAAAGGAACCAAATTCTATGCGTTTCAAGTTTAGAAAGTGTTAAACATTCTTTCATTACTCAATGTAGAAACTTGCAATAAACCCTACTTTACAGACTACATGAATTACGGTACGCACCCAAGGCACGTAGAATTAAGAACACGTAGAACATGTAACAGAGCGAAAGTTAGAAAATTTTTAGAAAATGATCCACAAAATACGGCAAATGGAGTTCAAGATTTGTTGACAGTCCATTTGGGTAAGTTTGTGCATTAAATGTCAATCACACCTGAAGGTTCCTACACAGAACGAATTTGAAAAAGGCATTCTCAACCGCCCACTGGCTCATATTCTAAGCATCTTTTGAATGAATAATGAAACATTTCCCTCCAGAGAGAGGTACATTCTTTTATTACTGTACGTCAAAACACTCCAGCAAGATTAACTACCCAACCTTGTCTTCAAAAGGTCGTGACTGCTGAATATTGCTGGTTTCCACTCAATGGCTAAACTAATAAATCTAATCTGAAGTTCTTCTCTGTTGACAAACAATATGTGTTGTAAACCAGCAACATTATTCTTTCCATTTTTCCCTCTCACAGTATGAGAATATTCCTTATAGACTAGTTCACACAGGATTTTTGTTAAACTCTAAACACAGGGAGACTGAAGTTTATAGCAAATTGGAAGGTTATTTAATTAATTAATTAATTAATTAATTATCATGAGAAAAGTCTGTGATGTTAACCCTTGTAAACATCATAAATTCCTGGTGTATATCAAGCAATTTGTTTCTGGGAACAGACTGATTAGACAGACTTCCTTACAAACAGACTTCATGTAAGACAGACTTCCTTACAGACAAACAGAATTACAGAGTACCGATTCCTGTTGACCTAGCCTGAATGAATCCCAAATGCCTAGGAAACATTTTATTCCAAATACCCAGTTGTTGGGGAACCTTTATTAAATATCCTTAACAGCAATTCAGTCAAATTTACAATTTATGTGTCAAATTGAAAGCAAACACATCACCATTGTACTCCCATCCATAAATATGCCTTCACACAAAAAATGTCAGCCTACAGTATACAATACATTTTTTGTCACTAATGTGCCTCAAAATAATGCATTTTACCTTTTTTCTTTTACTTTTTTTTCTCTTTACTGATTTTGTAGTTTTGTATGCACGCAACTCTTGCTACATTATGAATTGAACAAATGAAATGTGGCATTTCTTTATTTTCTGTATAGTTGATCAGAGGCTCCCCAAGACTTCAAATGGAAAGTTGTTCTGCTTCACTGGGAGTGACTTTTACCGGCGCCTCACCTGACCAAATGTTGCATTGCAATTCGACTAGATTATGCGGGGAACATTAAAATTTAGGGAATGTCTCAAACATTTAATGCCACATAGCTTTCTGTGATACTTCTTCAAAAATATAGAGAGACATTTCTCTCGACAAAAAAGGGATAATAAAATTAAAAGACTATCTATTTTTCCGATCTAGGTCATTTGTATAATATCACTTTTTTCATATTTTTTTCCCCTAAATTTTTTAATTTCAAAATAGTGAAAGATGACAAATCTTGCCAACCAGTTCCATGTTGGCTTTTGTTTTATCGTCTTAAATATGATTGGTTTCTGCAGTGTAATATACATTAAAGCCACATAGCCTTTTTGTGATCATTTTTGTAAAAGGAGAAGTGATTTCCCTTCTCAATATTCAAACATTTATAATAATAACACCTGAATTCACAAAGTGAAGAAAAAAAATATTGAACTTTGCAATAAATTTTAACAATATCTTCTCCCAAATGTAATTTGTATAGTATCAACTTCCATTTTTTTCTTTTCTTTTTTTCTTTCTTTCAGTTTTTACATTTCAAAATAGAAATAGAAGACAACCCAATTCCATCTGGGCTTTATTTTTTTTTTTTTTTATCTTCTTCTTCTTCCTAAATACGAATGATTTCTGCGGTGTAGCTTTTAGCCATCTGTTTTGTAAGAGGAGATGTTCTTCTTATAGAATATTCAATGTTCAATAACCCCATCACAAAGTGCAAAAAAATGACGTGTTTGGAGCAAAATGTTAACAAAATGGTTTTCCATTTACCACACATCATTTTAACGTTACCATTCCTTCACTTTTTTCAAAAAATTTCAAAAAGGAGGACAAACTCTACCAACCCAATCCCTTCTGGGTTTTAGTTTTTACCTTATTCCTCTTAAATATGAATAATTTCCACAATGTCCAACATCAACCCACATAGCTTTTTGTAAGCGAGATGTTCTTTCTTCACAATATGGAAACATTTATGTTAAATAATCCCTTCACAAGTGGAAAAAAAATACAACTTTGGAGTAAAATGTTAACACATTATGGTTTGTCCATTTACCACAAGTGATTTCTAACGATACCTCTCATTTCTCCATTTTTCTTTTCTTTCTTTTTTTTCTTGTACTTAATTTTCTTGTTCAATATAAAAATAGAAAAAGAAGACAAACCCCTACCGACTCAATTCCATCTTGACAGGAATCAAGTTTTATCATCTTCTTAAATACAACATAATCCTTTCACCAGAAAGAAAGAACTTTACTTTCTGGTAACTTTTCAAAGCTCCACAGATTGCCCACCAACAACATATCCATGTCACCAGTCATTCTCCAATTTTGACAGAACTGGACGTTTCATCTCTTACCACGAAAGAGAAATAAAGCCTTACACACAAATACTCCGATAAGACGCCAACCGAAGCTTCCCACCTTTGTGACCCCTGGTCTGACCCCAAAACTGATGTCACATGGCACTGCCCTGGTCATCTTTTAAACTTGAGTGGCTTTAAAGAATGAATATTCACCAAAGCTTGATGCAAGTTTATAAACGCAACCTACTTATGGATCTTATGAAGCAATAAAGTGAAAGTAAACATGATTGAATGGTTCATGAAAAAAACCCACATATTTCTGCCAAACACGCACAACCCACACACAGTACAATAGCATTGTTGCTACATTTGCATTCAAAACACTGACCGAATGTTTCAAGCAGCCTGCAAATTTAACAATCGTCCTCAACTTAGTTGTAAACACTATGTTCTGGTGTGTTTGAGTGCAGTGTGCTGTAGAGGTATCTTCACTGCTCAACTGACTCCAGTATTTTGAAATTCTGTTACTTCTAAAGAAAGAAAACTTATCGTAACTTTTTAAACAAAAGACACAGAGGAAGCTACAATGCTGATTGAGAGGTTCAAGGCCAGCCTTAGCCAGTTTAAACCTCATGTGTATGATTTTTAACTTCTGCCACATGTAAAACAAAATCATGTACCCTTCATATAAAGTAACAACTCATTCTTTTTTCTTTTTTTGTTTCGGTTATTTTCATGACAGTAAGACATAGCATTTCTAAATGTTATTATCTCTTTACGCATTAAAATTTCAGAGATAGACAATGGATAAATTCAGTCCCTTTGGCGTAATCTCCACCCTGATGTCGAACTGAAACAGTGGTGCCAGCAATTTGCCATCTTGTAGTTGTCTTCATCACAGATGCATCCTTTTCGGCAGAAAGAAAACCCACCCATACTTCTTGCCTTCCGAGCTGGTCGGTGTGTCACGTCTCGGGTGAACTGTTTGGTGGAAAGACTAATACGTGGTCCACGATGGGCGTTGGTGATGAACGGGCCTCGTAGGAATGTGGAAAACTGTCCACTGAACCTGGACTAGAACTCAGAGGTTCTATAACAGTTGTACCATAACTATCTGCAAAAAAACATAATGACGTAGCATAATGAATGCCTAAAACATTTTCTGCGAATTTGTACATTCAAGTTATCTTCCACAATATACCCCAGTTATGGTATATGAGACACTACTCATTTACTTTATGGACTCGCTTACCTCCTCCCCCCACCCCACCCCCTTGATCTTCAACAACATTGTACAAAATTAATATACTATTTACCAGCTCAAAGGACCGCACTACTATGAAGTAATAAAAGTACCTCTAGCCTCCTCCCCTCCCCACACCCCCTCCCCACACTTCCAGACCCCATAACCCCAATTGTGAATTTGGTATGATGATTATATAACTTCATTAATATGTTAATGCACTCATGCTGAGTCTAGGGCTCAGTCAATAAACCTTTACAACATTCCATATCTTACAAATAAAATCGTGATAACAGGACCTCAAGTTCTCCAACCCATCCCACCCCCACCACTGACCCACCCACATAAACCTGCTGATGACATTTGTATGATAATTATCTGACATCATTTATATGTTGAAACACTCAGGGCGATGCAATTAACCTAATGTAATTAATCTAACGTAATTAATCTCCACAATTTAGTACCATGTCTTACACGGTACTTCTACTTCTTTCTCACCACTCTTCAAAAAATTTGACTTTCACCGCCAAATAGGCAATGCAATGCACTTTCATTTTCTGTTCTCCACAAAACCATAAACTTTTTCTATGAATTAATCCCTCCCTATGTCAAAGACTGAAACTTTACTTGCACTCTCGTGATTACAGAAATCATCGTCTGTGATGTTTAAAAGGAAGGATATATTGCCACACCTTCATTGGCATAGAGAGAAAGAAGACAAAATCTTTTCAAATTACAATGAAAGTATTAACAGGATGACGATTCAAACTTCTTCTATGCTCGAGGCAGACTTTTTTAGCTTCATCGAAACAATAAAGATATTTCTTTGCATGGAAACTTGTGCCTCTACTTATGTTTGAGTCAGCATGCAACAGCATGAGTACCAGTACAGTCTCCTTGGCATTAGTGCCAGTACGTGTACAAACGGTCTCAGCAGGCATAAAGTACTTAATATTGCACCTATACTGAATACAAAGTATGAGTACAAACCTATGAGTACAGGTAACTATGTTAGAATATGTTAGAGTCAAACTCACATACGTGTATAAACACACAAGTACAAACAGCATGAGTACACGTAGAGTCTCCTTTGCATGAGTACCAGTACGTGTACAAACAGTCTCGGCTGGAGTAGAGAGTACTTAATATTGCACCTATACTGAATACAAAGTATGAGTACAAACCTATGAGTACAGGTAACTATGTTAGAATATGTTAGAGTCAAACTCACATACGTGTATAAACACACAAGTACAAACAGCATGAGTACACGTAGAGTCTCCTTTGCATGAGTACCAGTACGTGTACAAACAGTCTCGGCTGGAGTAGAGTACTTAATATTCCACCTATACTGAATACAAAGTATGAGTACAAACCTATGAGTACAGGTAACTATGTTAGAATATGTTAGAGTCAAACTCACATACGTGTATAAACACACAAGTACAAACAGCATGAGTACACGTAGAGTCTCCTTTGCATGAGTACCAGTACATGTACAAACAGTCTCAGCTGGAGTAGAGTACTTAATATTCCACCTATACTGAGTACAGGTATGAGTACAAAAACCTATGAGTACAAGTATGAGTACAGGTAGGGACTTACTACAAGTCTCATTAATGATAAAATATATCATAGCAAATGTAGTTCACAAGCTTTGACTAATCAAAGTTCCATTTCAAATAATGAAGTAAAATGTGTAAAACATTTCAACTTTTGAATCTTCTAAGCAAATTGTGTTTAAGCTGACCACTGTCTCAAACATTTACGTGACCGTGTGACGATCCTATACTTACCAGAATGTATTCTTTCTCGTTGATCTTCGTATACAGACTCGGACATGGCCTCTGCGAGAGTCTGCTTCAGGTGTTCTTCCATGTTGGAATTAAGTCTCTGGAAGGTCATGTTGTCCGGGCAACTTCCGCAGCTTACTTCAAGTAGATTTGCCGTTTGGTCAAAAGAGCCTGCATTTTGAGAAGGTAAATAAACAGCTACATATTATTTAATATATAGTAATGCCTCCATTTCTTAATGTGACTACCACAACCCCCTCTCCCCTCCCCAAGTTCATCCAACTATTAGGAAGTTAAAATTCAAGCACTTAAGCTGGCTATAAATCTGACCGCAAGTACTGCATAGGATATGGGCAGGTCATTCCTTTGGAGACGAAGTAAAGTTAGATGACATGTAACTGAAGAGATGTTGGAGATCTCAATTTCAGTATATAAGGGGTTTGAAGTATATCACGGATAAACATTTCAAATTTAAATTCAACGAAACAACTGCTTTTGAACTGAAAGCAAAACCCACTTGCCATAATACACTACAGCAAAGCAAGGCCTTTGAAGTATATATTTTGTTTGAGAATGACCTGTATCATTCCGACTAGATTGATTCTACAGGAGGTTTTACCATTTGTCACATTGAATTAAAGAAGAAAGGTCAAAGATGGTTTTTCCCCTCTCTTGCCCTCAAATCTTTGAAGCGTTTCTCACGACTACTTAGATTCACTTTAAATTTAACAACTGTCTATGGAATGAAAGCAAAATCACTTGGCATTAAAAACATCTATAAACTTCCTGTCCATTTTGTTTCTGCTTGATGAACTGAAAAGCAACAAAATCTTTCTGTTTCTTCTCTTAAGTTTATTCTTTCTCTCCTTCTGTCTTCTGATATTGTCCAAGAAAGAAAAGAAAAAGAAATTTCTACATATACACACATATCTCTGTATACACATATAGACGTGTATACGTTTAAGTATATGTATGCGTATACTTGTATACGAAAACGTGTATACTGAGTATACGTATAAGTATGTGTATGCGTATACTTGTATACGAATACGTGTATACTGAGTATACGTATAAGTATGTGTATGCGTATACTTGTATACGAATACGTGTATACGTATGTGTATACGTATACTAGCTCTGTATACGTATATATGTGCATGTATATTCATTCAAATGTCCATGTGGTGGAAGCAAAAATACCTCCAATATTTAACAGAAACAGGAAATATATTTACGTGAACATATTTACATAATCACATATTTATATGAACCCTTTTATTATATTCCATTGCAGTGTATGAAACAAGAGAAAAATAAAATCCTGAAAAGCCGACAGGTTAAATAGTTCCTTGCCATAATCTCTATGGGAACATTGAATGATAACACTGCTCATATGATATTTTCAAACTTTCACAATATTGGCAGCAAGGTTGTTGCACCAATGTGGACGACAATTGAGTATAAACGTCGCTTGAGCTTTACATTTGGTGTGATATTGTTACAGGGTTTTCTGACTTTGCCCTCTTTTGACCTTAAAATTATGGATTGTTAAAATTTAGAAAGGGTTGAGGATTGTCAGTGAAATACTGCTTATTACCATTTGTGTGTTTCGGGGAAATGTTTTTGGGCTTCTTTTCTAAATTGTTTGAAACTACAAATATCACTGTAATGATAGTTACCAGAGCCATATTCAATACAGGCTGTTGCAGTGGACGATGACCCTTCACCCCAGGTCTGAGCTCTGACTAGCTCAGCTCTTCCAGGTCGAGGTGTGTTCAGAGGTTCTGACCTTTGTGGCTGTAAACTGAAGGTAAATATATGAAGATGTTTACAGTAGCAACTTTACTTTGTTCTAACCCATCCTCATGGCATTTTGCAATTTCAATCCCTAAATGTTATGGTTTTGAGAAATTAAAATATGAAGTTGATGAAAAGTGACCTTCAAGCAAATAGGTGTGATGTCATAGATGGAGATGGACAGAGACATTTCTTAATTTTTCCCTCAAGTAACTTCAGTGAGTAGGCTTACAGTAACTTCTTTATTTTAATTACTGTTAATTTTTTTTTCTTTCAAGTAAATGTCTTTGTGGACCTACTTTAGAGATTTGAAGTCCAGTTCGTCGGTAGATACATCGACCGTTCTGCCGCCCTCATGCGAGTCGTCTAACAAAGCTGAAGATGAGGATGAGAGAACGGTGGCGCTTGATGGCTGAGAGAAAGGCTTGAAGATGAACTGAGGACCCATCCACAGGCGACGATGAGGCCCAGCGTGTGAGTCCATCTCAACCTTGGTTTTAAAGAAGAGGGAACATGTTTTATTTACAGAAGTCAACAAAGGCAATTGAACAAATACATGTCAAAAATAGAGACTTTCACAAAGTCAAAACGAGGTAGGGAGGACTGGGAGAAAATAAGGGGAGGGGTGATAGAGAGAGTGATGAGGAGGAAGTACAGAAAGGATTCAGGAGGTATTTTCAAAAATTGTGAAATCTTAGTTTACCAGTGGTACCTTTGCTGTTAATGCTATATACCCTGGTAAGTATGTCAAATACACATAATAGTAATAATATTAATAATTAACAGCAGTTATTTTTACGACGCTTAAGCAACCACAAATGTGGGAGAAACCTTGTAACTTATAAAACTTATAAATATCACATACCAGGGATAACCAGGGTTCATCAAAGTCACTGCTCTTTTTGTTCAACCCAAGGCTACTGCTACGAGAAAGAGAATTGCACAAACCTGACGAGAGAAAATAAATATAGATGAAAGAAAATAACAAAGAGAAAGATTTGAACGTTTTGTTGCAAAATGCAGATTAAAATATGAAGAGCAGTTGCCTTTAGTGCACATCCCCTTCTTATTGCTTTACTTTCTACACCAACACAGCTTACTTTCAGCATGAAAATATGAAATAGCAACAACAAAATTAAGCACCCAATCAGATCATGTCAATGCTTACTTGTCAAAATAGCACAACTTTGAAACAATGATATCAAGAGAACTTACTATTGCTGGTGTGAGGGTCAGGTTGGTATTTGTCTGAGAGGAGCATCAGGAGATTACCGGATGAGAGAGGCGGAGGAAATTCAGGCCAGCTGCATCCCCTAGAGCATAAAACAAAATTGAAAATCAGTGAGTGGTTTATTTTTTAACCTATAAAATGTATGTTTTTAAACTTTAAAATATTAGAAGCAGTTGATGCAGTTGGCAGCCCCCAAAGCTGTCTCTAATAACAGAAACTGATTGTTAATTTTTTGACTGTTTTTTTTGACAGGATGTCATGTACTTGAAAAGTTGAAAGTCTCATCCGTTCCACTTTCTGAGTTTGTATCATCTGATGTGAAAATTTCCACACATTTACTTTGCCTCTGACAAGATACAGCAGAGCAACGGTTAAAGGCAATTACAAGTTACACAACAGTGCCAATATGACAGTATAAACTTAGAGTACAGGCCAATAACAGATCACAGTACTGTACTGAACTGTATGTACCCTTCCAAATAACAATTCAGTTTAAAAGAAAAGTACCAGCCTATTTTAAAGTACCACATTATTACAATACAGTATTGTACCACATTACAATATGGTACAGTACCAAAGTAAAATACAGCGCCACAAGTACAGGACAATACAGTACTGCATTACAATACAATACAACATTACAATATGGTACAGTACCACAATACAATACTGCATTACAATACAGTACTGCATTACAATACAGTACATTACAATATGGTATGGTACCACAAAACAGTACTGCATTACGATACAGTACATTACAATATGGTATGGTACCACAATACCGTACTGCATGAATATACAGTACTGTATGACAATACAGCACTGCATTACAATACAGTACATTACAATATAGTAGTACCACAATACAGTACCGCATTACAATACAGTACAACATTACAATATAGTAGTACCACAATACAGTACTGCATTACAATACAATACAACATTACAATATGGTACAGTACCACAATACAATACTGCATTACAATACAGTACTGCATTACAATACAGTTCAGTACAACTTTACAATATAGTAGTACCACAAAACAGTACTGCATTACGATACAGTACATTACAATATGGTATGGTACCACAATACCGTACTGCATGAATATACAGTACTGTATGACAATACAGCACTGCATTACAATACAGTACAACATTACAATATAGTAGTACCACAATACAGTACCGCATTACAATACAGTACAAGATTACAATATAGTAGTACCACAATACAGTACCGCATTACAATACAGTACAAGATTACAATATAGTAGTACCACAGTACCACAATACTGCATTACAATACAGTACAACATTACAATATAGTAGTACCACAATACAGTACTGCATTACAATACAGTACAACATTACAATATAGTAGTACCACAATACAGTACTGCATTACAATACAGTGCAACATTACAATACAGTACGGTACTGCCTACAATTCAGGACAGTTTACCTTTGCAAGAACCACTGAGCATGTATAGAAGTAACCAGTTCTATGTCCTTGTCTTCAGGTTTCTTAGTAACTGTATTCGTCACCGGTGGTCTGGGCTCCAGAATCTGTTCCACTAGAGTACCATGGCAGTTCATAATGAAGAGGGATACTGCAGCAGTATGCTTGTCTGAATTAAACATGAATATGGGTGAAGAGGGATTATGAAAGAGAGGACATACCTGGACCGAACAGAGGGAGGATGGGGTTCATTTGGTGGAATCGTAAGTGTAAGGGTAGTACAACAAAATGGTATGTGTGCAAACCTCCTGTACAACGCCCTAACCTGCTTTGATAAAACTAAGCATCAAGTAGCTGTATTCATGTTCCAATCCTGCCACAATTAATTACCAAATTCACTGCCCGATTTGTTTGCTCCTCGTAGTAATTGTTACTACACCAGAGATAGTTCTGATTACACAATCTCTTTCTATAGACTCGCAATGAGCCAGCATAACATAAGATATTTAGGACCGTTCACCTGGAATGTTCTCCCAGATTCGATCAAAACTTCTCCCTCCCTTCTAAGCATACAAAACATATGGTATGTGTGTACCAAAACTGTTTACAGCTTTTAATAAAGGGCACAGATCTACAATAGGGGAACATTGGTGTCATAAATATAGGTATGGTATAAATACTCCAATAGACTATGTATTTGCATGATACAGTAGGGAATCCATTCAAGTAGACGAACAGTGCTGAGGCTACAGCCTAGACTAGAGACATTTCAATGGTAACGAATGTCAAATTTCTTGGCAAATGATATACTGGCCGTTACAATATACAAGTCACCACACCACTACCACCTATTCACATTGTGAATTTTAGTGAAGATTACCTTTCCCGGCCTTGGAGCCTCCATATTGGAATGTACGAGCTTTAGAGAAGCAGGTTGCTATACAAGTCTGGTCTCCTATTGCAATCTGGTGCTGAGGGCTCTTGGCCCTGGCCGGACTCCCTGTCATGGTGCTGGCCACTGCACTCATGGACCCAAGTATACTGGGCTGCTTGATCTGGACCAAAGGTGTCACCGTGGTAGGGAGGGGGAACGGAGCTATACGTGGGTTACCCAAGGCTGTGTTTCCAGCGGATGAGGGATTAGCCTCAGCCCCATAGAATCCTACAGAGATCAACAAACAGGATCAGCGATAAAGAATGTTATCAAGGAGACATGAATTTGAGACATGATAACAGAAAATTTAGAAAAAGCAAAAAGATTACTTTCAAACCTCTACCACTGATTTGATGCAGAGCTCCGCACCCAACATTCTCACACCATACTGACTATATAGAAATATATTTGCATAAAATATTCATGGTTTGTGTTTTACATAAGACAATTAAAGAAACTATACAGAAAAGAAGCATCCCTTGATGGACACTAGGTTTTTTATGGAAAGACAATCCTGCTTTCGGTCTGAGTCACAGCCAGAACAACATTGTGAACACAAATGTTCCGAAACAAAACAATTATATCATATCGGGAAAATATTCCAAAAAGCAGTCCATTATTTCTTGAAGTTGTTGTGTAAATAGTGATTCTAGCATTTTGGAGGCCACTGTGAATTTCCATGTTGTTGAGCTTTGGATTACAACTTAATCAATTTTTGTTATTATGTAATAAACTTTTGAAAGATAAAAAAGGTCATAGATTAATGGAAAGGTAAACTGAGCTAAACAGACAGACAACTCCTTTAGAATAGTAACAACAATGGTGACCTCTGACCTGAAGTTGGGCTCTCTGACAGGCCTTGGACTGGGCTCCATCTCCCTGTTGCCTCTAGTTCCTCCAGACCAGCACTTCTTCTGAATTTACTCTCCTTGTTGACAATCTGGGGTGAAGCATGGGTCCTTCCACCAACTGGTCCTATAGCAACAATCACATTATAAAGGTCATTATACTTTCTAGTCTGTGCGACCAAGTATATTTACAGCTAGTATGTGTAAAGGTTTGACCCTACATAACCCTTGCTTACAAGTTGATAAGTATGAGAAGTACACTTTTGATCATATCTTTTCTTTTAAGTAAATGAAATGTGAATGTGTGATCCTTGTGACTTTCTCAGTTACAAGTTCATCTCATTACTGCCCACTTTCATGAAAAAGTTTAATCAGCAAGAAAGTAACTTTATTTGCTGATGAGAAATGACAATTAGCATTGGTTGTACCTTCTATCCAAAAAGATAGATCTAAAGACATTGAGAAAAGGACAGATTGAACCATCCAATAATGGAACCATCCAAGATCTAAATTGAGGAAACAAAATATGGCATTCTTTCCAAAGTAACATGTACTTCAGAATACAGGACAGATGAGAGGCTTAAGGCACCATTTTAAGAACAGGCTAATACTCTGTAATGATGGAAGCTTATTTTCCTCACCTCCGTAAGGTGTGATTGGGAACACATGAGTGGTTTCCCTCATGGTACTGACTGCGACCCACCTACTATCAGAATAAAATGATACGTCTTGAACCTGAAAATAAAACATACATTGAAGATTCTTTGGGTATAATTTAGTGTTCAAATGTTGTGTAGCAGTTCTGAAGGGTCTGAACTTGCTCTCTTATTAAATACTAGTGTTACACTGTACAAAAACTATAGATACATCTTAGCAGTGGTATAGTGTTTCACCATTTTGCATAGCAGTTTGCAATTCGATACTGGATAAATTATTACCTGTAAACAAAACCAAAATGTATAGAGAAACATACACAAGAAATAGAAGAGTAAAAGAGCATACATGTACTTAAAGTCTCAGTACTTGTTTGCCAAATTTAAACTTCAACCTTTCCAGTTTACTGCACTTAAAGCTCAGTTAAAATGCAATTTTCATATCAATATTCATTACTTTTATTGTGTTATCTGTCGTTGACCATTTTGAGCTGAATAAAGTTCGCCAAATCTTTTAACGAGTTTGTAGAATCTACAAACTTTAAAAACTTTACAAATTTGCAAGCCCTTCCCAACAGATCATGTGCAAATCAAATCTATCTGTTCGGTTTGAGACTACTTTCACTTTCATGGCTAGCCTGTCTTAGGTCCCTTCTCTTGAATAGTATCTTTCTGTCAGTCTTACCGATGTAGCTTGCGAAATTGTGTCATTTCCTTCCATTGCAAGGAATAAATTTACAATAGGTACCACAAAGATATTGACACATAATATACTCACTTTGGCTTGTGTGTCTCCCCTGTAGAGTATGTACAAATGATGAACCGCCCCAGCCCCTGGTGAGGACGGATGACTCACTATACTAAATACATGAAAAAAGTGACCCTGTGACCCTGCTGTGAATAGCAACGAGCCGCTGGGGTCAAAGGACAATGATGATATAGATTCTCCGATGTAGGCCTGAAAGTGGGCGATGATGCCTTCTCCAGATTTGGTTTCAGTGACATTGAACTGAAAGAAAGAAATGTTGTAAAAAGTTTGAAAAGTGTAGGGAGTTTATATCAAAAAATAATATCAAGGAAAATGAAGACTTCACAATAAAGTGAGCTGAGAAGTTGTCGGAGAGGGAACAAAGAATCAATTACTCTATTCTAAAAGGTAAGATTTGTCATTATATATGTCAATGATTGAGCAAGATAGAAAACCACAGTCGGTCACTAGTTGTATATTTCCTTGCTATAATGCACTTACTTAACATTCGTAGAAAATCCTGCTGACCTCAAAAAGACTATGATCTTCTTTCCTGGGGAAAACTGCAGATGTTGTATTGCTTATAGAAATTTTCTTTCAATTTGATGTGTACATCTATGGGCTTCAAACTTCCATGCTTTCCTTTCAAATTTATCTGAGGTCTCCTAACTAATTTTCCAAGTTTTTTCTCCTCTTCCTATTTTTCTTTACAACTTCCCTTTTCTACATGGTCATCTTTAATTACTCTGTAGTCATCTAGTTGTATTCCTTTAGCAAAGGCGATTAAATGATAAGAAATTTGACAAGAGCCCCTGAAGGGATCTGAAGTCTCACCTCATCATTCACCGCCTCCGTATCGATGATGGTTACAACACCAGGCGTTCCCATCTGGAGAGAGTTGACGGGACCATCGGGGTGAATTTCTCCCCTCGGAGGGGAGTTAGACAATCTGGACGAGGCGTACTTCCCAACAGTTTCTGTAAAAGCGGAGAGCCCCTTGCCGATTGCCTTTGGAGGGAAATGTCAACAAAAAGGTTGAAATATTTGTATCATGACTGTATTTTCACAGTTAAGTTTCTATACTTCCTCTACTGGAAGCTGTTACATACTTGTAATACTTTGTGCAATGTCTTCTCTCTTTTTTTTTTTGGTGCCTTGATACAAGCAAAACAAGGACAAATTGGACATTAAAATGGATTAAAAACCAAATTATTTTACCTTGGCAGCATGTATGACAGTAGCTTTATAAGACTGCACACTATCCCTGGCAACTCCACCATTAGAAACATGTGACTGGATCAGCTGTGAGTGAAATCAAAATGACATCAGATACACACAGTAAAAACAACTATTTTCACACATATGCATTCCATGGTATTATTACATTTGTCATGAAATCTGGATTATACCATCGAAACTGTTTTTCTTTCAAAACGCCAACATGAGGAACGTAGCTGTTAGAGGGTGGAAAAGAAGGAGACAGGGTGCAGGGAGGGGGGGGGGGGGGGAGTGACCACCAGTTTACTTTGTTAATCCTTGTTAGTTACATCATACATGAGACAAAGTGTTCATCACTGTAAGCTGGGATATAAGGCAAGTCCACAAGAAAGAAACCCAGGTATTTAACCAGAAAGCGGTTAGCTTTGTGATACCTTGCCATACAATTTGCCCAAATTTCAAAATGTGGCCTTTGACCTCTACCAGTTTCAAAAGGATGCTTGCACTCACCAAGTTGGATCTACATACTAAGTAATAAGTTCAAGAAAGATGTACTTCTTGAGTTATTGTGTGTACAAGATTTTCATACTTTCATTTAAATGTTGACCGCAAATGACCATTGACCTCCCCAATTTTCAATAGGGGTATTGTACTCAACAAGCTGAATATCATGCTTACCATGTATGAAGTTCAGCAAAGATGTATTTTTGAGTTATCGTCTTCACAAATTGTTCAGACTTTGACCTCTCTTGACCCAAAAGACCAATGAACTTCACAGAAAAGAATAAGGTCCTTGTACTCAATAAGATGAGTTACCCTGTTTAGAAACAAGTGTCACTACATTTATACACACACACTCTCTCACAGACACCACATCACCATCGCATAGACTATTCCTTTTGCCTCTGGCAAGGAAATGAAAATAAAAACATTTGTCTTACGTTTCTGTCAGCGTACGCCAACCATCTTGTACCCAAGGCAAGAGGGTTGATGTTGGGAGGTTCTGCAACGTAGCAGGTGGTGATGCAGAACTTGCTCTCAAACGTTGTTGTGTCAAACGCTGCAACTTTCTCCCTCAATGCCACAATGAACAATCTAGATTCGGGTGAAATGATACAGAATAACAGTCCCATTCAATTGCTTAGCGTTTCGACACTGTGTCGTGTTTGTTTATTCTTCACAGCTTTATCAAGATTTCCATTACTTTAAAATATGGATTTTTTTCTTCTCTTTCAATGTTCCCAATGAACTTGTGATTTTGAAAGCTGAAAGAAACCCAGAATTCTGCTATAAAACATTTGTGTTGTGTATAAAGCATTTGTGTTGAAGTTGACAAATCTTCAAGAATCTATCCGTACTAAAGTGCAACAACTATGTAGTTTATCAGACTGAGTACTAGTCATTTTCAAATAATTGGCAGAATGACCACAAGTTGGACAATTTCTAACTCTGTGTGTTATGAATAGTAGGTATAGAAGAGTGTCTTGACGTCAGTATGGCAACATCGTGAAACTTACCTCTCGTTGCAATGAAGATCACAGACGGGTGTTTTGAAGGATATGGAGTGAACCTGCTCGCCTGTTCTTAGCGATACCAGGGAGACTGAACAGTACAATTGTCCAATTCTGTACGAGAAAATAGAAAAATCCCACAACATTAGGATTTAGAATTATGGCATACAGTGTGATATGTTACAAGATGATAATAGTCATGCTAAATTTATGCATGCAAATAGATTTTTTTTTGATAAGTTGGTAAAATCATTTTGGGTCAAATTGGAGAGGATGGAAGAATGGGGAGAGGGGAAGGATGGAGAGAGAGGAAGGATGGGGAGATGATTAAGAGGAGAATGCTTTATTTCAAGAAACCAGATGAATCATAGTGATGAGAATAGCCCAGGAATAATTCAGTTGACAGGAAAAAGATGATGTATTCTCCTCTCAAAATTAACAGAAACACATGCTAGAAAGGAACAGTGACAGTAATTAAGGAAATACAGGCGTATGGCTTATAACATGTTTGATTGGATCTCAAGTCTACTACACACTGCCCGACTGAATGTTACCCGACTCAACTGTGTTGAAAATCATTGATAGCCATGCAGTGTGTTTAAGTATGTTGAAGTCTATGGCTGATGATGATATAGCCAGTTTCGCCCTCAGTCAGGGAAACTCAACCAATTTCCTGACTGGAGGTCGGCAGTTTAGTTCCCCAAAAAACTGATTACTGCTGAGGTTTCAAGAACCTATCACATGGAAATCATTTTGGATGGGACCTGAAAAAACACTGGTTTTTCACAATCATCAGTTTTTCCTTGGTGGGGGGGGGGGATGGTGAATTGTAGGACTAAATTGTTTTTGACAACTATCCAAAACTAGTTCAGTTGGGGCAGTGGACAACTGGCTTCAGGAAAAGCTAATTGGGATGCAGGATCACCTTATGTTGTGAGTTATAAAACCATGTTGTTCTTGATGGAAGCCAAGGGTCAATAGAAGTCAAAAGTAACAACAACTTTTCCACTGGAAAAACTGGCATGGGATAAAACAAAATTTCTACTTGGTAACCATTCAATCAACCACCACACACATGGGCACACATTAATCTTGAGATGCACTTGTTAAACATTTAGCACTACCCTTTTCATTTTGTAAAGACAGCTCGCTAATATAAACAACCTGCTGTCCAAGTATGATTTTGACACACCAACGACGATGACATATTTTTGGTGTGTTTTTTACTGATTGAGCACATCAATGTGTAATGGATTTTTGAACTGCTTCACCTTGACTTCAATTTGCTAGCAAGATGAAAGATGCTATAATAATTTTTTTTCAATTGCTTTCTGGTGATGGTCTTCAGTTTTTTTGTCAGCATGCTAATTTAATGCGCATTTTCTGTGTGACCATGACGTGTGTTTTTTCTCGTATTTGAACGAAATGCATACAAACTGGCTTACCCAACTCCGTCAACCAGGGCAACTAATGGGCGTTTATTGCTGAAAATATCTGCTCTGCTGTCCTGTGGAGGTGGGAGGTAACGGAAGAGGCGCACAGGTCCTCGTCTAAAAGAAAGCACTTCATTGGCATCTCCATTAGGCTGTCAATAGTAAAGTTTAATAACAAGTTACACAGAAATACAACTAAATGTATGGGGAAAAAAACAAAAGAGTTAATATGAACCAATTTGTACTTTATTTTACTATACTCAATGTTGTCTTCAAGCATTTTCCCACATGGGTGATGACAGGTAGAGTGATTTTAAGAAACTGTTTGGTACCCTACCTTTGAGGTGAGAAGTGTTCCTCTGGGCCTTGTAGAAGATTGAGGACACCTGATCAATGGGAAACAAGGCTTACCATAAAACTGCACAGCACAGAAATATATGCAACTATAGCTGAAAGTTCTGAATTTTTAAGTGAACTTACTAGAAGAGACCATATTTGAATGCCATTAGCATATCCTAAGACCAGGAAAAGAGGCGGATCTGTGTACTGCTGAGAAAACTGAGGATGATGAACAAGATCTGGAAAGAAACAGACAAAACTAAATCCAAACCTTCCATTTCTTCCTTTTTTTTCCTTTTTTTTTTTGGGGGGGGGGGGGGAGTGTGATTCAGATTCCAATCACAGGGAATTCCAAACAAGACAAATAAACAAAATTCCACATTTAACATAAAAAATGACCAATCTGACTTAAAGAGGCTTTCATGTGAAGCCAACTGAAGTATCACATATTAATGCTAACAAAATTCAATGAAGATTATAATGCTGCTCATATCATGTCACCACTGAATTGCATAACAGATAAGATCATTCCTCCTACCCTTCTCCCAAGCAATCCCCCTCCCATGCAAGTCAAGATTCAAGCTGCTAACCGACCTTTTGTGTCTATGTTCTCAAATTTGACCCAGAGTATCTTGTCCTTGTCCTCGTTCTTTGTTCCACTGTAGGCGTCATGCAAGAAATCCACAACTGAGGCCACATAGGACTTGTTACTGTAAAACAATTGACAGTCAGAGATATAGGCAAATAGCGGAGGTCGTGTACTGTAGCGCAGCCCTATATGTGCTACCTTATGCACAAGAAACTTAACAGGCCTAGATTTGAAGCCAATAATTTTCATGCACTTTAATGAGTAATTAAGAACTTTATTTCTATAATACAAACATCTTTAATGTTGTTCTCCAAAGACAAGAGAACAGACACTGTACCCAAAGATATTATCCTCAGATATGCTAGGAAGTCAAACAAAGATCACTCACAATTCACAAACCTTGCACCCTCTCCAAAACATACAGCACACTTTACAGACATTTTACTGTTACTATAAACTTTCAATACCTAGGAGTACTCTGGAAGGCAAGAACCTCTAAGAGAGCACTCTTGAATAGTCTTAACGAGTTTCAACACTTTAACTAACATGTCAAAGTTATATGAAGTACCTAAAGTACGACACTGTAAATATGTGCAGTATGTTGTTTGTTATTGAGTTATGCCACGAAAGGTTTTCAGACCTCAGGTTTCAAAATTTTAGCCAATTCCTATATATACAAATGTGTTAAATACATCATTTGGAAGCTCACATGAAATTCAACTCTTTTCTCTCTCTCTGATTCTGAATACATTGGTGACATTCTTTATCCTCTTATTCAGAAGATCACACAAACTTGAGTACAATGCTAAACATGTTCCTTTTCTCCAGATGGCCGCCTAAATAGTATATATGCTTTATCCTAAGCCAAGCACACTTAGCCAACAATCAACACCAGTGCAATACTTATGAAACAAATGATTACATTAGCAACCAACATTTAGATAACTAAGCACCAATGCAATGCTAAATATAAACAAACAATAAGGAAAGTAAGGCAGAGCATCACCTTACTTTTACCAATAATTGGGTGAATACCTCCAACCTGTCATTCATGCAATATATCGTTATACATTAAATTAATGTCATACAATTTGGCCTAGGCCCTAGGCTAGTTAAGTAATCAATAGCAAGGATGCCAAGTGCAAAGCAGTTGACGTGTGCCATAATTATGTCAGCCATTCAAAAATACTGAAAATCATTAAAAATAATGATACGTCTATATTCAGTCATTAGTAGGCTATTCCACTTTTACCGAGGCAATACGAGCACTATCCAACACAAAGGAACGGAAACGGTTAGGCTCAGTGAGCCAAACCTAACTTAGTTAGACTGTGTTAGTATCACATTTAGGCCTAACAGCTACGCATTCCTAATTATGAAACGAATTTGGCCTAGCCTATGTCGAGTATTCTGAAAACACTTAAATTAATTTAAAGTATTACGACTCCTAAGTTACCTCACTGCCTGCGGTTTTACTACAGAACTGCAGCTCGATCGGGTCGATCTCCTCTTGTCTTGTATAGACATATCAGCTGACATTTGGTGATCAGTCAGCTGTTGTCATTGCACAATAAAACACATCCAAACGCCTTGCTAAGAAATTTGTTGATAGGGCTTAGGCCCCTTGTTGTTGTGCGCTAGATAGTCGGCGATATTCGTCAACCATTAAAAGCAAACATTCAACACAATTACTGTTCGAGAAATCATCAAACGGTCACAAGCATAAACACACGGGAACTTCAAAAGTGTCCTGGTCTTGTTGAGACAATTATTTTCATTGTCCAGCGAGAAAAGGAAAATTACGACTAAGAATCGACGTCGTCAGAGATATGCTGTAATACTCTGAGATATACAGTGTTTTCCTTAGTATGCTAATTTGGATCGTTGCCAATTTACAACGATATTGCGGTGTCATTTCTTACGTTAGATGTTATTGATGTATTTTATTGTTTTGAAATGTTTTAAATTTTAAATTGTCAAGAACTTTGTGTAATATTATTAAAATTGCATTGGTGAGTAGTATCACCCCATCGCAATAAGGTGTTCTTTCGAAAAGGTGAATTATGCTAAACTGTTGAATATTCAAATTTGGGATGACGACACCGTACCCTTTGTTGAAATTATAAAAAAAGATAACTGATTGTGGCGCAACCATAGAAATTGATAAAGAGCGATCCAGCACAGCCGTTTGTCTAAGTACGGTGTTTAGACAAATTGGCGCCATATTTTGCAAGTTTTGAATCAATGTTGAAGAATTTTTGTTTGTTTACCCCATATAGACCTTATGTATTATTTACTGTTCTATCGCTAGTATTTTGCTCTGTCACTGGGTGTTGGCGGATCCAGTGACCCCTTGATTTTATTCTGGAGGAGAAATTCCCCACAGGTGACCTGTGACCCATCCCGAGCACAAAAATAATGCTGAATGTACGACGGTGCTGACATGTTTCCCAAAACTGTGATAAACAAAGAGTCAGTCAGAAGGTAATTTTTAAATGAAAAGATTTGGTGCAGGTCATCATTCCACCCAAAACTCACAGTGTGTCATTTGGCGGATGGTCTTGCTTATGTTTTAGTCCTAAACAATGGAACGCTCTTCCAAACCACATCAAGCATGCTCAGATTGGGGAAAACATTCAAGAAACTGCTAACATTTTGTCTGCTTGAACATAATTTCATGTAGCTGAACGTCTGTGTGTTAGTGCATTCTAACAACTGTCGTTGATATTGCCGTTTTCCGATTGATTGATTGATCGAATGTAAATTAGCTAAGTTCATATGTACTCGCACACTTCGACTGTTTGTGAATATCTGTTTTCATAACGGAGACGATCAAAATAAACATGACCTCAGTAAATTTGACCTGACGGAAACTGAAACAAACAACACATTGCTATTGTACACTGGGATGTGTCATACCTACTTCAATTTTTATGATCACACCATTACCATCGCACTTAGCATTTGCGTATGACTGTGACGCATAATCGTTGAGAAATATATACCAGTAGTCCAGTACAGTCAATATACAGGATCGGAATCATACAGTTTACATGCATAGTTGTTGCTTTTGATAGAAGAGAAACACGAGAAGTCACACGCTGACATAATAGGAAGTTACATTTTCTTTACCTTATCAATAACACAATCAACGTATCGGCTACTGGGAGAAGTCATCTTACTCTTCGTAATAGCTTTATTTCTCTTATTTTCAATAGTAAGCGAACTGTCTTTTTTGTTGTAATTTATTAGGTTGTAAGTTGTAATTTATTAGGATACTGCTACTACTAGGCCTAAATAGTAGTACTGCTATTACTAGCACTAGTACTACTAAATACTAACGTTATGCCCTATACTATAGGCTCGGAACCACTGTGGACTTGTTACTAACTAGTATTAGGATAAGCGCAGTCCAAGAATTATAAACTTGCAGTAAGGCTGGGGGGGGGGACCTACACCACAGTTCTAGAAATATTATTAAGTGGATGCTTGTGTATTAGCCTATTACTATTACTCACAGTGACACTTAGGCTAACTGTGTAACTTAAAACATGTCAATGGGATAATTTATATTTCGAAGTGTACATCATTGCCTTGGTTGTTTTCAATATTTTGTGATAATTTATGTTCATAACATGCAAAATTGCTAGCATCAATATCTCCTT
This sequence comes from Apostichopus japonicus, assembly GCF_037975245.1. NCBI lineage: Eukaryota > Metazoa > Echinodermata > Holothuroidea > Aspidochirotida > Stichopodidae > Apostichopus > Apostichopus japonicus. The sequence goes on along the minus strand of NC_092575.1, from coordinate 3,961,692 downwards.
TATCTCCTTATGATGTAGGCATACTGTGCCACCTGTGGTCTTCATAGCCTGAACATTTCCTGTACATATGTGTAGGGTGCGTTGGTATAAGCCAATACAGATACCGGCATACCCGCTGACGAATACCGGTATTACGGGTTATATATACCAGTAATTTTCACGGAACCACTACTTCCAGCATTAACTGTACATACTATCAAACACTAACATGAACCTATGGACACTTGGCTAGCCTACACATTTATTTGCGATTTTAAAACGACTTTCCCTTCTCTGTTTTTCTTCCAGTTTCTTTCCAAAAAAACTTGTTAGAGCATTTGACAAACTTTACATGCGTGAAATGGAACTTGTGAAAAACTACTTGCAAGTGCGGTAGAACTATGCTGAAGTTGTAACGCAATTAGCCGTAGCAAAGTGTGGGTATTATTATGCACATGACTGGGGGAATGACTTTAACTTGGCAAGTACAGTAGCTGTCTGTTATAAACAACTTTGGGGGATTCTTTTCTTTGAAATGGTATTTTGAAATGGAAAGCAAGTGACATCTTAGAACCACAAAAGCTCTGTGGTATTGTGAAAGTAGTGAGATAGAGACCAGATTATCCCATCAGTTGGTTCAGTATGAATTGTTTTAAAACTTAAATAAAACGTTGCGATATCTCTGACAGTTGGTACAGAAAATGGGCATGCAAAAATGTCTGTATTTAACTTGTGTGTCTTAGACCTGCTCCAAGCACGCTTTACCACTTAGACAACATTGCATCGCTAACAGAAACTGCAGATTCCTTGCTAGACAAAAATGTATACATGTACACACACAATGTGAAGGATAGCACCTGAATTCCCTAGTCAAGAAATTAAAAAGCGGTTCATCGCGCAACACTTTTTGCAAGCCTGTGAATCTCTAATCAGTTTTCACCCAGCAGGTTTATCTATCTCTGGAATTATAACAATTGGCTCAATAGCATGGATTAGGGGTAGAGCAATTGATTGTATTTTTGAGGGAGGGGGTATTACAATAACATCTTCGTTTCAGGAAGTCTCCATTTGGTGCAAAAAGTTTGTTTGTGTTAAAACACGAATGCTATGCTGGGTATAACCATGTATTATGTTGGGAAATAATTATATAGCTTAAAGTGAGGGGAAAATTACCGCATGATATGAAGTGGTGAAAATACAATTCTCCTGTGCATTTTCTACTACAATCAGGGTTAAAATTGGATTGTTAACCCTATATTTCATGTAGCTCGATTTTTACGGACCTCGATCGAGGTCACGTTTAAACGAAACGTTTAAGCGTTTAGATTGTTAAACGTTAATGCACAGCCCTAACACACATGCCATCCTATCCCTTTTTCTTAGTGAAGCATTTGTTTCAAAACCTCCAACAGGTGCTGTATTCTGTACCTCCCCCCCCCCAATCCGTACGTAGACTGTTTCACATTATCATTTGTAAATGTATCCCTTCTGTGCTTGTGATTGGCTGATTAGGCGTAAACCATTTTTGAAGGTGAAAATGCAAGAAACATATCTGTGTGTCCCTTCGTTGACCTTTTGCTCGGTACAGTACAAGCAACAGTTGCAAGGGCTAAGGTTGTGTAGTAAGAATGTTTACAGTTTATGACTACTTAAGGGGAGTGGTAAGGTATACACGATAAACAGTAGCAGCGGGAATATCGGTATCCTCGTGTTTGCGTGTATTGTCTGGGTCGGTTTTTTAATGTATTATTTTTACCGGTATTCAAGGTTGTTTCGGATATACCTGGTATTTTCGGTGTATTCGTTGATGACAGATTTCAAAACCGTCAGTATGGGTATGAAGGAAATTACCAGCATACCTTTAATATCGGTATACCGACACACCCTACATATGCATAACAAATGTTAGAAACTTAAAAACTTGGCAATTTACTGGAATATATTTTAGGGATGCACCGGATCCACATTTTTGGATCCGGCCGGAACCGGATTTTGCCGGATAGTACATGAAATCCGGCCGGAACCGGATTTTTTGATTACACAAAAGAAAATCATTAATAAGAAGTAGAAGTATGAAACAAGGAGCAAATCTTAGGTGAGGTATATGCATATTATAAAGAAGGTTAAATTAAACATGTTAAACCTAATTTTTCCTTACTTTGAATGTTTTCATTAATTTTTGGAAATATTTTACATTGATTTAAGTTAATACCAACACCTTTTTAAGGAATAATTCAGGCCAGATTTTAAAAAGATCCAGCCAGATTTTGAAAAAGATCCGGCTGGATTTTGAAAAATATCCGGCCGGAACCGGATAATTGCTCACTATCCGGCCGGATAGTCTGGCCGGACCGGATATCCGGTGCATCCCTAATATATTTACTGGCAAGTGATATACTGTACATCACAGTTTTTATATCTTTGCCATATGAAATGCTATGATGGCAGAAATAGCCTGCAAATTATATTTGCAATCAACTTCAACCACCCAGAATATCTCTGTAGAGGAATAAACCAGTCTACAGGTGTACAATGTACAGTACAGTAGGTCAGAATGGATTTTGTTACTCGCTGTGATCCATCCTCCACCTCCTTGACCCATAATATTTGGTTGCTATGTCAACAGAAACAAAGGAGGGGCCTTATTCCTGCAATGTTAGGGCATATTATCTGTAGCAGTATGATATTTTTTTTACTGTACTGTAGGCCTACCTATATTTTCAAGAGGTTCTCATCTTTCATGAGGAGGTCAATTTTTCTACCAGCAAGAATTTTGACTTTAAGAAGAGATGACACAAGTTTTTACAATAAAGCGTTCTTTAAAGGGAGGGTTCAACAATGTTGTTGAAATCAAAGATGAAGAAAGTTCAGGTTTAACTGCAGTATCATATCATCAGATGAGTCACTGCTAAAAATAAAATTTTGGTTTTTTATTTCAGAGCGAAGCTGTTAACAAATAACCAGTCCTACTTTATCTGCGGTGTTCATCCAGTGTGAAACCATGAATCCATTCTCATCGGACGGCAGAGACGATTTTGCTAATTATAACTTTGACGGCAGTAGTTCTGGAAATGTCGACACCTCTGGTTTTGGCACGTATGACTTTGAAGATGATAACAAAACAAACGCCAAGGTTCATCTCCAGCAGCAAATAGAACAGAAGAAAAAGAACATATTAGACAGCTCGAATCGCTCGTTAGGCTTGGTCTACGAATCAGAAGATATAGGCAACGAAACAGCACAAGTGAGTGAGACTAAAAGATATATTCGTTTTCATTTTCTGGCAAAAGATCCTTTTGAATTATAGAGTTGACAGGGGTTGTATCAACAGACATTGCAAGAGTTCTTAGTAGGTGGCCCACTGGCCAAATCTGGCATGCAAAAAAAAAATTGACTTACAGTTGTGAACTAATCTGGTATGCAGGCCATTAAGGCCTTAATACCAATATCAGTCTAGGTATGGTGAAGATTTGATTCTGTCTGTTCCTTTGCGCCAACCAATATCTCTTCTCTAGCCTTTTCGTCGGAAATAATTTGAAAATTACTTGATATAGACGTACTGTGTATTCATGATGATCAGAACACACACATACATAACCCAAGACAGTACCAAGTACTTAGCACAATTGCAAGAATATTTAGAAATTCTAATTATGATGCAAATTATTTGAATGAATGGTTTATACGCATTCATTAGTGTTTGACTTAAAATTTAGTCCCACTACTGTGGATTAGTTTTCAGAATAATAACACTGTTGTGAGTCATAATGCAATCATGTATCATGTGAAGCCATAAACTGTGGGACTGTCTCATCTGCAGGGGACTTTGATCGGCTTTCTTTTAGCAAAAATTGTAACAAATTACACAATACCAGACACAAATTTAGATTCTAGTTGCAGAGGCATGCTGACAGACTTAATCTCGGAGAAAGGTTACTTATATCATGTTGCATAAATTTGTGCATTTGGTCAACTTCGAAATTTGAAGGGTACCTACTGGTAACATGTGCAGTACAATACAGTACTGTAGGTCATACAGTATAAGCGTGAGTACTACAAATTACTGTTCAGTACCATATAGAAATTTACATGATGAAGTGTGTTTACTGTTACACTTATTTACCATATTTGTTAAATTGAATAGATCATCCTCTTGTGTTGGGGGACTTTGTAGTGCAGAACAGAGTAGTCTGAAGAGGAAAATGTCACTTTGTCTATCTCTTGCAATCTCCATTACAAGGTGTAAAGGCCCGGTCACACTACAGCGATATTTTATCGGAATACGGTCCCATTTTTCCGATTTTAGGCCGAAGAGTGAGGTTTGTGGTAGTGAATGTAATGAATGCAGTGGAATATTCGAATACCTACTCCAAATCTGAGGGGTTCTGAAACTGACTACATTCTGAAGTGACGTCACATCGAAAACCGATAAAAATCGTAAGAGAAATCGGATAGCTATCCGATAAAAGGAAACGGAGTTAATATCAAAAGTTAGGAGAGGGCTATTCCACATCGGAATGGCTCAACAGATAGCAAATCAGGTCCTTTATCACAGTGGCTAGAAGACCCGAACGAAAAACTGGCTGTTTCGATTCCCCGGGAAAATCGGATAGTATTCCGATAAAAAATCGGTATAGTGTGACCGGGCCTTAAGAGGGCGGTCAGAAAACGACCTATTTTATCTGTGATGTTCTTTGATTTTAGGGAAAGTGGAGGTGTCAGGAAGTTGTCAAAATATGTTGCAATGAATTCTAAATAAAGCCATGTCATGAAGTTTTCATTCATTCCCTACAGAAGTGTTACAGTAGTTGCCTAGGCCAACACAAATGTACAGTAGTTTTAGTAGGTGTTAGTGGGCCTAGACAAATGTACAGTAGATTTCATTCATACCTTATAGAAGTGTTAGTTGCCTAGGCCTACACAAGTGTACAATAGAGTTCATTCATTCCTTAAAGAGGTATTAACAGGCTAGGCCTACACAAATTCCCAAGTAAATTCTTTCTAGTCTACAGTATCACCTACTGATTTGAAGCTAGATTACATAAAACATGTAAGAATGTAAATTAGAAACTGGCAGATTGGAGGACCATGGACATTTTAAAGACTCACTGCCAAACAGAGAAATTATCACAAATTATGAAAAGGGGAAGAAACGGATGAAATTATCGATAAATTAATTAGATAAATTTACAGTAAATTTCTATTGTTTATGAGACTTAGGTCAGGACTCACTTCAACCAATTTGTGATTGTTTCACCGTAAAAAACACAAGTCACTGTATAATGATATGTATATCATTATATCTCTTGCAATCTCCATTACATGGTGTAAGAGGGCAGTCAGAAAACGACCTATTTTATCTGTGATGTTCTTTGATTTTAGGGAAAGTGGAGGTGTCAGAAAGTTGTCAAAATGCGTTGCAATGAATTCTAAATAAAGCCCTGTAGTTTATATAATCTTTAATCGCAAAATTATCGCACAAGGAGAAAACAGACTGGTCTGTGTGGGAAGTGTTTCAGTTGTAATAATCATCTAAGGCTGGCCAAGATTTCCGATACATCTTCCCATTTCTCTGATTGCAGGAACTTATGAGCCAAGGTGAGCAGCTGAGAAGAACGGAACGGAGACTGGACAAGATAGACAGCGACCTAACCGCATCTCAGCGACACATAACGTCCATCAAGAGTGTGTTCGGGGGGTTTAGAAACTATTTCAGCCGCAAGAACGAGAACGTGGAACCGGTGGCCGAAGAGAGAGAGAGCAAGCTGAAGTCATACCTTGATAAAAATCAGTCCAATGATCAGAGAGATGAAGAGAGGAGGAAGGAGAGGATGGAAAACCATCCAGGGATGAGGAACCTACCTTACAATCAACAGAAGCAACAGCGCAGTCAGCAGTCCGGCATGGCTGCTTTTGATTCCCAGCTGGATGAAAATCTAGGTAAAGTGCTTTTAGCTGTTTAGGATTAATTGTTGTTATACTGCAAGCAGTGTCCTGTGGTCAAATTTTGCCCCTTTTAATTGTCCTGTTCTTAATAGAACGAGTATATATTATATAAAACGTGTCGTTAATAAAACGGGCATCGACCTTTGAATGTCTTCGGAATCCCCTTCTACCGTACCTCACCCTACCCTACCCTTAGGGGGTAAGACGTATACACAATTGAAAAGCAAAATAGTTGAAAAGCATAAAAAAAAAAAAATACATCAAATATACAAAACTTGTAAAATTGTGAACAATAAATATTAATGAAAAGTTAAATAAACATTAAGGTTATTTCAAGTAAGTAACTTGAAAGAATGTATTGTAAGGTTAGTAAGTTCTTTGTTTTCACGATACTCACCCCCCTCCTCCCCCCTTCCCTTCTCCCACACCCCTTTAGCTTTTCCACTTGTTTTGTTTTCTTTTTTTCCATGATATGACATTGGCCTATAGCATACTATATTCAAAGCCAAAGAATTAATAATAACTTTTGAAAATGTTCAATTGGTTTTTATCGGTTTGTTTAACTTGACAGTGTAAAACTCAGATTTTGTATATTTTTTGCTGTGTATTCTTACAAGTTTAAAAGTTAAAAAATCGAAATAAGTATATAAAGAAAAGGTTTAAAAGTTGTTACAGTGCAGGCTTTAAAAATGTGCTAAAACATCTCTCCAAACTCGGATCTTTCTCATTTTATTGTTGTTTTTCCTTAAATTTCCAGATGAACTATCTTCAGGCTTGTCTCGGTTAAAGGGGCTAGCCTCGGGTCTGGGCAGCGAGCTAGACGACCAGAACGCCGACATCGAAAGAATAACCGGAAAAACCAACAGAGTAGACAACAAGATAGACAAGACCAACATGGATGTCAAACGGCTTCTTAGGCGGTGATAAAAGTAAACAATTAGAAAACCAGAGGGATTTTTTTTCTTTTTTACCCATCCATCGTACAAAGAGTGAAACTGGCAAGGGTATACTCTATACGTTACAACCCGAGATTTAGAATATGATTAGTATTTAAACGTCTTTGGTATGACCGTGTGTACAGTATTTATATTTGTGAGAAGTCTAAACTATCTTGTTGGCCAGTCAGTAACCATTGAGGTTACCATACAAACAAGTTGTTGACAACAAATATCACGATACAATGAACAGGAAAAAGGTTCAGCCGATAATTGTTTTTTTTTTTCGAGCGAAAACGTCAATGTTCTACTATTTTCGGTGGTGTCAGTAGACTAAATGTACTCAGTCTCTTTTTCTTTTCGTTGTAATTTTTTATCATCTTTTCTTGTTTTCTGAAGTGGCGACAGTATGGAGGTGGGGTGGGGGTGGGGGGAGTGTTTGCTACATGCCTCATTTATTATCGGAATTTTTCTCTTAAATTAGTGTGTGATGCAATCAGATCAAGCAATGTGTTATTGTGTGTAGATGGATTTTACGATCAGGTAGTAGTTGCAAATTCTTACTACCTTTTTGTCTCTCAGTTGTAATAATGATAAAGTGTCAGGGTTTCATCCAAAGCTTTGAATAAAGTTAAAGAAGTGTTCCATTTGTGAAGCAGTGTTACTTCTTCTCTCTTGCGCCGTTCTATTACGCAATGGTTTCAGCCTGTCGGTAGGAAGGCAGTGATTCAGGCTAAACGATGACGGAGAACGACAAGGTTACGTATGTATCTTACAAGGTGCAATGTTACAAATGCACCTTTTAACAGTGTTAACTATGTTAAAGTTGTCTCGTCTTGTTCTTCAACAGATGATTGTTCACAAATTCTTTGCAAGTCATTTTCGTAGTAATCGTTAGTAAAAGCTCTGTGTAGTACCATAAAGAATTACAGCAGGGAGAATAAGTTGAACCAAGCCAAAGATATTAGGCTGTCAAATCCTACCCATCCGAAACCAGTACTTTTCTATTTCCATTTGTCACGCTTGCCCTTAAGTCACTTTGTTTCCTTCCCATCCTTGTCTAGATATGCACATTTTTTAGACAAAGAAAGATGTCCTTGTTTTTCTTCTTCGGTTTGTGTTGGATAAAGGAGATGTAAAATTTATTGCCATTGTCAGAGATGGGTGTCAGAGGTGGGTGTCAGATTAGTGTTAGAGGGTGTCAAATCACAAAATCAAATTTCCAGCAATTCTTACCACTTTGTGATTCTAATGCCCCAAAACTATATAGGGAGATATTATGGTTCAAAGTTTGCGTAAGGGGGGCTGATATTTTGTCGATGTCATATTGCCACGAGGAGGAGAAACCATTTACTTTTACTCTGTCTTTTCAAGGTGAATATAAACAGGTGTTGACACTGAAAACAATGCGGGCACATACGTTTAGAACATTATAGATTTGGGATGTTCAAAACCCATTTGTACTACAATAAAACAGAAAACCCTTTAAAAAGAGGTTAAGCATATGTTTCTTGATGATGTCATATTCAGACTTGTTCAAATCTTGTGAGTGAATAAATGTGAACACTGTGGTATCTCCAAACTGGAGATGTTTGTTAGCTGTTTGCGGAGATATAGATCACAACACCAATTATGAAAGTTGGGTTTGTTTCTCCGTCAGAGGCTAATTAGTAGTATAGGCATCAACATGCGGGATGGAATGAATAATCAGGTATTGAGATCTTAAAGCCTTTATCATATATTACTGCTGCAGGCAGTCGATTTTGCTCATAGTCAGACCCGACCCATGAACTTTTTAGGGCCACAATAGTTCCCTATTCCACAAAGAAGTGATTTCAGCCAAACCAAGTTGGTGTGAAAATATTTCCGTTCATGTATGTCCATGACTTCTCACAAAAACCTTCGTTGTTGTGACATTTGACCTCCAAAGTTCTATTTGTGTTTGTTAGCTTACAGCTGATAGAATCCAGGAATGGTCAAGTATCTCTGATTTTCTTTTACTATTATTAATCATTATTATGTATGTATCTCCTCCTCTATCAAATGACATACGATTGTAAAATTGTATTGATGTTATTGTCAAAATGTGGACGGACATCCAAAAGTACTTGCAAAATTTCCAATTTTGTACACATCATTTGATGTTTCTTAAGTTAACGATGTATGACCAACTCACTGTAGTTAAAAACGTAAAATACCCAGATTGGATATTTATGGACATATTTGGACAGAGTCCCTGATCTGCCATTGTGTTTACAAAGTGCAATGAGTTTGCGTTTGCTTCTATTTTCGGATGGTTTTTTCTCATTCTGAACTGTTTCTTTATATGGAAAGGTACTTCTGTAACTGTAATATGATATATAGAAGTTAAAAACAAAAACTTTGTCTGTTTTGTTTTTTTGTTTTTTTGTGTCACACACCTCTCCCTTCCCTCCCCAATACCCACTCCCTTCCACACCATATGCAAGTTTTCAACCCCCATGCCTGTTTGGCATGGGAACTTATTTGATCTCCAAAGCTGTTTGAGAAAAAAAAAACAATGGAACAGTCATGATACCTTGAAGACCATTGTCCTCACCTCTCTTTACCATTGTGTGATTTCATTGTTTTACTTTAAAGACAAATGCAAAGCAACAGACAATAAGGAACTCTTTTGTCTTTTTGTAAAAGAACCTCTCAGATTGGAACAATAGGAAACATTGAATGTCAATGATTTTTTTCTTCTTTTTTTCCATCTACAAATTCTAAAACAATTAAAAGCTATCGGTACAATCACAATCGGAATATCAACCATAAATGAAGCATTGTTATCTTTATTTGATTTTAGTATAGAGTAGAATCGCAAACATATATTTCAAATCAACTCAAAATGCAGATTTCGAGTGCAATCATAAGAGGAAAAAAAATACCACTTTTACTTTGAGTGTTTAAAATGTGTCGTCACACGCTATTTTCATACAGGTCTTGACAATAATTAGATGGTGAGGACCACAATGAAATGAGTACAAAGTCTGTTAATTGACGTCATTTGAGTTATAGCGCTGTTTACGTATATGCACCTTTTAACAGTGTTAATTTGTTTTAGTTTTCTTGTCTAATTTTACTACAACATGATTGTTCACAAATTCTTTGCAAGTCATCGTAGTGTTTACAAATCAAGAATAGCTACCCTGGATGACTCACGCACAGGAGTGTAAGGGGGGGGGGGTGGTGACGGACTGTGGCATATATTGCCATCGTCTTGGTGATCGAACCGACGGCGCCTGGCCTTGAAACAACTTCAGACACGCCACTCATTTGGTCCCTTGAACGAAAGTAGCACCCCGAGGAGATCAGTTATGTTGGTCAAAAGTGTATTGCTCTCCATGGAGACTATAGGCGTAGACTACAGCTATGTTAGCAAGCCTGGTGAGACAGGGGTGGGATGGCTACATATCCATTGCACGGATCAATCAGGGGGCCTGCGGAATGTGGGATCATCGAATATTGTATTCCCATGTTCATAATATACCTATTTGGCTTTTGACAGCCCCCATCCCCTGTGTGTTGTATGTATAGCCTGGGTATGTTGCTTCTAGGAACGTGAAGTTAGGTATATAAAGCACAAAACACATTTAATGGAGCAATTTCCTGTGAGGATTGGGGGGGGGGGGGTAAAGATGTATTTCGAGAGTTTTTTTTTTTTTTTTTGCCTTTTGTCTTGTGGAGGAATATTCGTGGGTAACCTATGCAAGTATAGGCTATACCCTGGCAACTTGAACAACCAATAACTACATGCATAATATATACATCAAAAAAAAACTTTGCAAAGAAAATATACTTCTGTTTAGGTTTTATTTTCCGTCGTACTTTTACCACAAAACGACATATTTCAACACACTGTACTGCTCCTTTACATAGTAATTCAACACTTGTTTGTTTCTCATTGTCACTGTTTATAAACCTTGGCTGGGCCATTTCAACAATTTCAGTATGCCCTGTTGACCTCGGGAATTTGGCGCGTATCGACCATATTTCTCTAACCTATGAGCGGACTTCGTCGACTTCCAACCAATCAGAGCGGCCGTGGTACGCGGGAAAACACAACACGTGTTCCCTGTAGCAATCGGTGGAAGATTAATGGTAGTTTTGTGAGGTTCAAATTTCGACACTGGCGTTTCCCTTTCACATATCGGAGCGTCCTCGCTGGTGTTTGCCGTCTTTTCGGAATCTGGGAAAATCCCTTCGTCATCTGGATCTGGACTAACTCGATCTCCAACTAGCCGTTTGTTGACTCGGCAGTACTCTCTGGTCAAAAATGACCATTCATCCGGCCATCTTCGCAGAGACTGTAATTCGTGACGAACATGGTCCTTCCTGTAGAGTTATACACAAAAGAATTGGCGGTTTATACATCACTTTATCCTCCTGATGCATGACTGTATAGGTACAAAGTGAAGCAGTGACGTACCACCATTTTGCATCTAAGTCACCTTACATAAATCAAATTTCTTAAAGGGGCGTGCCCCTCCTCTTACACCCCTTCACAGGACGGCATCCCTTGCACAAGGTGACAAAGGAAGGATCTGCCCGGGTGCCAACTATTCTAGGAACGTCACTGAGGTGAAGTGATGTATGTTGCTGACCGTTAAAATCGGTACAAGTTTCTTACAAGCAATGAAATATAGATTTCACCAGTTTCATCAATCAAACAGGCTGGACTTCTGAGAGGCCCACCGAGCAGGACTGGGGCACGAGGTTACCGCCACATCCCATACATACTACTGTGCTCACTCCACGCCCCCCCCCCCTCTCTCTCTCTCTCTATTTGTACCAATACCAATATGTAAAATTGAGCGAGGTCACAAACACTATGCCCTCCATAAATTGTTGGTGTGATTCGCCCCCCCCCCCCACCATTTCCAACTCAAATGTCATGGCTATGGGCCTGACAACTTACTCTAACACTCATACCACCAGGTCAACTCACAAGGAGAAAAGCCACCCCAATCTTTTACGGCCTCAGACAGGCATAGAGAGCCGGATCAGGCCCCTCGCACAACTACGTCACAGGGCCATTTTGCACTCTTCATTTCACCGTAAGTTATAAAAATGAGAATGCAAGACTTTTCAGGCGACCTCTCAACAGTTGCCATGTCTCCTCAGTTGAATTAGACCCCCCCCCCCCCACATTATGCCTTGTATTAAACCATGTGTACAGTGGATTAGGCTAGGACTAACACGCCGACTTCATCACCCATTTCCCAGTTTCCCTTCCTTCTTGATTAGGGGTTTGCAAAAACAGAATCACAGAACAATCTAGAATGTCCTCTTCCCATATGGATACTATGACCGCGATTAACATCAGTTGAACAGATGTGCACAATTCCCAGTTGTTAAAGATATATATATATCTATGAAAAAACAAAATAAAAGAAGAACTTACCATATTTCGTCGTTGTGAACAAAGTTGGGGTGTGAGCCCAGTTTCCGTCCAGCCATCGTTATAGTTCAGTGTGCTTCTAATAAAGATTCTCAGTTTGATTTCGTCAACATGGTATCGGCGACAATATTATGACGTAATGATCTTTTAATTATAAATAATGCAGCGGTTTAACATTGCGCCCTTTCGTCACAATATTCAATACTCTGATGCAACAGAGAGTTGTACGCGCTATGATAAAGCATCTACACTGCGCATCGTTTTCAGAAATCGTGGAATATGTTGTTTGTAGCGTAGATAATGTACGTTTATAGTGATATCGCTTCAAGGTTTTGTTGCCTCGATAACGCGCAAACATGTACGAGAACGCATTTAAGTGAAACGTTTATACGCAGCCTTACACAAATCTATATATGGTACTGGATCACGATAGCAGATGCAAGTACGGACCAAGCCAAGTCGAAAAAGGAGGCTAAAAGCGCTTTCTTAAAAAGGAAAAAAGGACGGACAAAATAGTTTTTGTAAACTCAAGTATGGTATCCTCTCAAAAAGCGAATCATTTACAATGAGTGTGTAACGAAAAGGCTCAGGGCGTTCCAATAGTTTAATGGGGAGAAGAAGAAGATGGAGAAGGAGAAAAAACACACCTTGGTGAACACGAGACCATACACATTTAACCCCACACTTTATCTTAAACCCATGGCGAAAATGGGAAGATTACATTAAATAAAAGTCTCGAAGTTACATCAGAACCGAAATTTGAAATATTCGAAATGAAAAATTCCTGTTGAAAGAACTGATGAGAACAATTGTATACTGTGGTAAGAGTACTTTGTCGCGCGCGTTTTAACCTACGTCGGGAATCAGCTGTGGTAGAGGGTGGGGGAGTGGGGAGGGGAGTGAGGTGAAGTGATGCCACAGATTATGAGAAAAGTTGTCTGAAGCAAATGACGGTGACCGTATAGCAGAACAATACATACTTTCGGTTCAAGTTCTCGGTAGAAGCTGTTTATACATAGCGCACACTGGACATGATATACAAGTCGGTTGTGGAGATGATTGCATGAGATCATTCTCTCTTAGACTTGCCTTTCTACCTCTCGAAAATGTACTTCTACTCCATGAGGATAAATCAAGGATAACCCGTAATACATTTGAAGTCGCCGTATTGTCAAATCTTATATAAAGCAAACGTTGCACATACTAGGTAGTACAACCAACTGGTTAAAAAACGTAATTTCTGTGTAGCGCCATCACTTAGACGCCGCGGTATTTTCACCAATACTTATGAACTTTTTGCAGGTTTGCCTTTTTTTTTTTGATTTACCCTTTACTCAGGCTTCAATTGCTTGCGGGAGTAAGATGAGAGGGAAGGGGAGATAAAGAGGGAGGAAGGGTAATCATGAAATAACTTTTAATAAATCCAAGCCATCTTAATAATGAGACTATTGGACAAATTAAGCAGGTTCGATAGTAATGAAGGTTTTAGCGTTTATTGTTAAACCTACGGAAGTTTCTATACTTCTGTGGTATAACCTACGGAAGTTTCTATACTTCTGTGGTATAACCACGCGCTCGATAGTGCATTCAAATGACATGAGTTGGGGGGGGGGCAGTGGCGGAGCGTCCATACAGTCAGGGGGCGGATGCCCCCCCCCCCGATGGACTGAAATGGACTGCTGGCGCCCTTTTCAGCTTTTTACCACTTTTTACTTATTCGTGATTATTGACTTTTTTATTGCGATCTCATCTACCTATTGACAGTGTCACATTTTGTTGGTGTAATTTTCTGACAAAATGCTCTAACGGCTATTTATTCTTCGTTTATCTGCCAATTACAGCAAGGCCCGGAAAGGGTCATTCCGGCGATCTAGGGAGTATCTTTACTCCAAAAAAATTCTGTACGCTTCGCGCCAACCTGTGGTGGCGCTCCGCTTAGATAGTGTCGAAATCGCCCTACACTGAGACCATTCTCGCCCCTCTGACCAATACCCCTAGCTCCGCCACTGGGGGGGGGGGGTGCATAGGGACTGCATTTTTCAAATGATACTTCTATAAAGTCTCTAGCCTAGGGTACTTGCAAGGGAGCAAAAACAAACAAACAAACAACCAAAAACAGAGGTGTAGACTCTTTATCGGCAGTTTTAAGCCAACATGTCAAACTGCCAAGAAACATTGAAACAAACAGATAGTAAGCTAGAGTTGAGAGTTGGACCGAATGTAATAATTTACAACAAACACTGCCCAAAACAACTTCCATTTGCCACGTGGGGGAAATTACACTGTTTTTCTTTTCTTTTCCAATTCTTCCTTTCGTCGATTGCTTAATGCAGTTTTCCATTAACACTTCCAAGTTGCCCGCTTTCCTGTAGGCTACTGCCTTGGTACATACATAATGGTACCTGGTAAACGAACAACTTGATTTGAACAGAATATCACAGCCCATACAACATCAACAATGATTAACAATAGCCCGACAGATAGAGAGAGTTACAATTTTTCGTCATATTGAATCCTGCGGTAATGATTTAGGCCTATTTCTTATGTCAATTTCATGAGCATAAGAACACAACATCTTATCTTCTGAAAAATTATATTTCCAGATATGATTATAAAAGAAATTCATCCCTTATTTAAAATGTAAGTATACGTGTTGTCGTCATGAAAGCCTTCTCTTACAGTCTTACTTGCGATGCGAAAAATATATTTCAGGCTCGCAATCAGTTCGACGGTCAGGTAACCTTCTACGTTATGTTATATCATTGGTCAACTGCGCCAGTAGTGACGTCATTCGAACGTTGAAAACATAAACACAGAGAACCGCTGAGGGTTACTGACAGAACAGTGACACTACTATAATATACGCACATGTACCTATGCATAATGCAGACAACCTTGTGTCTTCTGCATTGTAGCACTTGACTCGTATACATTGGCATAGTTAGTATATGAAATGTAATTCCGTGAACAGGTATTTCAGACTTACGAAGTTGAATCGCTTATTGCTGTGCCCGGTAACTGTGTTGGTGAGTAGAAGACATGATGATTTAATATTCTCATGAAGATAAACATGTTATTTTGTTTTTGAGTCTCTAATAGCTTTTCAATCATGCGAAAGACGAATAGGCCTAGGTAAGTTAACCAAGACTTGACTTTGGCCTAGTCAAGCCGAGTAGGCCTAGGCCAGTCTGACCTTGGCTATAGATCCAACGTAAATGCTAGTCAAAGCTGTAGGCGTATGAGTGACAACTGAATAACACACGAAAATGTATGTAGAAGTTTAAATCGCCTCTGATTGTGCTTTAAAGGAGAAAACAGAATTCCTTAAGTTGGATGCTAAAATTTGTCACAATGTAGCAGAATTAGGTAATACTACACTCGAAAGGGGGACTTGGGATTGCTGAGAACTACAGTATGACACTCATATTAATAGAATTGCACTATTCAATGTTAGAAGAAATTGTTATCAAAGTAGATTGAACTTAAAATGTCAGTTGAACAAATATGACAGTGATTTCGATTATTGTTTAGCTGAGGAGCATGTGTCTCTAAACAATGTTAGTTGGGCCCGGTAGTGAGAGACCAACTTCACTTGATATGTGTTTTGGCTGAAACTGGTACGCCATTGTTATTCAGACATTCCAGCCATTGGTTGTGTCATCCTGGTCATTTTTCATGTCATCGCCTTTTATTTACTATCACTGTTGCATTGACTCTCACCATGCAATTCCTTGTTAAAGCTGGTTTACTATTCCAAACCTTTTTGACGCCGATACTAGTCTGCAGCTCGCCAACATGGGAGCCTCCAACATTGACCACACAGTAATTATGGATAAAAGAAAAAGTTCGACACTTACAGGGCCTATATTAACTTAAGATTTCCCTGGGGTGGAAACTCCAAGCTGGAATTTCCACATCAATGTACCTTTCTTAATTTAAAAATATGGTATATGTTCTGAGCATTGCGGCCGGTACATTGGAGTTTTCCGAAACATTTCAGCGATGAATGATTCATAAAGCATTGCAATTCTCTGCAGTTTCTGAACACATTCTTTGAAAATGGTATTTCATTGATCTCAAAGTACTTTCAGTAAAATTGTATTGACCAGATTAATGAAAGTAATATGCTGCCTAACCAGCTTTCATATATAATAGGCCAAATGACAGGCTATTTTCATTAAATTACATGTTCGCTCTGGGCATTAAATAGTAAGGCAGACCTGGGCTGGCAATACTTCGGTGAACATAACTGATGGCAGTACGTTTAGTTTACAGACCTGTACAGTACTTGTGGATAGCCGAACCTATTGTTTATAATCACCACCATAGGAGTAGGAGCCCAATTTGATTTGGGGGGGGGGGCTGTAACGACTTGCCCGAAAAATATAACCAAAATAACATATAATCATTTGCCGTGTTATTACCCTCCCATATTGGTTAGAATTATTGGAGAATTCGTTACAATAATAATGATGATAATAATATCAGTTTCACCATTGAAAAACATATTGCAAATTTTTTTTTTTTCAGTAGGTGCCCGAATAATTCTCATCATATTGCCTGAATTTTCACAAAAAATTTTGGTTGGGGGGCTGCAGCGCCCCCAGCCCCCCCCCCACCTCCTACGCCTATGATCACCACCGATCTGCACTCTGATCATTTGCCAACATTTAGTCCTTTAAAACCCAACTGTAGAGAATGGAATTTGAAAACAAAATTGTCATAGTTTACTGTGCAGTATATGTATATTGTACTCCTTTACTCAGGTATGAAATAACATTGACACTCTTACCAAAGAGGTCGGTCAGTGCAACTGTGTCTAATACGTGTTTTGACACAACACACCTTGAAGTTTGAACTGTAAGTTGACTTTGTCCCTTTGTCAGATTTTGGAATATTTTTTCTCTTTTGTCCGGTACTTTAGTACCTCATGAGAATCGTTCGTTGCACCCGCTACTTCCAAACTTGTTGTTGTAGCAGCACCAGAAATGTGAGACAGTCTTTAAGTGACTGTTATTATCTTTGATCGACTGTTGTCAAGCCAGTATTGTGCTGGTTGGTAAAGGACTATTGGGTTTGAAATTTGGCAAATTTTTCCAACTAATCTGTATCGTAGTAGATAACTTAACTTCCTGCCATGTTGATCGCGTGTGTAATCCATTGTTTTTTATGTGGGTATAATGTTACTTCTACTCGGTACCATCACTTAATGTAGCTGATGGTTTAAAGTAACACATGGCTACTCTCTTAATACTTAGGCTTAGAATTTGACTTTCACTGTGTCATTTGTTTTTCCATAATGATATAGGAACCAGAAATTCATTGCATTATGAAAATATATAAATGCATCTAGTCATACAGGATTTTCTGTAATTTGATCTCAAACATAAACTTAATTGTTGATGTTTGCTGAGCACTACAGAATGTATAGTAGATTGTAAACAAAATACTTCCAACCTCTTTAAAGATCTAATTTCAACACACAAGTTAAACCTGTACTGGTCATTGCCTTCAAATCGGGTCCATTTTGAATCTGTACATATATTACATATTAAGCATATATAGCATATATTCCAAGAATGATTGTAAATGGTTACAGCTAGTCAAACTTTTGTTAAGCTTTATAACATAGACCTGTCTGTAACATTTGTTGATCTTTTTTTCCTGGATTCAATAAATTTGAGAGTCTCATTTCATCTCCACTCCATCCTCACTATATCCCCACCCCCAATTACCCCCCCCCCCTCCGCTAGCCATGGATACCATAATATTGAGCTATAATCTCAAGGTTTATGTAAATTTTATAAAGTTCAAGTTACATTCTACTTTTGTGCACTTTCGGTGGAGCATTAAAATAGGTCATAAACATTGAACTCAGATGAATGAAAAAGTAGAGAATGTTTTACATCGAACACATTCCGTTCCCTTCAGCCGGTTGATTAAATCCAAGGCAATGCAAGCCGTCCTGCCCAAAGTGATATTTTAGGTGAGAGCAGGATGTAAAAGTGAAGATGAAAAAAATTCACGAGATAGAATTTCACTCTTTAAATGACATTGAAGAGATCCTCTGTAATTCGTGAACGTGGGAGTAAGTAATTTTTTTTGCAAGTCATCGGTTATCCTTCGAAATATTCAAATTGTACAGTTTGTGACGTCACAGAAATCACTCACGAAAGAAGAGAAGCCTTAATTAACAAGCAGGTTTATTCTCTCTGTTATTTTACATAGTGACTGTGACCATGATAATGTGCAAAATTGTGACCTGAAAAGACTTTCGATATTATTAAAGGCTTGATTTTTAATGAGGGAACTCATTTCATCTCGATTTGTTTTCAAGGAAGGACTTTTCAAGCAGTGAGATTCTTGTTGCCAATTTCTCACTTCCCTCAAACAATCAAACCTTTAAAGAGAACTTCCTGTTTAGATTGGAGTGCTTTTGTCATGTAATTTGCCTCTAAACAGACTTGTTCACTTTAATACTAAGAAGAATACATTACATATCAAGTTACACATGAACTAAAACCACTGTAAACACATTGAGTTCATTGTTCTAGTTTCTTGTCCATTTTGGTATATATAGGTCTTACGAGCAACAGCACCAATGTTGTGGGTACTGTAAGCTTGTAGGTATAAATAATCACAGGAAATAATTTAATAATGTACAAATTTTGTGTAGTGGTTTTGATGACTGTAAAATTTGTCTGATAAAATACTACATGGTTCCTGTGCACTACATCTTTGACATATATGTAGCAAATTTTGACCATTTTACATTGCATTTTGTGATGTGATAGTTAAACCTGATAAATAATTCCTTGATATTCTAATGGCAGGTAATGTCATACTTTTATAGAGAGAATAATATGCTATAAGGCCAGTTGAAAATCCACGTAGTACATATTAATATATTCCTAGTTCTAGATATATTAATAATAATAATAATAAATAAGTTCTTAATATAGCGCCAAATACCAAAAGGCCTCTAGGTGCTTTACAAACCCTAAAACAAAACAAAAAATAAAAAGACAGAGAAATCAAAAGAATAAAAAGTCTACAAAACACAAAATCAAAAATTAAACAGTATGTAAAATACGAACACAAAAATCTAAAAACACGAGAAAACTATAAAACAGACCGAAACCTATATATTGCTGTATTCTTTAAGAACTCTTTTTTTTTCCTTTACTGGTAAAGATAAATCCTCTGTAAGTCCAGTTTTAGGCCCCGTTGTGCATTCCATTATAAACACGTACTAACCGATCCCTCACTCATACATTTGTTTTTGTACTATTGTATAGAAAATAAAATACATGCAGTCTAGACAATGTCCTGTTTCCTCCTAAAATTTGGCATATATCTGTAGAGGTCGAGCGAATGAAAAAATTCAAACCATAACAGAGGTGTGCCGTTATTTGTTATTGTTTCGATCGAGATCAAAGCATGCGACTGATTAATGTTTCATCTCGACCAAAGCAATAACAAAGAGTGGGATGCCTCTTTTTTGGATTCGGTATCTCAGTCGCTCGATTATAATTCGCTCAGTCTCTGTGACTAGGCCAGAATTTGAGCAAAGACATGTACATCATGGTGATTGTGTGATTATTTAGTACACAATAGTGATAAAAAAGATTGTTTAGACTGCCAAAGATTGAGTCTAAAATGGGACTTGAATAGTGGAACATACTTAGATGGTCAGCATGATGATTAGATGGTCAGCATGTCTGAGCATGATGATCATCATAGACGTAGGAGCCCAATTTGATTTGGAGGGGGGGGGGGGGGGTTGTAACGACTTGCCCGAAAAATATAACCAAACTTATTCGCGCGCTCTGTGCACGTTCAACATGTTAATGTGCATAACATATAGGCATGCAAGGGTTATTACATCGCATGCCAATAACATACAATCATTTGCCGTGTTATGACCCTTCCATATTGGTTATAATTATTGGGGAAGTCGTTACAATAATAATGATCATAATAATATCAGTTTATTACCATTGAAAAACACATTGCAAATTATTTTTTCTTTCAGTTACTGTAGGTGCCCGAGAAACTCTCAGCACATTGCCGGAATTCCCCCCCCCCCGCCTCCTACGCATATGATGATCATGTTAGATTGTCTTCAATTTTAAGCTTATCTCACCTACTGAATAATGTTGTTATTGTTGATTTATCATTGAAATCTGGTACCTTTAGAATTGAATCAATGTGCAACTTGATTGTAAAAATGATAACTTCTCTACAGTGGGTAAAGGATTTGTAAATTATAAATGAAGGAAAAAAAAAAAAACACATTTTCATCTCAATTGTTATGATGTACATCAGTAGCTCTGCTGTTGCCTGATCCATTCAAGTAATATCACCAAATTTTTGTAAATTTAGTTGTTTGAATGGTAAGGTGTACAGTACCAGAATTATCAATGTTTCAACGTTAAAAGACGAACTTCAGCCTCCAGAATATATCCGTCCTGGTAGTACTCTTACAGATTAGGATAAGTTTTTGGTTAGTTATGTACATGTCAAATTTATCGTAGACGTTGATGTGTGGGTCGAATCAAAATACTGTAGGAATCTCAATTAGGGGAAAATGTTTCATAAATTTAGCACATGGGCAGTAAAATTCTAAGGATGTGCTCATTTTTGTTCCAAATTTATCAGCATAAAATATATATCCCTTAAATAACAGCCTTATACTTTTCTATTGTGGCCTTGATGATATTTAGTAGAGGCAGGCATGGTTGCCATGGTGATGCTTCCAATGAAATCATTATCAAGGTTTTTTTCCCCTTTTTTTGCTTTTAGATAGACATTCATTGAAAGGGTGACATTGAAACTGTAAAATATAATTTGTGGAGTGTTGACATAATGAATGAATTTGTGCAGAGTACTTGTGCACAGTCAACAGCTGTGACTTTTACCAAGGAGCTGCTATTTATTTGTGTGAAATATGTATTGTATGCATAATTACTGCATGCACATACATACCGACACATGTGGATGAATATTTGGAGAATAAATATCGGAGTTTAATGTCAAGTTGGGCTTGCATGTACTTTTATAATGATGCCGTCGTGGGGAGTGGGAGGAGAGAATGGGTTAGTGGGGTGGGGATGGGACGGGGAGGGGAAGGGGTTGTGGCAGTGAATTATGGTCAAAGTTCAGCAAATTTTTGATACAGGTGAATGGTCAAACTGACTGTGGTCACAAATGGTGGGAGATGGGATGATGACCTGACATTGTAGATCTGTAGAATTTAAGAATCTACATACTGTATGTACATACATACATTAATTATGCCAAGTTAGAACATGTGCGTGGTTATGTTTTTTTTCTCCTGAGCTTGGGTAAAACCCAATTGTTTTTTATATCATGTGTAGAAGTGTAGCTAGTTAAGTTACTGCAAATTTGTTGGCATTCAGTTAGTACATACTGTACTAGTTCTGTTCATGTATACATACATGTGTGTAATTAGCATTTATACTGTACCTACAGTAAGGCTTCATGTCAATGTTACTGTAAAATGGAAAGTTATGTTATTTACAAATTTATGTCTTTACTCCATGGATACAAAACAATGGTTCCATGACATACTGTACTTTACACAGCAACCCATAGACAGGGAGGTGGAGGGAAAGTGGGGGGGGGGAGGGGTGGAGAAGGGTCGGCCAGAGTGCCATTATGCTGTACTGTGTACATATTCAGATGGGCTATTATAAATGGTTAAAGTAGGTGTACAATATAAATCTGGTTCCTTTGTAATTGCTTTATAAAAGTTGTTATCTTTTATCAAAAGCTTTTACCAAAATCTTTTATCTGCAATATAACTTGTTCGAGGGTAGAAACCCTAAATCAGTACACTGTCTCAATAAGCTAAATGCATGTGTAAGGGCAAACTTTTAATGGTCATCCGATTGTCCAAGGTGACCAAATTTCTGTTTGGACCGCCAAAATTTGACTTTGGGAGGTTAGCCGACGGACAGCTACTTGTTTACATCAAATTCAAGTTACATTTTGACTAAATAACGTCAAAAAATGAACTTATAATGTGCGTCTGTGACACTCGCTTGGGTCCGCGACCACTCAACAATGGAGTGATGAATATTTGTCATACTGGCTGTGTAGCCAAACTTGGTATACAGTTGTTGGTTAATAGCTGGTACATGTAGGCTGAAATATTTTAGGACCATCTGGGCCCCCAAATTCCGGGCCCATTTCTGGGCTGGGTGGGCCCAGAGTATATTTCCACCTCAAATGCATTTTTGGGACACATTCTTTTGGCCCAAATTTGTGAGCCCAATATTCTTGAGACCATTTGGGCCCACATGTTTGGGGGTTTCAATTTTTGGTAGTGAGAAAAAGTGTCCAATTTTTTAATCTTCCTTATACTTATATTTACTCACATGACCTCTGCAATTTCAATATTATACAATTTGCATAACTTTGGTTGAAATTTTGGTAGCTATATATATTGCTTAAATTTCTCTCATATCTCTAACATAAAATCTCTTATACAAATCTGGCAAATTGGCACTGTGTAGTTTCTTTAATACGGGCATGCTCAACGGGATGTGCCAAGGATAGTCCAAATAATAATAATATTGCATGTAGCCTTCAGTCCTGATAATCTGATCAGTGCATACTAATTGGGAAAATAGGTTGATCTTTCTTGCAAGGAAAATGAATATTCATAGTAATGTATGCATTATAGGTGAAAGGTCATAGCATTTTGGACAATCAAATGTGTACTGTGCAAACCACATTATCTATAAACACTGTCCTCAGCTATCCCACAGTGTCTACATCTTTCTTCAAATCGTTTTGCTTTTTTTTTTACTGCCAGTTTGTCTCCATTATGCCAGCAACAAATTGCTTTTTATGACCGTCGGTCTCGACCTCCCTTGGCATTGTTGGTTGCCCAATTTTTTTTTTTTACGTCACAGCGTCCACGACGTCAGGACCAGTTAATGTCAAATATGTTTGGTATTGATTTGTGGGATCAAATTCTTTCACCAATGATTTGTGTAAGAAGATAGCCAGGCATTTTTACACCCAAAGAATGAAAATCGATATATATATTTCAGCCGTTGAGATACGTAGAGCCACAGATTGTTACACCTCGATAGAATGGCCGCTGCTGAGGTAATCAGATCTGTGTTTTTTTTTAAATTAATTGCCATGCTATGAATTGTTTCCATTTCAGTGTTTGTTTTAAAATAACTTTTAATTAAAACGGGTGTAGATGTTAACTTTAAGACAGTATCTAGAGCAAGAGTTAACGACATTCCCAGAATGGTTTTGATTTATTTAAGCAGCTGTGTGTGTGTTTGTGTGTGTTTAAAATTAATCTGTTTGACGTCTGTCGAATTTGATGAAAACAACCAGTAGTGTATAATCAAAATATAAAATAACAAAAAAAAAGGGAAGATTTATCCATTGTATAAAATATAAATCAGCAAGAAATATATGATTCATCAATATTATCCGAAAATAGATTTTTAATTTTTTTTTTCATGCAGACTATATATTTTCATATTTGATGAAATGTTTGTAAAGTATCAAATTCAACACTTTTTAGCTTTGACTTCATTAATATTAATATTAAACATATATATTATATTAATATTAATATAAATCAGCAAGAAATATATGATTCATCAATATTAACTGAAAATAGATTTTAAATTTTTTTTTTTCATGCAGACTATATATTTTCATATTTTATGAAATGTTTGTTAAGTATCAAATTCAATACTTTTTAGCTTTGACTTCATTAATATTAGAAATGAATTGTAACGTGGTATTAAATGAAACTGTATCGATATGGAATCTTAGTATGGAAAGAATAAATGGAAGAAAACCAGATTCATTGAGTAAAACTATAGTTCCAGCCTGTGATTAAGATTCAAGGCGATATTTTAGCGTTTGTATTCCAATAATCCAACACAAAAGAAAAATATGAAGTACAGATAATAGGTTTCTATACAGCTGGTTCTATTTTCAAGCTCCTCAGACCAGACCTTATGGTATGTGAAGTTGTTTCTCGTATTAATTCTAAGAACTCTAGTTACCAAATAGGGACCCTGACAGATTTTGATTGGAGTTTGGGGTCAGTGAAGGGGGAGGGGGTGGGGTGGGGTGGGATGGTTGGGTGGATGATCATGTCTGTGGTAGCACCAAATCCCTGTGAAAATCATCGCCTTGGCAACTTTGTTAATGCATTTAACAAATTTTGAGGCCGTAAATGAGTTTCTAAGGTTCAGTTTTGTACTGCATTTGGGAAGTTGGCCCATATGGTCCACATTGTTAGACTAGAAAGAACAACCACTTTCACTGATGAGCCAATTGATCAATGTACATTTACTTATTGAAGTGATTTCTCAGAACGATAAGAGGTGTAGTTATACAGTATGCACAACCTACAACGATTGGAGTTGTTTTCAACAGTACATTTATAAACCATTTCATATCATTCATTTGTTTTCCCATAACAATATTCAATAAACATGTTAAACTGATTAGCTTAAATATATACATCATCCATATATAAACTGTGAAAGGAACTGTTCTGAGAAGTCCCCAGGGCTTAAAAATTATGAAATGCCAACGTACGGAAACCTATGTTGCCCTTATACCATTCTGTACAATCCTTCCATCTTATCACATGCATCAAAATTAAATTTTGTGCCTACAGTCATACTTTAACATGTATTTTATGCAGAATTTCTTTTCACATGTTTTAGTGTGCTCTCTGCCATATATGGTAAAGATGTTATATTTATATGTAGGCTCATAACATCATATAATTACTATAGATCAATGCAATCTGTTATTCTGTATTGTAGAATGCTGTTAGGTGATTCAATCAAGCCATGCTGTGACACATATTACTTGGGGAAACTGTTCCTTGATGATGGAACTCAAGTTGCCACTCCATTAATTTGTTTGACATGTTAGTTGATTGAATGTATATATGCATCATAACATTAAGGTGATGTTTGCATTGAAAAATTGTGCTGAGTCAGATGTCATTTCTAATTATTTATATATATTTTGAGAGTTTTTTTAAAATTTTTTTGAAACTTGACATATTGGCCAGGGAATAGAAAAGTGTTGGGAAGGAAGTTTTATACAGTATATATACTGTATGTTTATCAACAATTTTATTTTCTGTTAAGTGAGAGATGATGCCAAAATGTTGTGACAAATAATGACTGTATCGCATCATGTAATAGACAAATTGAGGGTCAGGGTAGGGCAAGGCACTAGGAAGTGATAGGGCAGGGAAGGGGAAGGGCAGAGAAGGGGGATGGGGAGGGGGGGCAGAAGCAGCAAAAGCGGAAATGGGACAAGGAAATTGGAGGAGATACCTCATACTTTCTTAATCACTGTTAAAGTGTTACCTAACTTTAAATAGCTAATTTAGACACATAGTGAATATTCCAACAGTAAAAATTTAATAGAACAAAACTGAACAGAATTGTGCATCTTTATTTACTGTTATGTTTTATCTACATGCTGTACATAAATATGCTCTTCTGCATTCTTGTGAATTATCAACCAGAAGTGCACATCATTTGCATAGAGCGCTATAAGAATTCATTTCCTTCAAGAAGCTTGTGTCTACTACCTAAATTTCTTTACCCGATGGGCAAGTTTTCGTTTATATCAAATATATTTGGTGCTGCATGGTACCGGGTCGCTGGGAATTCCAGAGGTTTCTTGAAAGAAAGGTTTGAAGATATTGATCAGTGAAAAGCAAGAATGCCATAGTTATTACAGACTTTTTTTGTGTCAAAACAGTTTGATTCTTTGATTGTCTTGACTTTTGCTGAGTTTGCACACATTGCGTTTCGGAAACTGCTGCAAAATCAACACTCGTTGTTAGCATATTGACAATGGTTTGTAAAGCAATATCCATGGATGAACAGGCACCATTGCATTTTATGCCTTTGTTCTCAGTGTACCCTTCGCACTCTACAGTAGTTTAAAAAGTACATCCTGGTGAACTTTCAGTACCACCAGTAAGAAGATAGAGAGAGTGGGTGGCGACCCGGATGTGGGTTGGGGGCAGCGGGGGGGTTCAGCATTGAAAAGTTTTAATCAAATTAATAGGTTAGGTAGGAGAGGAAAGTGCATGAGTAGACCGGAGACAGGTAAGTATCTTCGTTCTTAAATTTCTCTAAAATTCCTCTAAAGTAGAAAAAGGTCTAAAAAGTATGTACTGCTCTTGAAATGAAATAAACAGACCTTGTACGATTGTGCACGGTTTGGTATAAGTCTGAGCTGCACGAGGCATATCTTCACCAGCGTTTGAAATTCCCAGTATCAGATCATTCGCATCTTCCGTGAAAATCACTGTCTATTATTTGACATCACCCCCACCCTCAACTTATCGACAATAGTGTCTGGTCTGTCTGCCCCCCTCGTGTGTAAACGTGCGGTACGTGTACATGGACTGTGTCTAATTAAACTTGACAATGCACGTTTTGGAACAGCTTTGTTACATCTCCCACTACAAATCATACACCCTTGGGATGCGGCGCGAATTGACTAATAAAATGTCTATCGCACGGCGGAGTCGTTCACATATATATACCAATGTGAATGTCTTTGTTTCTCGGAAGGTGATAAAAGTTACTAGCTTGGCTTTAATAACGAATCATTACGTACATTTCATGTACGAGGACGACGGTGATCGTAACCGTCACATTCTACTGGCGTATATCAATTTCTCTTTGTCATTTTTTCAAGGACGGTGATCTCATCCATCACGTGTCTGGTGTGCACACACCAGACAGTTTTGTCTCAGCGTTGTTAATAATCAGGTACTTGACATCCTGTTCAAAGAAACAGATGGAACGACTTTGCATCATCCGACAAGAGAATTTTATGTAATTCTCAAAATCTGTCAGTGTTTATATCAACCATAATTTCTTCCAAGAATTAGAAGGGAAAACAATGTATTGAATATTGATCAACTTGACTCAATAGACTGTACACAGAATTGACAAACATTGATAGAATACAGACTTATAGTATGTAATGGCTAATTTGTTGGTAAAGTCCATGTTGTTCACACTGTCTGTCTATGACACTTAAATTAATTTCTGAGAAATGAAAATGGAGACAGCTGATATTCATCAATCGAAGCAAATGGACTATGTAGTCTAACATGCCGACCATTACAGTGGCGGAGCGTCCATACAGTCAGGGGGGGTAGATGCCCCCCCTGACAGACTCAAATGGACTGCTGGCGCCCTTTTCAGCTTTTTACCACTTTTTACTTATTCGTGATTATTGACTTTTTTATTGTGCTCTCATCTACCTTTTGACATTTGTCACATTTAGTTGGTGTAATTTTCTGACAAAATTCTCTAACAGCGGTCTTTAATTTATCGGCACTTCCGTTGTACGAAACTATTTCCAAATTAGCAAGGCCTGGTCATTTCCGGCCATCTTGGGAGTATCTTTACTCAAAAAATTTCTGTACGCTCCGTGCCAACCTGTGCTGGCGCTCCGCTTAGATGGTGTCAAAAGCGCCCCTACAGACCATTCTGGCCCCCCTGACCAATACCCCTAGCTCAGCCACTGGACCATTAGGTTTGATTCTCAGATAAAATAGTGGCCTTGGTCATATATATGGTGGATCGGGATCCTGTTTTCGTACAGAGAGGTATTAATAAAGCCGACCCAGGTGGCAACCACATTTGAGAACGCAAGGCAGATCAACGGTGAACCGAAGAGCATTGAGCAATCTGTACGTATTGTCAAACCGCACGCTTGGGGTGCGATGCTGTGCGCAGTACACGGGACGGAGTGTTACAAGGTTTTGCCATGCTATCTCGGTAGGGAAGTGAGTTAGCCATGATGGAGTCTGGCAACCTACACCGAGTGTAGAACAGTATTAACAACATTATTTTAGAATCGGGCAGATCAACTGCTTGTAAAATAGTAAAATGTTGCCATGTAGCCTTGTGCAATGTTTACAAAACATGATTATCTCCAGGTCACCTCGAGTTGAAGCACTGATGGACATTGTGCGCAGTTTAGCGTACACTAATGCTATAATAAACGTTAGATATGTTTACTACACCTAAATGTCTAACGTGAGGAATACATGCGACATGGCAGATGTAACATTAGTTATACCTTCATTCAAAGAAACTCCCTCTAATTTCAAGGCTTCAAAACAAGTAACACTTTACCACTCTCGAGGTTCTGACGTTAAGATGTGCGATGGAGTCTTCAGTCGTGGTATAGTAACACGTGCAGTAGCTATTTATAGTATTACAGTGCACTACAATCTCAATCACCCTCGTTAGGATCAGGATCCTACCCAAAAGCCAAATTGCGATTGTGGGGATCTAATCCTCGGTAAGCGAGCATTCACACTACAATCTTGATTACCCTCGCCTCATTAGGGTCAGGATCCCCCAAAAATGGAGATTGCGCTTCTGGGGTCTGATCCTGGATAATTCAGCATCCACACTACGATCTTGATCACCCTTGTTAGTATCAGGATCCTCCCCAAAAGCCAGATTGCCATTGTGGGGATCTGATCCTGGGTAAGCGAGCATCCACACTACGATCTTGATTACCCTTGTTAGGATCAGGATGCTCAGGCCCAAAAGCCAGATTGTGATTGAGGTGCTGATCCTGGGTAAGCCAGCATTCACACTACAATCTTGATCACCCTTGTTAGGATCAGGATGCTTTCCAAAAGCCAGATTGTGATTGAGGGGTCTAAACCTGGGTAAGCCAGCATTCACACTACGATCTTGATCACCTGATCCCCCTCAAAGCCAGATCACGATTGTTGACTCCGATCCTGAGTGCACTAACGATCACACTACAATCTTGATCACCCATGCAGGATCAGATAAAACCTGTGTTCCCAAATCTGAACAAGGCTACGATACTCAATGTGAAAACAGATTTTTTTTTCAGCTCCAATTGACATGTTTACAATGTGTTATGCATTAATCAAGGACGAATGATGTCGCATGTCATTCGAAAATGCTATGTTGTTCATATGAAGTTAATAAAGAAACCTATATTAGTTGAGCATATTAGAATTTATTCAAAAACAATGGATTAACAATTAGGAACGTGCACTGAGGAGGTGACATCACCTTGAATTAAGCCTTAAAGGAGCGTTCCAGAGATTAAGGATAATTTAAAGGTGAACAACTTGAAAACCACCCATAGCTATAGAAACATTAACAGCTCTAAAATGTTTCTCTTCCGTTTGGACTATTAACATTTCAAGACTAAACGTTTCTTCCTAAGGCGTCTTCTTAAAGACTTAAATCAAAATAAAGTAAAACTGTTAGCAAACTGCTTATCCACTAGAGAGCCTGTGTAATAGAATGTGACATTCTTAAAGACTTGTGATTAAATTCGAATTGAAAATGAAAAGAAAATGGAGACATCATTTTGCTCTCAGCGTGCATTGCAACTACATAGCTATCACATATGTTTGTTTTAAAGGCATTGAAGACTCGCCCCAAACCGCCTGCGGCCATCTGAAAAAGTTAACTTTCTGTTGCTTGCAAGTGACGTTTTGTTCGTGTCGCTACAAAATGCAGACAGTAATGAAACGTGATACCTTAATTGTTATCTTTAGCTGGACCTGAGATGTCCATCGCTGTATCGTTTGTATACTTTGCTATGTGTATTGACTGCAGCTGTATGTACTGACTGTACACTAGTGTCTAATTACCGACGGTAGCAAGCTGTGTGTGTATTTTCTGGGATCGATGGTGGTGTTTAACACTTCTGTTACACCTCATTGGAAACTAGGTCAGATTACCGGCATTAGACGTTTCTTTTTGCGCGAGTCTTCACACCCTTTAAGTTCACATTGGAACAAGCTGTGTCAATTTTCAACTATCCAATATCTCAAATTTTAACACAATGTGGGAATTGCCTGCAAATCTCACCAACTCTTAGAATGTGTTCTTCTTTCCTAGTGTGTAGAAAATAATTTTTTCCTCTGGATTTATTCTCTGCTACCAATTTACAGGACTTGCCCTGATTCTTTGTTTTACAATGCACTAGAGACTTTTCATATAAACTGGTATTTAGTGTGAAAAGCAAGTTTGGTATAAATTTTTAATAATTTTGACATTTTCCTTCATCATTTTGAAGTCAAAACTTATGAGTCACGACCTATTTTGTAATGAGGATTTTAAGTACCGAAAGGACCAGAAATTTCATCAAAATGAACTCAAAAATCTTGTTTTAAGAAGACGGTCTATACAAGTATATGTCACGTGTTTTAAGCCATCTCAACAATGTGTTTGTTTACCACATGTACCCTAAACATAAACTATTCAGTTAAAAGCAGCTCGTTGAGCGAGCAAGCAAGCAGACTCTAAATAAAGTATAACAGCTAGGCCTTACAGAAGATAATTTTACCCGCACGTCTAAATGTCAGGGTTCGATGGTTAATCCTTCAGCAGAGCTGTTGCTACGGCAACCATCAGTAAAAACAATGGCGAGGCTAGAAGTGGATTGAGTCTTGTCTCTTGCCTTAACGAAATCGGTTTTTCTTGTCTTTTTTGCTGGCTACGCTGGTGACACTTATCAGTGACGAAAGTGAAAACGTCAAAAGATTTGAAGAGATTACTCGTGAGCCTTCGCCGGGGTTTTCTCGAGATGTTCCAGCAGGCCAGTCCAACATCTCACTATTCAACCAGCCTCCATTTTCAGAATGTGAAGCTTGTCTACTATATGTCCTGCTTTATACTAAATGTTTACAGGCTTCCTTCTCTAGGAGGCATTTTGGAGGCATTTGAATGTATCTTTTAGGTTGTACTGTAGAAGGGGGAGGGGTGGGTGTGGAGGTGGGGGAAGATGTGGCATATGGATACAATATACTTTTTAGTTTTTATTTGCTATTAAACCCAATTCATCACTTTTAGTCGGGTATTGAGTTGGATAGCACTGTTATGCACCCTTTTGTTCTGTCTTAAGGCTCCTTTGATGCTTGATATTGCTGTGTTTTCATTTTTCAATAAATGGCGATAAAGGAACTTGCCGATTTGTCAATAGTTTTAAAGCTAAATGCGTTGGCGGAAATAAAGATCTACTGTTCATCTGGGAGTTAATGTGTATGTACAAGGTAGTGCCAACCTATTGGTTATTATTTTTTAAGAATGAAATGGAAATTAATAATTTCTTTTCAAGGAGTGTAATTGGCTAAACGCTCGTTGAGTGCTTTAGCTGCAAAAAGTGAAAGGTGGTATAAATATTAATCTACTGTGTTCAGGTCTGAAACAGAAAATATTAAAAGCCGGGAAAAAAAATAATACCCAATCGTTATCATTATCATTAGTTATGAATATGACTGAGATCTTCTGAAAGAGCCAAGAAAAATAGCTGCAATGACCTGTCTGGGAGCTAGCTGCCATTTTTGTTAATCTGTGATGTCATAATGCCACTAGGATCTACAAACCTTTTACTTTCCCTATATTTTTCTTTTCATTTTTTTCAAGGAAAAGGTTATTGGTATTTACTTCGCTCCTTGCTTACCTGTCTCCCCACAACCTTAGCACTCTTATTTTACTGTGCGTAGAATGAACTGGTAACCATTTAACCCTGTGCACCCTCTTTGACCGACCCCTCCGGTCAATGCCCTTCCTTCTCATTCTACCACCCAAGGTGCCTACGTTGGTCGTTTCTTTGTGTAGATTATTCATATTGGACTTAATTCGATCCGAATGGTTTCTGAGGATCTTTGTTTGCCATTTACTTGGGTTCGGACACTGATGCTATCATTAGAACATGTATGTACAGTACTGTAAGCAGATTCAATATATCTTAGATTTATCAAGTTCAAGACCGATGTGGCTCGATGATGTCATAACTAGACTTGATCAAGTCTGCTGCCTTGTGTGCGAGTGAAAAAAACGTTAAATCTGTGCTATATCTCCCAGATTGACTAAGATTTACTGTTCAAAGTGTTTGGGAAAGTTGTCCATGACAGTTAAACTCTACAACCATAGATCGATATTTATCGTTGGGAGGTTTGTGTATCCTTTTAGGCTTAAAACTTTCAAAGTGAAGATAATTTGCAATAGTACTTGACCCTGCAGAGTCGATTATTACTTTAAATGATCTACCGGTCAGATCTTTAGTTTTTCACCTCTTCGTCAAGTCATACCCGACATTCATTGTTTCCATAACGACAATTCTTCCTTTTCGATCACTTTTGATGATTCTGGTCAGACTTGTAGTGAGTCCATTTTTGTTTGTATTTTAGCAGAGTTTATCTGTATTTTTACTTGGTATTTTAAAGGTCTACGTACACCTGATGAACGACATTGTCCTAATCACTGTAATAGGCAAGTAGAAGTCATGAAAATAGCTGCAACTCTCATCGAAATCCATCAAAGATTGACCATTGACCAAGTCTTTCCTTAATTCTAGTTTTTTTTATGAATAAACATTAGCTAATTATGCAAATTGATAATATGTAAAGCGAGTGACTGCCAAATTTTCTGTTATGTTATTCGTTTGTTTTGTTTGACATCCTTTGTTTCAAGGACACTGAACACAGGTTTGTGGTCTTTAATAGGCCATGT
Organism: Apostichopus japonicus; assembly: GCF_037975245.1. Classification (NCBI taxonomy): domain Eukaryota; kingdom Metazoa; phylum Echinodermata; class Holothuroidea; order Aspidochirotida; family Stichopodidae; genus Apostichopus; species Apostichopus japonicus. Next base: position 3,928,819 of record NC_092575.1, on the reverse strand, counting down.
TTTTGAAACATTTTTTATTGGTGATCTTGAAAAGAGAAACATCGCATTATTCAAATGACGATATACGTGGGCTGGTAATTAAGGGTTAAATTATTAAGGGCTGAAATATGAAATTTTGATGAGCACAACACTCCTCTTCATAGTCTGCGCATATTTAATGAGTTTCCCAGATTAATCAAAACTTCACATGTGTACATCTTGGACACAAAAAAGATCTTTTAAAAATTTTCAACAGATTTTGAGCGAGATTATCACACAAGACAAATGTACCGAATATGGGGTGAATTGGCGAGAGTGTCCATAGTACTTCAAATAGTAGTATGGGAACTACTGTGGTGCATTATTATTTGCTCCCACTCATATTTACGGCCTTGTACGCATTATCGGAAATGAAGGGTTTTTCAATTTGTTTTCACCTTCTGCTTGATTTTATTCTTTTTCTACCTACCTACCTACCTACCTACCTACCTACCTACCTACCTACCTACCTACCTACCTACCTACCTACCTACCTACCTACCTACCTACCTACCTACCTACCTACCTACCTACCTACCTATCTACCTACCTACCTACCTACCTACCTACCTACCTACCTACCTACCTACCTACCTACCTACCTACCTACCTACCTACCTACCTACCTACCTACCTTCCTACCTTCCTACCTACCTACCTACCTACCTACCTACCTACCTACCTACCTACCTACCTACCTACCTACCTACCTACCTACCTACCTACCTACCTACCTACCTTCCTACCTACCTACCTACCTACCTACCTACCTACCTACCTACCTTCCTTCCTACCTTCCTACCTACCTACCTACCTACCTACCTACCTACCTACCTATCTACCTACCTACCTACCTACCTACCTTCCTATCTACCTACCTACCTATCTACCTACCTACCTACCTACCTACCTTCCTATCTACCTACCTACCTACCTACCCTACCTACCTACCTTCCTATCTACCTACCTACCTTCCTACCTACCTACCTACCTACCTACCTACCTACCTATCTACCTACCCACCCACCTACCTACCTACCTACCTACCTACCCTACCTACCTACCTTCCTATCTACCTACCTACCTACCTATCTACCTACCTACCTACCTACCTACCTGGGAAGTACTTATAGGCGCCCATCTTGTCGGCATCTCTTCTGCTAAATCGTTTGGATGAATATAATGATTCCTCAGTACAGATAAAATATTTTAACACAAGAAAAAATCTCTCTTCTTATCTGATTTCCTTAAACATCTCAAATCCCCAATTGAGATTCCCTCTAATACATGAACATGGAAATATCCACAGTAAATATCACCCAGAGAGACTGCAATAAAAAAATAGTAATAATTTGGTTTTATTTAAAAAATTTCAGCACTGGATTCTCCATCACTCACATAAATATTCAAATTTCATTTATTATATCGTCAGCCAGCTCTGCTATCTTTAAAAAACGTGTGAGGTCGTGAATAAAAAAAGATCTATGAGAACTCTTAATTCACTCTCGCCAGTCACATCAATGAATCCCTTTGTTCGTGCACAGAGTTTAACAGACCAATCTATATATATATATCCCTCAGCCCAACACAGCCCAGGCTTTTTCTTTTTACGCTGTTCGAGATATATAACGAGCAAAGATTTTTCTCTTTCTTTTAACTATCTTCCCCAGAGCTGGCGGTGCGTGGGCGTGCGGTAGCAATTGGTTCGTCTCCTCGTGAAAGCTGATTGAAGTCAAGTCTTCGGATCACAATCACAAGTAGCGGTCTGTACTGAGCACTTCGCCGTAGACTCGGCTTGTATACATAGCAAGGCTCTTTATTAGTCTCCGGTTGGGAATTACTGTATATTTATATTGAGAGAGAGATATATGTACATATATATATATATATTGCAAGCACGTCCACATAACAAATTGGCAAGCACTGCCCGTATAGCATGCAGTTTATTCCATATTGAAGCCTCGGAGACGATGTTTTAGCCGAGAATAAGACAAGGAGGAAAGAGTCATTTTTGCACAGATCTGGTCGAGATGATAAAGGTGTTGAAAATTTTGTAAATTTCCAGCTCGGAGCAATCTGTTTAGAGTGAACAGTATTTAAAGTACATCTGTGTGTCTCTCTCGCATACACACCCAGTGCGAGCAGCAGCAAAACATGGCACTGTAGTGCTGGGTGTACTGAAGATGAACCACAACCATACGCCAAAGCAGTGTGCAGCTTTGTCGAACCGATCAATTAAAAAACCTGACATGGGGTATTAGCCCCTTTGGATTGGACGGTAATTTCTCGGACCACCGAGGCCTGTAAATTTATCAGTTACACAGCAGGTAATTATGGCAACATCTTATTTTCTCATTAGATAACATATATTGTGTATTATATATAGCAGATTGTATTATTATTTTTTGTGTTGTTGAACAGTTTTCTTGTAAAGAGTAAAAGTTTGACCCAGGGGAATGAGTGTTATGTAGGTAATGGACTAAATGTGGATTGAGATATATGGGTCAATGAAACCCTTTGATAGCTATGTACTGTATGGTTGCATATCTCTGTATATATATTAGTGACGTCAAATATTTCCCCCCTTCTTTATCATTTTATAATATGTTTTTTTTTTTCATCTCTCTATTTTTCTCAAAATTTGCTTCTATAGATTGAAAAGGAAATTTTAAAGTTTATTAGCCTTAAGTTCCTTTCCTTAGTTCGTAAAATGTTAAGATCAAAGTTGTTGATTAATCTTGCTTAAATTTCTGAATACCTCTGACAGGACTAATATTCCTCATAGTCTAACTGGACTATATATATATATTTTCAGGTTAGTTAAATTTCTTGTTCAAAGAATATCTGGGCCATACCTACATCCATTGTAATCAATTAAGTTTAAAAGTAAATACTGTGTAGCTTATGGATAATTCAGGGTGGAGCTTAATTTGGGCATTATCTCATGTGACAGGCATATATATTTGCTGTATTAAGCTCACAATGCCACAAATTTGGTAAATCTGTTAAGTGGACTAACTTAACAAGTGATACAGGTGTTGCACACAAGTGTTACATGCTTGCTGTGTACATAGTGCAATAACAAGGGAGTAATTTATGAGGCCTTTGCTGAAAGTTCTCTACAAATCATATGCATTATTGGAGCGGGCCAGGGCAGGTGGGAGAGGGGTGGGAGAAGGGGTGGGGAGGGAGGTGGGAGAGGGAGAGTGGAGGTGGAAGAGGAAGACTGGAGGTAGGGTATGTAGGATGTTTGTGTGGGGGGTGGGTGGGTTGGTCGTTTTGGGGATTTTTATGTTTCTGTGTTTTTTGGAGTGTAAAATATGTGCATTAGGGGCACTTATGCATGATCTGAATAAATAAAGGTGTAAAGTGTTATGTAGGGTTTTTTTTACGATCTCAGGGATCCCATGGAGCCAGCACCAAGGTGGGCCTGGATAACATGTGGGATTAACAGTCACCTCCTTATTTCAAACCTAGCATTTATTTAAATTTATATGCAAAAAAGGGGATATTAACTGTTGAGCTAAACAAATTTTGAAAGACGATCTTTTTTATATTCTGGCCAACAGTTCATTCGGTCACCTGACACAAAAAGGAATTAAAACAAAGGTAATTAGGAGTGACTTAACATAATTTATAAGGCAGTCTTCATAACCAGAGCTGTGTTACAAATACTCCAGTGATGGTGGGATGACTGAACTTTGTAAATTTATTTACCGCTGTTGTAATTCAACATTGTGCTGTAACATCTATTCTGTGTATAATCAGCTTTGTGTTTCTAAGTACTAAAAGTTTTCAAAAGTTGAAGGTATACTTAACTCCACGGTAATCTAGCTATACCAACCGGCATATATTTGAAACATGACGAAACAGCAAATTTACTGTTTTCCAAGTTCTACGGTTAAACAAAAGTAATGCTGGTTGTTAATTCTTGCATATGACGTGATCTCTCGTCATGGATATTGCTACGTTATGTAACGTCAAAATATATTCAGGCTTGTAACCAGTTCAGAAAATGAAACTTAACGTTGCACAAGTTTTCGTAACGGATAAAGTGTATAGGCCTACATCGAGAGAGCTCTTCACTACTTTCTTAAGCCGACATCAACACTTGTGTTAGGCTGCAGCCTGTATAGCTATTCATTGCAGATGTACACAGGTTCACTTTGCCTACCAGATGTAAGAATCCGTTTACATCACGTAACCCACTTGCCTGTCTCCGCACAACTACTGCATGCCTGTTTCGTATACCATACATGTCCAGAGCCACCCGGTGACCTTTGACACCGTCCTCGATCTCCCGAACTGACCTCTTTCAGTCTACTGTCTGCTTCTAATCGTGCATGGAATCGCTGACTCAAAAAGCTGTGTGAGTCTAGGGTAAACTAATTGAGTCATTTATTAATATTCATAGCTCAGGTAAGTTTTGCAATGTTTGTATTGCCTTTTGATGACTAATAATTTTAACCAGACTCAAGTGATTATCTCATAAGTGGATAGGCAGATCAGTGTTCATGGTAGTTGACAGATTCGATTTGTGTAAAAAAGTTAGCCAGTCAGCTGTGTCGCTTTGTGAATGTTTTTATGATAAACATTTGGATTTTCCATTTATAAGGAGTAAAAGGATGTAAATAACATATTTTATCATGCTAATTTAATTTTGATTAATTTTTTTTAAATTAACTAATATATAGTAGGAATAAATTTCCATGGAGACTTTTGGTTAAGAGGTTGAGACTGTTCTTGGAAACTCAAACCAGCCTGCCAGATTTTAAAGATTTTTAAACTTCTACAAATGACATGTGCTTAAGAAAGTTAACTAGGACTCTTTCTTCACTAATATTTCAGCCATGTTCTTTGAATCTGCACATACAGAACTAACTTTTATGTTTATTTATTTATTTATTTTTATTTATAAACTTTTAAATTTTCTTTAGTTTTATATTTTTTGTGTGTATTTTCCGGCCTGATTTGGTTGGGCTTTTGATTTGTGCCCTTCTTGACCCTTTAACCTGTTATGTTATGTTATATGTTATGATGTTATATTATGTTAATGTGTTAACTTTAGATCAATGCCATGCTGTAGCTTGCTAACTTACGTACATGGCAAAAAACCCCTTGCAGAATACTGGCTTACAGGACACAACACTCAGACTATATAAACACACATAATATATCTATAAATTGCGTCAGAATCGAGACAACCTTCCAAGGTTGGTCTATACATAATTTTTCTCTTTCAGAGTTTTGTATTTTTCACCTGGTTTCCTTCACGTTATCTAATATAACAGTAAAACTGGGAGCTCTGCAAAGTTTGGACAGCTGTGATAATTTTTTTTTCAAGGTTCTGATATTAAGCTGAATATGACAGCAAAATTCACAACCTGGAAATTTTGACAGACGGAACATACACACACACACTCACATAATACATTCATATTGTACAGTACATGAACACTGAAGTATTCATGCAAACTTTTTTGACATTAACGTAACATAATAAATGCAAGATGACCCGTATATATATATTTTATCACGTGGCATCTTTGTAGTTCTATCAACTGCATAATCACTTATGAAAGGTAGTGACAATATAGTACCATATATGGCCTTACAAAAATTTGGAGATATAATTTAGATCTTAACAGCTTTGGCATGGGGGGGGGGGAAGGAGGGAGCCAGGGAGGAGATGGAGGGCGAGGAGGGGAAGATGAGGAAGAGTATAAGTTTTATTCAGCAAATGGTAATCACACTGTGATGGGATACATATATACAGTAGCCATTACATTATTTGTACTTTATCACCATGACAACCAATGCCTTATATATATAGCAGCATTTCGTACATAATTTACTTCCAGTTGCAGCTAAAGCCTGCGGAAAGTGCAGTGACTTTTTTAAACTTTCTTGATGGTTGATTTAATTTGTGTGTTATATAATGGGGCTCTCAGGCCACACCCAGAATCAACAAAGGGCCCTGTCATATCGGTCCTTGCTAGTTTCCTGAAAGTTTATAAGCTGTCACTCTCTGACTGCAGATCATAATCACTTACTGTGAGTTGATCATAATCGTAGCTATGCATCTACATTTGTTTTAAGAAAATTATGTTTTTGTAGAAGAGTTCTTTGGAAACGTATTTTAACATGGGTTTTTAAGTCAAACTAATTATTTTAGTTTTTTGACTAAACCCATATTTTTTGCTATTTAACCTATTTTCCATTCAGCGAAACTGCACAACAGGATACCCTGAAACTAGTCAACCACCCCATACATCTGTACTGCAAGTTCATTCGGTGCGTTCGCACGCTTGTGAGCGCTTAATTCACGGGACTGTGTTACAACTATGATTCCGACAGTGCCTGCTGAAAAAAAGTCCAAATTATGGACCTCTGGAGTTCTAGCTGGACTAAATGTTGCCCATGCAGCTATATGTAGTCAAAACTGTCATTTTGATTGTAGCATTTTATGAATTCAAAATTAAGTTTGGGTTATAAATGTTGCTGGTAATTTGCTCTGTTCACTGTTCAATAAACCTCTATTTTAATGGGATTTTTTTTCCTTTTAAGCATGAACTGTTTTGACTCAAAAGTTCAAAGCCTGCCTGGAAGAGGTTTAGGATGTCATCGTCCGGTCGTCATCATGGTAGTTCTGTATGACATCTACCAACTCCTCAAGGTTCAAGTTTCAAGCTTCAATCAAACTTACTTGACTTCAAGTGTTTAAGATCTTCCTAGAGGGTGCTTCAGTTTTTTCAAGATATACAGTATAGGCCGTTATGATGTAGGCAGCCAAATATTTTGCCTCGGGGGATAAAAATTTGCCCGTTCTCCGAGGAGCGATGTTGTTACCTTCCCTACCATTGCTAGATACTAACAGCTCTCCATTTATTTTGAAGAACCTAATTCAAACTGCAAGTGTTTACATTCACTTTTAAGCGTTCAAGCAAATTCTGAAAGCCTGGATCAAACGTTGAAGACCATATTTTCGCGTGGAGTTTTTGCCAGTCTTGTGGTATTATACATTCGACCGTTGAAGGAAAATCTAACGTAGAGCTGCGAAGGTGCAAACATATTTGTTTCTTAATTTAGTCACACCGGGGGAATGATGAAACTGAGGCTATTTAGCTTCAAAGGGTTGCAAACAAAACAATAAAAAAAAGATGACATTTGATTTTATTTCCCTTCCTCACTAATTATCTGTCTCCTCGCAACATGTGCATGGTTGCTTCACTGTGTCTAGAGTGACCTGGTAACCTTTGACACCAGTCACCTCTATAGTCACCCTACCTCCTGATTCTACCACATAAAGTGTCTAGTTGTGTACACTATAGAGCTGTTTAGATTACCATGTATTTACTTTGTTCCTCGCTTACCTGTCTCCCCACTACCTTAGCACCTCCTACAGTTCCTAGAAATGCACAATGTTTGCACTTTGGATGGTATCATGAGGAGGAAGGGCATTGACTGGAAGAGCCGGTTATAGAGGGCAGCACATTGTGTTAAAAGGTGACTAGTTCATTCTAGGCACGGTAGAAGGAGGTGCTAAGGTTGTGAGGAGACAGGTAAGCCTGTTGTAAATATCCAAATCAATAAGTTTTGGAATACCTTCGCCTTTCAGTAACCATCCTTCCCATATGTTTTCCACAGTTTTTGGTTCCTTGCTTTAGCAAAAGGAACCTATGCAGTCAGGTTGGCGTGTGTGTGTGTGTATGTATGTATGTATGTATGTATGTATGTGTGTGTGTGTGTGTGTGTGTCTGTGACACTTGCTTGGGTACGCTCTATCTCAATAAGGGAATGTTGGATTGAGGCCAAACTTGGACTATAGATCCGCCATATGGAGAAGGTGTGCCCTATTGTTTTTGGTGCCCGCAAAGGTCATCAAAGGTCAGTTATGGTCCAAAAACCGAAAATATTAAAACTGCAATAACTCCCAGTGCCAATGTGCGACAAGATTGATATTTTGGGACAAGTTGTGAACTGGTTAGGGGAGCATTTTCAAACTTAACGGTCATGTGATCCGAGGTCACCAAAGGTCAATTAATGATAAAAAACTAGTATTTTTGCAATAACTTAAGAACGAAATGTCTGTTAGGGTTGGGAGTTGCCTCAATGTCATCCAATTGTCGACCCGCATCTGGGTGACCCTTGACCTCAATTTGACCTCTGGTGACCTTTTCGTGTTTTTGGGATTTTTACAGTTTCGATGCTATTTTCAGATGTCAAAGGTACCTTCTGATCATAAATGTCAATAGGTTGACCCCGTGTGACCTTTATGTGCCAAGTTATATGGGGTCAAAGTTTTTCGGTCGGAGTTAGGATGGTTGTACAGACTTTTCGTTTTGTGTTTTGGAATCAGGAGATTAAACTACATCTGAAACCAAGGTCAAAAGGTCAAAGGTCACATTAGAAAAAATGTGCTTATTTTGGGAGGAAACGAGCAAAAAAGAAAATGTTTGGTTTTGATGCTAGATTTGGATATCAAAGGTACCTTCCGATCAAAAATGTCAATTGGTTGACACCCGTGTGACCTTCGTGTGCGAAGTTATACGAGGTCAAAGTTAATTTTCAGACATTTAATGCAACAACTCCCAGTTCCAAGGTGTGACATGGTTGATATTTTTGGACAAGTTGCAAATGGTATAGGGGAATATTTTCAAACTTAACGGTCATGTGATCCGAGGTCACCAAAGGTCAATTTATGTCAAAAAACTAGTATTTTGGGGGTAGAAAATGGGCAAAGAAAAAAATGTTTGAATTTTTATAGTTTGATGCTCCAATTTAGGTCTCATCAATAAAAAATGTCAATAAGTTGACCCAAGGTGACCTTTGTATGTTAAGTTATATGAGGTCAAAGTTAATTTTCAGACATTTAGTGTAATAACTCCCAGTGCCAAGGTGTTACACAGTTGATATTTTGAGACAAGTTGCAAATGGTATAGGGGAATATTTTCAAACTTAACGGCCATGTGATCCGAGGTCACCAAAGGTCAATTAATGATAAAAAACTAGTATTTTTTGCGATAACTTGAGAACAAATTGTCCGTTAGGGTTGGGAGTTGCTTCAATGTAATCCAATGGTCGACCCGCATTTGGGTGACCCTTGACCTCAATTTGACCTCTGGTGACCTTTTTAGTGTTTTGTGAATTTTTACAGTTTCGATGCTATTTTCAGATGTTAAAGGTAACTTCTGATCATAAATGTCAATGTGTTGACCCCCGTGTGACCTTCGTGTGCGAAGTTATATGAGGTCAAAGTTAATTTTCAGACATTTAATGTAATAACTCCCAGTTCCAAGGTGTGACAAGGTTGATATTTTTGGAGTAGTTGCAAATGGTATAGGGGAATATTTTCAAACTTAACGGTTATGTGATACAAGGTCACCAAAGGTCAATTAATGATAAAAAACTAGTATTTTTGAGATAACTTGAGAACAAATTGTCCGTTAGAGTTGGGAGTTGCTTCAATGAAATCCAATTGTCGACCCGCATCTGGGTGACCCTTGACCTCAATTTGACCTCTGGTGACCTTTTCGTGTTTTGTGGATCTTTTACAGTTTCGATGCTATTTTCAGATGTCAAAGGTACCTTCTGATCATAAATGTCAATAGGTTGACCCCTGTGTGACCTTCGTGTGCGAAGTTATATGGGGTCAAAGTTAATTTTCAGACATTTAATGCAATAACTCCCAGTTCCAAGGTGTGACAAGGTTGATATTTTTGGAGTAGTTGCAAATGGTATAGGGGAATATTTTCAAACTTAACGGTCATGTGATACAAGGTCACCAAAGGTCAATTAATGATAAAAAACTAGTGTTTTTGCGACAACTTGAGAACAAATTGTCCGTTAGGGTTGGGAGTTGCTTCAATGTAATCCAATTGTCGACCCGCATCTGGGTGACCCTTGACCTCAATTTGACCTCTGGTGACCTTTTCGTGTTTTGTGGATTTTTACAGTTTCGATGCTATTTTCAGATGTTAAAGGTACCTTCTGATCATAAATGTCAATGGGTTGACCCCCATTTGACCTTCGTGTGCGAAGTTATTTGAGGTCAAAGTTAATTTTCACACATTTAATGCAATAACTCCCAGTGCCAAGGTGTGACAAGGTTGATTTTTTTGGACAAGTTGCAAATGGTATAGGGGAATATTTTCAAACTTAACAGTCATGTGATCCAAGGTCACCAAAGGTCAGCTAATGTTAAAAAAGTACTATTATGGGGGGAGAAAATGGGCAAAGAAAAAATGTTTGAATTTTTACAGTCATGCTCTATTTAGGTCTCACCGATCAAAAATGTCAATTGGTTGACCTCCGGGTGACCTTTGTGTGTGAAGTTACATACAAGTTCAAAAGTTAATTTTTTGACATTTAATGCAATTAAATCTCAATGCCAAGGTGTGACATGGTTGATATTTTGGGACAAGTTGTGAATGGGGTGGTGGAACATTTTGAAACTTAAAGGTCATGTCATCTGAGGTCACCATTGTTATCATATCTGTTGACACGCTTGTAGGTCTCTTATATTTCTTACATTTTCGACGCCATATTTAGATCTCAAAAGTGCCTTTTGATAAAAAATCCGATCACATTTTGTGATCACAAAAGTGTTGGCTATAGTGTTGGTTACTTTATGGGAACATGTAGGACCACAATTACTTGGACTATTTGAGCCCAATCTTGCTTGATAATATTATGTGTATTGTCATATACCCCAAGCAAGGAACCACAGTGCCCTTGGGCTCTTGTTAAATATCCAAACCAGGTAATTTAGTGGAATCTTTGTGGGACACAATTGTTTTAATCTTGGACTAATTTTTAACTATCCTAGTTTGTAAGTCAATGGGATATACAGTGTTGAATTGTTTCCAAGTTTTGTAGGCTTGATAGATTGAATATATAGTTCGGAGGGTAAGACTGGTAAATTGCCCCAAAAACCAACTTTTGGGACATGTTTACCAACAATTTGGTCGTTCATGCTCCTAATGTATTCCTTGAGGTTGAACCAATCCTCATCAATGTTTTAGTAAATTTCACTGTGGCTCGTGATGTATTTATTAGTTTTGAGCCCACAACTGCTACTTGTATATAAAGGATGTGCAATAATTACCTGATCCAGGTTTCTGTAGAATGCTATCCCCCCATCACCCCCCCCCCCACTTTCTTGTTGTTCATTTCACGGTAACTTTAGCATTATGACTCATTTGTAAGAGTAATTGCACCTCAATCAATTTTTGATAAATTGCATGATAGATAAATCTATTATTGATGACTATAAAACATTTGTCACTTGTTTTTGGGGAAGTTTTGATCTTTAGTATTGAAATTTTAGTGACTTGAAGTACGACGCTGGTCATGCATTGACTTGAACAAATTCATTTCCTTCCTTGGATTCATGCTTTTATAAGTTGAAAACCGTTAGTAATTTTGCTCAATTAATGCAGCCATTAAGGAAGGTTTTAATCACTTTCCTTGACAAGTCCATGATTTGTCTTTATGAGAGCATTCATGACTCACTTATGACAGTTAAGTTCAGTATTCACGATGTAACCAAAGATACAAAACATAGCTAATTGATCACCTAAAGTTGCCCATTTAAAGAAGAATGCCCACTTGAAATGATCTCATCAGGATATATATTAAATACAGAGTGGAATGCCAAAATTAAGGACAGATGATAAATTGCACAATGATGATATAAAAGTACGCAATGATGATGAACAGGTACACAATGACTTAAAATCATTGTTTTCCGTGTTTCTTCAACAGTACAGTGTTCTGGCATCATGCCAAGAGGCTAATGAACATGTGATAACTCTTTGTTGAACATTAAAAGAGCCACAATGTATATATGTATGTATGTATTTTAGATCCTCCTGCTAGCAGGAACTCGCGAAGAAGCCATCATTGGCAATTATCAAAGCCGCAAACTGACCGAAGTCAGTCTCTTAGATTCATATTTAACGTCCATGACTTTTAATTGTCAATTGTCAACAACTCAGGTAAATGGACGACATACATCAATCTAGGAGTGACTCAAACTCGGGACCTTACGATTGAAAGGCACCAGCGTTAACCACTGAGCTAACACTGCTAGTACATTATCAGCTCATATCAGTTTTCTATATTATCGTCACTTATTTTCCATTATCATTGTGAGTTTACATAATTACCTTATTTAATTTAGTCCTCACTTACCTGTCTCCCTTACCTGTGCAAAATTTAGCCTAAAAGCTGGTAACATTCTAATATTGCGCCTCCAATTAATGGCCTCTTCTAAGGTCACTGACCTTCCTGTTATCATTGTATACTTTTATATCATCATCATCATTGTCGTTGTCATCACCACCACCATCATCATCACCTTCATCATCATCACCATCACCATCTACACCATTATCACCACCACCATCACCACCACCACCACCATCTTCACCATCACCATCATCATCAGCATCACCATCATCACACCATCATCACCACCATCACCACCACCATCATCACCATCATCACCACCATCATCACCATCATCACCACCATCACCATCACGAACACCATCACCGTCATCATCACCATCACCACCACCACCACCACCATCATCACAACCAACACCATCACCAACACCATCATCATCATCTTGTACTTTAATGTTATCATTGTAATTAGTTGTGGCCTGTTTGGCATTCCATACTATTCTGTATACAGTACAGCATTATTATAGTGGAACGCAAACCAAAAGTCAACATGGCAGGGTACATGTACATGTGAAGAAAAAGGAATTAAGGTTATAATGAAGAGATAATAATATTAATTATGTATTTGGATCCTAAATTATCAACTTTGTATATGTACAAAAATGTACAGTATGGATCTGGCTTTTCTCTGATATTCACTGTCCTATAAATTGCTAGCCCACCGATGGCACATATGCCATACATGGCCATTTCCAAATTTATGCCAAACCCCAGCATTGTCAAAATTGCAAACTTGATAGAAATCAGAGCTTATTCCCACAGAATTCCACAGTGAGTGTATAAGCTGCTTTAAGTACCAGCTGATGGATGAGAAATTTATTTAGCTTGTCTTGTTGTTCTTGAAAAGCAAACATCCTCAACAAACAAACGCCTTGTTTTGTCTCTTTTGTTTCTATCTGGGGAGGTATTTTGTAAGCGGTTGTATATTATGTATCCAGCTTGATGGTAGGGTGGCAACATGAACTTAAGATGACGCTTAGCTTTTTACCGTTTTCTTTCATTTATGACAAATTATATGTCCATGTTTGCGTCGCTGTTTAATGGAACCGCCTTGATGAAGTACAAGATTGAGAGAAGGGATATCATACTTGCTTGGTACCTAAGGTATTGGTAGAAGAGTGCTTTAGTACCAGTATTATTTTAATCTTTTTTTCTTCTTTTGACACCTTGAGCTAATCTTTAAAAGGCAAGTAAACAGGCTGCCAAACGTAAGCACAGTATATTAAAAGTGACTTTAGCTTAAAGCTATCATGTGAACCATGCTGTACACGGCACAAACAAATGAAGGTTAAACAGTTTCAACCTTGAAAGCTGTTTTGAGGTACAGCGTTGTCACAGTTCACGATTCATAGATTTTAATGAGAATGTGAGCATTGACCTGGAAAAATTTACATCTGGAGCAATCTTTGGAAAAGCTAATAATTTCTGTACGGTACTGTACCCTTCAAAATCGGTTGATTCGATGACAGCACTTTATATTTATCTATGAGTTTATTTGTTTGACCGTTAAAGTGAGATGGTAAAGTGCTGACAATTTTGTAGACTGCTCGGGGACAGGTGAGTTTTGTGAGTTAAATCGCTCTACCATGCCTATAGAGTGAATTGGTCAACCTATTAAAACTGTACCGCCTGTTTGAACCATCACTTCTGATTTTTTTAAATTCTTTTTTTGTAATTTTTTTTGTATCCTTTGTATAGATTTTCTGTAAATTCATATTGGATTAAAGATGATTGAATGGTTGATGACCATTCCCCACTCATTCTACTACCCAATGATAGAACAGGATTGTGATTTTAAGAGCTCTAAAATCACAGTAATTCTTAAAAAATTGTTACTTAAAACTGTACAGTAAGAAACAAGCTGGCATATATCTACAGGTACGTTAACAGAAACCCCCCCCCCAAAAAAAAAACAACATGCATATACATAAACATACACATATATATGCACACATATGTTGGATCTTTAGAGTAAGCAAAATATGTCACCAAAAACAGAACTAGTATTCTTCGATACAGGTGACAAATGCCTACAGTGAAATTACGACCTTCCTTACCAGTTTCGAACCTCTGGACATACAATCAGCGTCCATAGCCTAGATGGTTAGGGTGTCCGCGTACAGAGCTGGAGGCCCGGGTTCGAATCCCAGTGGAGGCTGGAAGTTTTTTCACTGTTCTGGATTTTCTTTCTCATTACGTTTTCACTACACACATATATATATATATAAATGAAAATCGTAATGAGTTGGAAAATCAAGAACAGTGAATAAACTTCCAGCCTCCACCGGGATTCGAACCCGGGCCTCCCGGGTATATATCTATATATATATATATATATATATATATATATATATATATATATATATATATATATATATATATATATATATATATATATATATGTACTGTATATACCCGGGCCTCTCGGGGTATATATATCAATATATATATATATAGATATATACCCAGGCCTCCCAGGTATATATTTATACATATATATATATATTGATATATATAGATATTCACACACTACTGCACATTCAAGATTGTGGTAGTTCTTATCTTATTTTAAACTGCATTTACTTCCCTCTTAAAGTACTACCTTCAAAATTTCATGGAAATATCAAATTACAAGTCAGTTTGTTTATTGTCTACAGTATAAACCATTCTTTAAGTACTGTAAGTAATGTGTTTGTTAAAGCAAATGATTTTGCATTGATTTTGGACGTACTAGTAAACTTTTTCATAAGTGCAATTTAAAATATTAAAAACTCTCCGTACCAGAGCTTTGTTTCAAATTCTGAAAAGGAAGTCAACAAAGTATTGAATAATTTCTGATTTCCTTTTGGAATGTGGTTAACACTGACATGAAAAAATGGTTTTCATGGGTGGGAAAAAAAAGAGTTTGAGAATAAAATGATATCATTAATTTAATACATAGTTAAATTTGTTACTCAAATCAATATGCTGACAAATGATCATCGAAGATGTCCAAAGTTGATAAATTTGATATTTCCCTTTTGACAGAAAAAAATATCCTGGGTGAGTCGAAAAAAAGATGATACAAGCAGTTTGGGTGGTTGAATGTGAAGGGAGGAGGTCACTGATGGATGGGGCTCCTGGTCATAGAGGGGTGCACAGTGTTGATAAAACAGTTACCAGTTTACTCTAGACATGGTAGAACAATATGAGTGCTGAGGTTGTGAGCAGGCAGGTAAGCTTGTCAATGGTAAATATCTGAACCTGTAAAATTTTGGGATAAAGTCTTAGGTGATCAATTTCCTTTGATAGATTTGGTCGACACTGGAGGAAATTTGTGACTAACTTTAACAAATTTTTGGTCATACACTGGTAGAAATTAGTGACCAACTTTAACAAATTTTGTCATACACTGGTAGAAATTGGTGACTTACTTTAACAAATTTGGTCATACACTGGTAGAAATGTGTGACCAACGTAAACAAATTTATACCATTAGCTGCTTTAAGCAGGTGTATTTACTGTTGCTGGTTGGGATAGTTACCTGAGTTAATGAATAGTATACATGCATGGCCACACCAAGTACAACATTCAGTACAACTATATATAGATAGATCTTGTTTTTGCAGTGTTTGTGTATCATGGCCAGGTACATGGCAGAAAGGGTGGTGGAGGGGGGGGGGGGGGAAGGGTGGGAGAGGGTCTCACTCTCAAATTTTGGCGAACAAATCCAACAGTTGGTAAACATTCTAACTGTTGGTAATTCTGTCAACTTATGGCAAAAAAGGAAAGGAAATAAAAATTGACACATTGCTCTTGTAGGTTTTAAATTTAACTTGATACTGTACTTCTGATATTATTGTCAAACTTGGGTATGTCCAATTTCCGATCATCTCATTTCAAATAAGACACCTTCCTGTAACTACGCAGAAGGCATGATCTATTGAGTTACAAATAGTAGTTGAACTACGAATTTGAAAACACTAGGAATTCAAAGAATAATAGTAATAAAATAATCTTACATATTTTTGTGACGCTTAAGCGACCACAATTGTGGGAGAAGCCCGCACGGGGTTATGGATTACAACTTAAACGTCGGTTGGCTTCCAATTCAACATTTTTTCAACTCAAATTTGGAATCTTTTCAATTTAGAAAGTCATTTCAGATGGGAAAACCGTAGGTTCTTCTTGGATGAAAAACCGACCTTACTATGACCCGGCCGGGGATCGAACCCGGAACCTCCCGATTGAGTATAGCCTCATTGCTTCAAATGCCACCACCTTTATCCACACGGCCACAGCATTGGTTAAAAAAATTGACAGAAACTCTCAGATCATGTTTATACCAAGAGTCGTAATAATTCTGTAGAATTTGTGTTTTTGTTATATAGTATTTTGTGTATGTGTCAAGGATTTTGTTATTTGACAGGACCTACTGTCTTAAAATTCGAATTAAATTGGAAATATTTGTTTTAGATGCATGCACCCTAACTTCTTTTCTATATATTTTTTCTACCTGGTTTATAAATTTTAAACTTTTTTTAAAATGTCACCCCTGGTGAACCCTCATGGACATTTGATGTGCTGACGGAATTAAGTCTCTCAAAACTTGACCTTAATGTTTTCATTCAACTTAAAAGTTCTCATAAATGTCTGTTTTCCAGAGTATGGTAAATTACATTTTTATTATTTTGCAATTTCATTGTCAGTGACAGTACTAAAAGTTATTTAAGCAAGAGACATATATGCAGTTATCTGTCCCCAAGGAGGGGGAGGGGGAGGAGGAGTCATTGCTAACATGTTGAAAATGTTAATGCAGAAATGGCACTATATATGGGAAAGTGGCGTGCATGTTTTGTGTGGAGACAGGTATAAGGATAGAAAGTTGTTTGGAACTGATCATACCTCATGCATACCTGCATTGTACACCACACCACAGGCCTATATTAAATACAATGTTTAATCGACTAGTTTTATCCAACCTATAACCAGACTAAACCAGTTGCATTAATTTATTACATTCCTGTCTTGATGGAGGTTTATGACTAACTGGCGTTTGTGTTTATACGATCAAGCAGTAAACAATAAAGAAAGAGAACTTCAGAGCCGGGAAGTAGGTTCTCTATGTCGTATTTTGCTGATCCTTTGAAACGATACAGAATGCGTCGTAAGGTTTTTTAACATGTACCACACTGAAGTCATTATATCTGGGGTTTCAAATAAAGGCATCTATAGAGCTACAGTATATATATTATACTATCACGTTCCACTGAAGGCATAATAAAACGAAAAAACAAGCTTCATTCAATCCACTGTGTAAATTCTCAAGATCAATATTTTCATTTTTAACGGGTCGGGCAGTACAACGTCTTTCCTCTACTTTCGTAGTCTCGATATATATAAGTAGGGCATTGCTCACAGTGAAAGTATCGATTCCATACGTCGCCCTTGATTTCAAGTCGAGATGCTGTACGTTAGACTGCAAAATCTCAAAGCATCATTGGAATGAAAACAAAGAAAAGGGACAAAGATTGTTCGTCACGCTGATCATGGAGGCGATGTATATGTATGAAGGGCGACGTCTCAAGCAAATAAAATAGGTGTCCTCGAATACCTCGATGGATATTACATTATTTGGCCAAATTTGAAGATGCTGTGTGTATCGTTATTAAAAACGAGACATGGGAAATTATTGCTACTTTAATTATCAGGTTTCTTTTTTTTTAAATTTATTCAAAAGTGGTTCAGGGGAAGTTGTGGTGTTTATAAGAAGAGAGGAGGTGGGGAATTAGGTACTGTACAAGAGGAATGGAAACAATTGGAATGGGAGGTATATGCATGGTTGGGGCAAATTTTCTGTATGAAGATGACCTCACAATGTGATGTATATACTTTCTTCATTACAGCAGGTACAGTAATGTACTAAGTGCACATGCATATAGTGTTAATACTGTTGAGTGTACCATGGGTATCCATTTCAAGTAGACGGAAACCCATCTGTCGCCCTCTAGATTATGTATGATAGAGGCCAGCTTTATGGTGAACAATGAACTCCCCCATGTAATAGTTGGGTTAATATTGTGTCCTTTAAAATAACGTAATACAATAATACTGTAAAGACTTAATCTCTCGTCCCAAGAAATTTACTTTGATCTGTGGGTCCATTTAGTGTTTTAATTTGTATTAGTGCTCCCCCCTCATCCCACCCCCCTCCCCTGCCCCCCTGTGAGCAGATTCTTTGACCTTATATAAATTTCAATGCTAACAGATAAAAAGGATATATAGCAATGATAGGTTCCCTTCTTTTAGTTTGCGACACAGTTTTGACCCTCAAATAAATTGGAATATATATGAAGAATTTTTTATTATTAATTTATAAATAAATTATCTGAAATAAATTAATTATAAAATAATAATATATATATAAAATAATAAATATGTCTGTTATAATATATAAAATAATAATAAAAAAAAATTATGAAGAATTTTTCATCTATATATGTCAGTGAATCAGTGATACTCGATGGTTTTTAATAACATTTTTATATAATTTTGCATCTGGCAACATACATCACTGCCATTAGAAAAGTAACTGAGCTGAAAAGGTGTTTTCCTAATATAAAGGTTTGTAACCTGATTTATTACCAGAATTCTACTTCTTGCAGGTCTGATTCTTGCAATTTCAGGAAGCTTTTAGCTCATTACTTTGACTGCTAGTAATACTTGTAGGTGAACTTTATCATTTGTAATGTCCATTTCACGGCAACCAAACTGTGAAAAGGAAAAGCACAAGAAAATTGTGAGGCACATAGTTAACCATAATGACATATAACAGACATGTCTTTCCATTATTTTAGTAACACACAAACAAATTAACAATTTAAAATCTAATGAAGAAATCCCATCCAAACAACTTTTGTATTTCTTAAAAGAATCAAAATGGTATATTCCTCAGCTTCACCCTTGCCCCCTCCTACCCCCCTGCTTTTCCTTTCCATGTCTGTCTACTTTCTCTACATGCACCAGGACATCGTTGTAAATTGACTAATTTATTGACAATGGCAGTTTCTCTGTAACGAGGAAGAGAACTAAATGACCCCTTTCTGCCCTCCTGTTAAGGACTTCCTGGATTGGTTTTCTTTTAGGTAGAATTATGCACTGACATTTACCGTACCGTGGATCTCTGACGTCACAATTTTGGTCGTAATTCCAGTTTGACCCGTTCTATTGTATTTTGATTGTTTTTCTGTATATATACATATATAACCATCTATTCTAGATATGATTGTATATAGGAGTTTAGCCCCAAGCGATAAAGATGGCTTGACAATCAAACTTTTAACTGGAACCAAATGTTTGGCGATATCCAGCTCTGCATAGAAGTCTGAACTAGTATACCGAACATATGTACTCATTTAACACTGCGAAAGTAGAGAAATTAGGCATGCATGGATTCAGTGGGTCATGTGAGCATAGATAATGTACTATAAAATTTTGGTGAAAAGCTACCAAAAAAAGCAAAAAACTGGACACCAGCGATCAAACTGTCTGCAGATTTATTTGTAAGTTTCTGTGAATATGTACGTAGCTATTACTGTACAAGGTGAACTTCTGTATGGTAGTAGATCCATAAGGAGAAGAATGTAAATATGTGGATAATGTCTTGGTTATGGTATGGGGGAGGGGGTAGGGGTATGTGGGGGAGGGGGTAGGAGTGCAAAGGGTCCAAGTGCAGTGCTAAAATAGTTACCAAATTCAGTAGGTTACTAAGTAGATGGGTAAGTAGGTAAGTATACTGCAGATGGGTCGCAAAAAAAGAAAACGGGTAAGATATTACCCAAACCTCTCGGCTAAGTGTTGGGCAAATACTTCTGCCAACGTTTAGAAATTGTTTCGTCACCTATAGGTACAGTATGTTTAAATCTCCTCACAGTTGGCTAATGTGGTTTACGAAATTTATAGGTTATTTCTAAGTCATCCTTAGATGTAGTTTTACTATAATACATATCTCATGTTGACATTTATTCTCGCTATTTCTTTAACCCTTCTACGTCTTCTTTTTCTTCTTTAGGACACAGGATTCTTTGGTGAAAAATCTCTCAACTACAGTTTTTCCTCAAGATGAAACACGAATGACAGTTCCGGTCGGTTTCAGCGGTAGAGTGTATTTTGATCTAAGGGAAATCACCGACAAAGATCTGAAAAAATGCTGATCAAAGAGTATCGGATCCCACTGCCATTCAGAGTGGAGGAGTACAGGATTGCTCAGCTCTACATGATCCAGGTAAGATACGTCCACTTCGCTTTACGCAGAAAATTGCGCAAGGGGATCTGAGAAAAGAGAAAAAAAAAATGAGCGACTTGATTTGGTTTGCTTGAACGAACGTGAAGGATATACGTCACGTTCCTCTTGTTACCTTTCTCCGTTCACTTTCCTGTCTACCTGTCAACCTATTATGCTAAGAACATGAAGGATGCCGTCTGAATGGTTTATCTGGAAGGAGGTGGTGTCCTAGATGTGGGATGGGGGGGAGGGGAAAGGGGTATACATGTTATATTACCACTGGTAATTAATTATATTTTTAATAGTTTTACCAAAGCTAGATGTGAAAGTGCATAAGTAGATTGGAGACAGGTAAGAGGGAACAAAGTAAAAATGTGACAAAAACATAACTAAAATAAATGATATAGAGATGAGCACTACCAAGTGAACTCTGTTTTACAGATTCATCTAAATTGAAAGAAAAAAATGCAATTAATGTTTAAAAGTGATATTAGAGATGTTAACCCCCCCCCCCATCCACTCTGCACATTTGATATATATGATAATATGTACTTTAAGATGTAACAGCTGATGGAGCGGAAATTCCCTTAAAACAGTTCCCAGGATTATACGAATCATGTCTAGATCTGCAGTGGATAGACAATATTTGACCATATTTGTTGCTATATATAAAGATATTGCTAAAAAATGTCCATAGTCCAATGGGAGCAAATTTTCATCAATTCTGATTGGTGGAGATCTAGTGGATAGTTTCTCAATCTGCATGGGAGATCCTGGGTTGTGGGGCCCAGATGGCTGAACTAATTTGCGTATATATATTCCAGTGATATAGTACACTGGCATCTTACACTGGCAACTAGATCTTTCATCCTCTTAAGTGAATCTCCACTCAATGTTCACAATCCCGTGCTTTAATCCATCCAGCCGACATACAAACAGTATATAACTCTGCTGTTTTTCCTTGTTTGAGAATACGATATCGTTTGGCAGGCTGCAATGTTTGCTCCGTGTGTGATATCTACATAAATCTATATATATCTATAGATCTATATATACATACATATATGTATATATATAGATAAACAGAAATGCCATGGTCTAATTTGGAGAGTATAGGTTTCCAATCCTGAAACTTGGCTCAAATATCTGCCGAGATATTTATTAATATATAAAACATATGCTGTACGTGTGTGAAGGATATATATACAGGGATGTGCTCAGGAATATTTGAGTGCCGGGCGGATTTCAGTGTGATCCAGGTCCGCGGGAAGGAATCTAAGGGGTGTGGGTGCCCTCCCCCCCCCCCTTTGGAACATTTTTGCAATGAAGTATGCTTAGATGGCAAATGGTGCAATCTTTTTTCTGTCCTATTCTGAAGCTAACTTCGGTGGCAATTATTCACCCATAATTTGGTAATGGTAAAATTTGTGAAATTAATCATAAAAAATAGTGCCAGTCGGAAATATTTCAAAATACTATTTGTGCTGGGCATTCATCTGCTGTACATATGAAGGATAAAACACATATACTGTACATATGAAGGATATACTGTACATAAAACATATACTATATATGAGAAGGATATACTGTTTATATAACACATATACTGTATACTATACATATGAAGGATATACCAACACATATAAACTGTACATGTGAAGGACAAATCATATTCTGTACATACTGTACATGTGAAGGGTACCGTAATTTATATTGAAAACGGATTGAAAACTGTGACTTAAAAATACACGAATTGCCAGTTAATGCCTCTGATATCCGTAATGTATTATGTTTTGAATTCAAAACTAATAATGGTGTTTTCTTTTTTCTTCCCTAAAGATATCTTTTAACAACTTTAATGGTATTTGAATCAATGAAGCTCTCTGCATGTGTGGGTGTATTTTATTGTTTTGCTTTTGGAACAAGAGTCAAGTATCCCTGGAGAACGTATGTACATTAGTGGGGTGTACATTCAGTACTTTTCAGTGAACTCTTACCATTGCGAAATGATTGTTTATGAAATGACAATGTAATTGTAGATGATATTAACGTGATGTGATATGATTTATGTAGACTTGATTTGTTTTTATGAGCAGGTAACTAAATCGTGCATACAGCTGCCCGGTCTGTGCCGAGCGTTGACAGTTCTTCCTCCTACTTGCCCGCCCACTTTCCGCCTCGGCTTAATATCAATATATATATATCAGTATATATATAATAGATTACATGTGTATAACATGTGTTTAAGATGCAGGCAGCTGTTTGCATATGCTGTTTTGGTCGTAAAATTTCTCTCTGTGTACTAAAATTTAATGCACTCCATATAACTCAAAATATGACTTGAATATTGGTCATTACATCGTTCTATGGGAAATACGTGAAAAAATATTAGCAAGTTCTATTTAAACGGTGGATATATTTGCTTCTGCATTGGCAAATGTGAATTATCCCGGCCCTCCATCCCCCCCCCCCGCCTCCCTCCCTCTCTCTTTGTCCTTCCACTTTCTGGCAGATAGATAGCAACCATACTTCTCTAATCTACTGTATAAAAAAATTACTTTGCTCCTCACTTACCTGTCTCCACACAGCCACAGCACTCTCGCTGTACTGTGCCAAGAGTGAACTGTGAACTTTTTAACGCTGTTGTGCACCCTCTATGACTGCACCCAGCCGGCCAATGAACTCCCTACTCATTCTAACCCCCAGACTGCTTAGAATGTTTTTTTTCGAAGATATAGAGGAACATTCCCAATTTGCCAAGTTTAGCAGGTTGAAATTTAAAAACTATCATTAAAATTGCCCTATGCCAACTGACCATATTTACTTTTGGGGTCACATGTCATCTTACGGCCAGTTTCTTTCAGTTTGTTTGGTCTTCCTACTTATATTAGGTATATGCCTAGATGCTTCTTTCCATATTATTCTTGTTCGTGTTTTGAAGTCGTGCAAGCTGGCAGGGTTTGGGAGGGGGGGTGGGGGTGAGAGGTGTAGTAGTGATGTTATAATAAGGAAGTTTAGCTGGAGTTGGAAGATTACAGCTATAGCGATGTGGTCGACATCTTCTCAAGTCATGCAAGTTTCTATGACGACATAATTGGATGCAAAAATTCCAAATTTTACAAAAGTTGAGTAGCACTAATTCTAGCCAACCCCTTTAAAACCCAATCGTGAATGCCAAAGATTCCCCAGATGATAAACTGGATACCAGTTTTGATTAAATTTTTGAAAAAATTCATTTCACAGACTTATCAGATATGTCAGGCCCATCATTGATATGTAATTGTTTTTAAAAGAAAGTTTGTTCTTATAGACCTGTATTAATAACTCATTCTTGTGGGTGCTCCATAAAAAATTCACATGTTGCCAAAATAAAATGGAGAGAAAAGATGACATTTAAAGATACAACGTTGTCACTGAAGTGCACAAATCAGTGAGCACGAATTTCTGCTGCCCCTTCCGCTTGCCTGGCCACCATCCAACAAAAGAAAATGGCTCTTTTGCAAATGCACCTTGGAGTGGGGGAGGGGGGGAGGAGGAGGAGGAGAGTTATTGCGCATATGGTGATTTGCTCTCTTTGAAAGAGGCAAAGTGAAAAAAAAAAATCATGTTTTGACTTAAGGCAAACATGGAATATTAAACTGATTTCACCCAGCCCCTTTAAAAATCAATCATAACTAAATATTCTGATGATCAACGTGATACCGTTTTGATTAAATTTGAAAATTCATGTGAATTTTATTTTTTCCAAATGTCAGAATTTTTGGTATAAATTATTCAAAATAATGATTTTGTTTGATTGTTCAGTAGCCTTTTCCCTCAATTATCGTGGGCGAGCCTCATCACAACAACAAAAACAAACAAAAAAGAGAGTAAAAAACAAAGAAAGAAAGAAAGAAAGGAAAACCAAAGGGATATTTATTTTCTTAAAGATTTATATTTTCTGTTCAAAAAAAAGAAAAGAAAAAAGAAAGCTGTAAAACATATATATGTGAAAATCTTATCATGGGATTTGATATTGAATTTGAGGAAGTCTTTTTGAGTTTGACTTTTGTGGAGTTAGGCAATTTACTGATTATATTTACGAGTTCCTTATCCTTCCTGTAAAAGTGGAAATATGAGGGAGCTATATTGCCAAAAATTTGATGAAAACTTAAAGGCATTGAAGACTTGCCCCAAACCGCGTGCGGCCGTCTGAAAAAGTTAACTTTCCGTTGCTTGCAAGTGACGTTTTGTTCTTGTCGCTACAAAATGCAGACAGTACAGTAATGAAACGTGATACCTTGTTATCTCTAGCTGGACCTGAGATGTCCATCTCTGTATTGTTTGTACACTGTGCTGTGGGTATTGACCGCAGCTGTATGTACTGACTGTACACTAGTGTCTAATTACCGACGATAGCAAGCTGTGTGTGTATTTTCTGGGATCGATGGTGGTGTCTAACACTTCTGTTACACCTCATTCGAAACTAGGTCAGATTACCAGCATTACACCTCATTCGAAACTAGGTCAGATTACCAGCATTAGACGTTTCTTTTTGCGCGAGTCTTCACACCCTTTAAAGAGCAAACTTAAACGCAGAACCAGAAATAAAGGAAGCTGTACGCGACACCTTGCAGGAGAGAAAAACCATACAGAAAAACAAAACACAATCAGATATACATCGAACCAAACTGCAAACAGAGAATAAACAGCGGTTTTAGCAGAAAAGTTGCCAGCTGATAGCATTCCAAACTTTTCCCTGAGATTTATCAAATAATTTATATAATTGATAATTTTTGCTAATTTATAACATGCACTACTTACCTCATATACTTATGCATTATCTTCTAATACTACACTCCAATTGGTCACTTCTTTAGACAAGGGGTGTGGCTACCTTCAATTCAGGCCCTGACTCCTCCTACCTCTTTTGATTATTCGTATTTAAAGTCGGGTTTTGGTTCAGTGCCATTGAATGGACGTTGTGACACAAGTTTTTTTTCTTTTTTTTCTTGAGAGTTTGAGACTTGATTTCCAAGGTTTTAAAAGATGCCTTTTTTTCTTCTTCTTTTTTCCCCCCGTTCACAGAAAAAGTCACGCCAGGAGAGTAAAGGCGCTGGAAGTGGAGTCGAGATCCTGGTTAATAGACCCTATGAAAATGGACCCGGTGGGTGTGGACAGTATACGCACAAAATATATCATATAGGCAGCCACATGCCGGGTAAGTTTATGGGTTGAAATGGGTTTGGGTATGTAGAAACAGGAAGAAACTTTGAAACAAATGGTTGCAATTAATCCCCTGCTTTGACTCTTCTAGCTAGTCGTTACCTCCATTTCATTAACATAAAGTCTGTTCAAAGTATCTCTTTCGAGATCCGGCTTTAGGAATCACAAATGCTTTCGAGTTGGATAGCATCATGTTTGATCTCTAGAGTAAGGCAAAATATGTCACCAAAAACAGAACTAGTATTGTTCGATACAGGTGACAAACGCCTACAGTGGAATTACAACCTTCCAATACCGGTTTCGAACCTCTGGACATACAATCAGCGCCCATAGCTTAGTTGGTTTGGGTGTCCGCGTCCAGAGCTGGAGGCCTGGGTTCCAATCACCGTCGAGGCTGGAAGCTGGAAGAAATATAATTCAAAAAGTTCTTGTTTTGCTGCCTTTACGTGGAATTTTTGTTCCTACTACAGAAGTTTTTTTTGGGTACTACATTACCACTTTTACCCAAATTTCCATCAGATATTCTCAGGGATTAACATATAGTGCATTATATATATATAGATCCTGTGCAAGGTTATGACCATCTTCAGTCCTGTCCAACATGGAAATTCAGCCCCAATTCTAGTATGCAAATTAGTTTAAATTTGGTAAGTCATCTGAGCTGTAAGAGTCTGGTTGGTCTAGATAGGCCCTACGTGTTGATATATGACTTTTGCCTAAGAACGGATTTTTTTTTTCTTCAAAGATTTTCATTAAAGCAGTAGTGAAATTAAATATATTCGTCACACGACAACAGGTAAGGTATTATCCGTCATTTAACTTTAGGCAGTAATCGCCAGTGAATTTGATTCACTTTTTTTTGGCTGATTTAATTCTGGATCCTTCTTTACCATCCAGGGAAGAGAATTTGGAGGCTTAGTTAGGGTGAGTGATCACATTCGATATGCCAGCTGATAAGTGAGAAGCCTAGATTTCAGTCATGAGTGTTTAGTGTGAAAAACCTGAGATAGTGAGACCCTTGAACAGAGTTTTATAGCTAGCTGCCAAGCAAAAGTGGATCTGGGACTTTACTGTAGAAAGCATGACTGCGGGTTAACAAGGGAAAGGTAGGAGCCCCCCCCCCCTAATAAAAACCTAGTGGCTGGGGGACCGTGGTCTCCCCAATGATTTTTACAGTGATGACTTTTTATGCCAGTACACTGCTGCAGAAGTTGGAAAATTCAACATTGGTTAGACTCTTCCTCCTCCTCCTCCTCCCTCCTCACTCTCCCCTCCCCCACACTCTCCCCTCCTCCACACTATCCCCTCCCCCGCATTCTCAAACTGGAAAGTCATGATCACTTAAAACTACTAACCATGGAAATACACAATCTTGGTGAGAGGAAGGGGTTACAATGAACAAAAGCATTGGCTGCTAGCAAAAAAAAAAAATTGGAAATAATTGTTATATAATTTAAGCAAAACACAATTTTGCAGATCCTGAATGTATAGTGGTATACGGTTGCATGTCCTGTCAACTTTGCATACCGTTCGGTATGTCTAGCTGCACTAACATACACAGTGACTATATAGCTGCGGCCATTTTGGAAGTGAACATGTGACCAACGTCCCTTTTTTCTTAAATTTTCAATCAAAATCTACAGGCTCAGTGAAAACATAGATAGATCTATCAGTTTAGTATTCTTGTAGGCACTTTCACACAAAAAATTCTCTCACCCATTTATAGAAATTAAACATTAATCTTTTTAAATTATGCATGCATAAAGTGAAGGAAATTTTCCTTGGTTTCAGCATATTGACTCTAGAACATTAACAAGCATAAATCTCTAGGTCATTGTGGTGAAATCAGATCAAACCATGAACCTATGACATCACAATGATAGGAACTAATTAAACCACTGGATAATGTCAGAGAACTCTTCGTTACTGTTGCCCTCCAAAAGAACATGTGGTCGATGTCCTTAATATGGCAAAGATCCTTTTAGCTTTGCAGATAAACTCCCACATTATTAATCAGAAGTTAGAAATCAAGCCCTGGATATATCCCTGGTGCAGACAGAAAACCATTAAAGGTTTTTTTATCCTGGAAGCCATTGTGTCAGTCCAATGTCAATTGTAGACAGGCAGGAAATGCATCAAATAACCGACTTTCATAGAAAGCCACCTGTGAAAAGTGGAAACAAATTACTTATATTACAAATGATAAATTCCTACTTGAAAAGTCGGATATTTATTGTTTCTTGCCTGACTTACAACGATCGTTTATGATAGCTGAAATTTACTGACGGTTCTACTGTTCACAGATATGGTAAATTTACATTGCTCCCTCACTTACCTGTCTCCTCACAACTTATGCACACACTTGCTCCAACTTGTCCAGAGTGACCTGGTAACCTTTCAACATTGTGCTCCTCCAGTGCCTGGTTCATTCCAGACTACCCCCACTCATTCTACTGCCGAAAGTGTCTTTACTGAGGTTTTCCTTTTGTTTATAAAAAAAATCTTTAGAATTCCTGTTTTGGTAATCCATTGGAACATCATTCTTTCCATCAGAAAGATCATGGAAGGTTGTCCAATTAAATGAAGTCTTCCCCATCTAGTCCCCTCCCCTACCCATCTTCTTTGCCTCCCTCTCCCATTCCCTCCCCCTCCAATGCCCTCCATTCCCCTCCTTCCCTCATTAGAGCTTTCACCACCAAAAATGAATTGCATTTATAATCATTTTTTCTGGAAGCTTCAAATCTACAGTAAGCTTATTTCTTAAAAATTAAAGTCAATACAGATCAGTTTTCAAAGTAGAACTGTTCTAAACTGTGTTGCTTTTTGTTCATATTCTGAAATGGCGCCCTCAATATTGTCATCAACATTAGGTTTTCGTATAGGTGAAACATCACACTAATGATTTTTCAGTCTGGTTGACAAAGAAGTCATTTCATGAATTTACAGCAGCGACGACATGCCGTCCCCTGTCTCCACATAACTGCGGGCACTCTTATTTTACACGATCTCAAACTTAGTTGTTTGAGATCAAATTCTGATTGCATTGGTAACTCAATACCTCTTCCAAATTGTTAAAATGATTAGATTGGTTGATACTCCATCAATTTGGAGATACTGAAATAAGACAAAAAATAGTGGTAGGCATATGATCCACCCATAGGAGGCATTTTACTGGCCCAAAGCTGGACCTCCTGGGGTGTTTGGATGGGTCATCCTTTGTTCTTTTCAAGTTCATTTTGTTGAAACAATCAGAGTCATTGTGGTACAATTCAAATGTACGACCTGGTTGTGCGAGGATCAACCAGAAGAAATCCTTAAAAATTTGCCCTGAACTAGGTTATTTTACAAGGGATTGCATTCTATGTGAAACTGTAATGTCAGGTTTTCTATTGCTTGCTGATATCATCAATATCTCACTTGCAACTGGTATGAAGGAGACAGTGTGGATTGGGAGAGTGGGTAGGGGAGGACTAACTATCCTGTTTAACCCATCAATGCACTTGAATGGAGGGGCAGGGATTGGGGATTGGGTGGGTTGGGGTGGAAAGAATGAGGGTAGGAATATGGGAACATGAAAAACAGACAATTTTATAGCAATGTTAGGAAATTGGAACGATTTTACCAACAAAATAACAGCTTCAAGTTGACCAAAACATCATATATTTTAGTCTTTGGAAAGGAGGAGAGAAGGAGGGGGAGGGGGGAGTTATGAGCCCCTTGCCCTCCCTTCTTTAGTATGTACCGATGCAGACTGCAAGACATATATTCAATAGCAACGAGAAGTATTCTATAATAGCAACTTGTGGCGGCAACTTTCAGAAGTAAAGAATCAAAATGTTGTGATACATTTTGCAGCATCTTGTTCTTCTTTAGAAATATTTGTGCCATAGAAGTGAAGAAGGTTACTGACCTGTTTAAGAAAAAGCAATAATCAATGAAATGGTAAAATGAATTTCTAATTAATCAATTTCAACTTTCCTTCAGGTGATCCCTCTCGCAAGTTTAATATGCTAACTATGTAACTCGTCCTTATACTGTATATGTACAGTACTCTATCTTCTCAATTGGCTGTTTTCATAAATTTATATCTGTAACTCTATCCAATTAAAAGTCAGTCGATACTCTTTCATTACTGCAATTTAGATCATCCTTGCAAATGTGGATGAAAAAAAATACACCAAAAGAAAATAGAAAAAAAAACCCAGAAAAAAGGACGCAAGGTGGTATATAAATGCATGAGTTCTCACAGCAAGCAAAGTCCCATTAGGGACAGGTTTTTCGGTCTCTGTTTGATCTTGGCAGTTACATCGTTACTTTAATTTAATAACCATTCATAATTCCTCAAGTGCTTCAGTCTTTAAATTTGATTTGTTTCCAAAAATGGCGAGCGTTTGAGGCGACCATTTGGACGTTTTACATTTGTATATTTTCCCCTTCCCGCTACATGTGTCAAGTGAAATTCTCTTGCGGTAAAGACAGAATTCCGCATTTACATTTTAATTATTGAGCTTCCAAGTTGTGTGAGATTTTCGTCATTAGAAAATGATTAGTATATATATGTACCTATGGCGGCTGGCCAATAGATTTTATCTCGTCAAATGTTGCATCTTCCCTTATTTATTTATTTATTTATTTATTGGAGAAGGGAGCCCTCCTCAAGGTTTGTGAGAAAAGTTCAACATACATAGCTGGTACTGTAGGTCTGTAATTGTGATTTTGGTGCGTGATGGATATATAGTAAATCATCACTTAATTTTTGTTTTATTCCATTGTTTCTTTAATTTGTACACAAGTTGGGGATTTGTTTGTTATCAAAGTCTGTCTTGAAGATTGTAGAAATTTTGTTATTATGATTTTTTTTTACCATCAGTCCTTCACAATATAATATTCCAAAGAATTAATGGAAATGTCAACCAAGGTCAAAATGTGAAACTTTTAAAAAACATTATTTCGAAAAGGAAATCTTTGATGAAATTTATACGTGGTATGAAAATCCATCTGAGAGAGAGAGAGTATAAGAACCCTATCATTTTTGGTAGAGTCCAGAGGTCATTTGAGGTCATCATAGATCAAATTTTTGAAAACCATGTTAAGGTAACTCCAATTGTCTTTTCTGTTGTGTCTGCAAAATTTTAAGAGAAGGTGGGAGAGGGTGGGGTGGGGTGGGGCAAGCACATGGTGAGCAAGGAACCCACAAGGTGTTAATCTAGCACAGCGTGCATGGCCGCAATAGAGAAATAACATATCAGTTGTCTTATGTTGCCTCTCTCCCTCCCTCTTTTCAGGTTGGTTTAGAGCTATCCTACCAAAGACAGCGTTAATGGTCGAAGAGGAGTCATGGAACGCTTACCCGTACACCAGGACGAGGTACACCACGCCATTCATCGAGAAGTTCTCGCTGGACGTAGAGACCAAATATCTACCCGATGCTGGGCATCAGGAGAACGTATTTAACCTTTCACCGTCAGAGATGAAGAACAGGGTAATAGGTGAGAAAACTTGAATAAAAGTAACCTTCAAATTCTGAGCTTGGCAGGTAATTGCATGACCTCCAACCTTTCAAAATTTTTCAATTATTTCAGAAGATCTAGAGATATCTTTGGAAAATGTAAGTGTTTACAATTGGGTGGTCGATTTGAAAGGAAATGAAAGTGAGTGAGTATGGATAATAGGGAATTCCTGGGGTGGTTGTGGGAGTGGGGGGAGCATGAGTGTTTATTTGTGGGTAGAGGGATGGAGTGAGGGGGAGGGGATGGGAGGCGGGTAATGTGGAAGGAGGGACGATGCCAAACTGTTTCAATTTGTGGATACATCAACCTTTTTTAAGTTTTTTTTTTTGTGCAGAAAATGCCAAGCGTTAATTCTGTTTATCCCGTTTCGATTTTCGACCTCCAGATTTAATCGACATGGTCAACGACCCTGTCGCCAGCGGAGACTATTCGGAAGAGGAGGACCCCACTATATACGTATCGCAGAAGACGGAGAGGGGACCTCTCTCATCGGACTGGATTAAGACGGACTCGGATAATAATTTCATTCCACAAAACGGCTGCACCGATATCATGTGTGCTTACAAACTAATTCGGGTGGAGTTTCGATACTGGGGGATGCAAAACAGGATCGAGAAATTTATACACGATGTCGGTGAGTCACGTTTGTATATTTCTCGTATTAAAGCCACGAGAATTATCCACGGTCTGGGAAAGGGGCAAAGTTGGGGAAAATTCAGGAAAAAGTAAAAATCTCTTTTCTGGGGTCTTGAAAGTCCTTGTATGTTTGAAGTTTATTCTGGAAAAGTGAGGAAAATTCTTCTTGTCTTCTTGTTGTCGTTAGTATCGTAACTACTTGTGAAAAGGTTTTTCTCTCTTTATTTCGTGAAAAAGAACATATTTTCTTTTGGAGCAGTCCAGCATTGGATGCATATTCAATTGTGATTTGTCATTCTTCTCTCCTAGTCTTCATGCAATTTAATACATTAAGCATTGAGTCTAGTGCAGCAGTCTGCAACTGGCCAGAAAAGTTGTGGTCACAACCCATTGATTCACCCACCCCCTGCCCCCCTCAGTCAAATTTATTATTGCAATGCTACTGGAATATGTTTGAGCACTTATGTTTCCTTGCCACAAGTTCATAGATTTTGGCTTGAAGAATGCAATCCCAAGATTTTCTCACAGAGTCCAACTTTAATATTACTTGACTTTGACTTTAGATCAGTTAACCTCTTTTTCATTGTTTTAGATAATTTACTTCGTTACTCGCTTACCTGTCTCCCCACAACCTTAGCACCTCCTTCTACCGTGCCTAGAATGAACTGGTAACCTTTTAACACTGTATGCCCTCTATGACTGGACCCCCCCGGTCAATGCCCTTCTCATTCTACCATCCAAAGTGACAACATCGTGTGTTATATTGTCCAGATTTCCTACAGCGATTTTCGTATGGAATTGGAACCTATGTTCTTGGTCTTTTTCATAATTTGGATACTGAAGTATTTAGATAAGTTAAGTTCTATTCCACAGTTTATGATACTGTGATCGCTTGATCCATCAAAAATCCTTTGCAGCCCAAAGCATACGGTTTCGACCCATAGTTCATGGACCGTCAGTCCAGCATATATCTAGTCTGAATGTTACAGGTGGCCAGATTAGACTTAATAGTGTACGATGATAAATGTGCCAGCTAGGTGTTTAAATTTTTTGTGAGATCAAGTTTGCAGCATAAATCAATCTTTGGGGAAATGGTAAGGCTGGAGAATTCCAATTCTTTGGGGTTCATTGCCATTTGAACGTGCCCCCTCCCCCCTCCTCACAATTGAACGATGACAGGTGTATGTTTTTGTAAGATTTTATATCTTGTTTATATATGTTCTCTTTTGTGATCATGGGTGGAGGTTGCCACAGTTTTGTTTTTCTTATTAGTAAGGGCCCCCCAAAAATTGATCTGCGTATTCTGTTGACGTATCTTCAACTTGAAACTTTATGAGTATGCATGAGGTTTTCTCTTACAATTGTACATCAGAACAAAAATTGCTGGAGTACTTTGAACTAAATCATGTCCAAGTAATTTATGAATAATTAAAAGCATGTATGGTATTATAGAGCTGTGGTGAAACTTTTTGGCTATATGGAAAGACATGTTTGGGGTTTATTGCTCACTATAAATTACTGATAGGGGTTAGATGCTTTTGGTACCCCTCCTCTACCCCCATGTTACCTCTGTCGGCAAGTGAAGGATTCTTTACATGCATAGGCTATTTCAAGAGGGTACATTTAGAACAAGGAAAATAAAAATTCTGGCATTATTAACTGTTCAGCAATTATAAGTTTGGTTTTGAACTGGGCAAGTTGCGAGATTTTAATTTTTGCTGTACAGTAATAAATGTCAGAGGTTAAATGTCAGATAATTCATCATGATGAAATTCATATTTATATATCTTTGATAATTATATATATATATATATATATTACACACATATATGTCATAGAAGTCAGGATAGGCTTTGCATATATGTGCTTCCTTAATCAGCTTGTCAATATCCGAATAAATACAGTTCTTGAGAAAGACACACACACACGGTACCTGACCTTTTCCACCAACATAGAAGGAAAAAACCAAAGATAAAAAAAAGTGAGATAAGAAGAAACAACAAAACTATGCAGCCAAAATCAAAACATGGCTGCAGGAATTTGAGACAAGGAAATGCCAACAGATTTTTCCTTCCCCCCCCCCCTCCTTTGTTATTATTATTGTTGTTAGGAAAAGAGAATGAAAAGGGAGAGAGAAACATCCCTCGAGGAAACACTTACGTCTGATCTTAATCGTGTGAACGGGAGAAAACTAGTAAGTCATCTCTGAATGCAGAGAGACGCCTCGGC
Source organism: Apostichopus japonicus (assembly GCF_037975245.1). NCBI lineage: Eukaryota > Metazoa > Echinodermata > Holothuroidea > Aspidochirotida > Stichopodidae > Apostichopus > Apostichopus japonicus. Next base: position 3,894,707 of record NC_092575.1, on the reverse strand, counting down.
ATAATAATGCCGGTTCTCTCTCTCTCCAAGTCCCACGCATAAGATACGAGAGGTTTCTTTTCATCCAGCGATGTTGTCTTTCAAGAAGAATTTTGAATTTCAAATGGTGACTTGAGATGCAGTAATTCACATAGGATTTCATCAGATGGGGTTTGGTTAAAGCGATGTGCAAGCAGAGGACAGAATTAATCTCGTGTCGGCCTGTCATGGGAGTGATAAAAGGGTCCGGCGATGCATGTAAAACAAACAAACAAACACAAGAGGAGAAAAAATAGGTCTTTTTCTCCCTTTTGATACTTAAAGCCTGTAGAGAAGGGAAAACAGTGGCACAGTACTGGGCAAGGGTGGAAAAAAATATAACACGCTGAATTCCAAATACTAGTTTGATAACGTTGCTGCAGATATAGATAGGAAAGTAAGATGTTGTCTTAGAGATCTTTGTCGGAATTGGTTGACATCAACGATACCATATTGCTGTAGCACGGCTAGTGGGAGGTGGTGGGCTGTGGGGTTGGCAAACTCTGATCTTATGAAAGCATGATCTACAAGCCAAAGATTCAGATGAACACGGAGCAGCAAGTGGGAGAAGGTGGATTGAAGGGTTAGGGAATTCTGAAATCTTGAAGACTGAACTACAGTCAAACTTTGGGATGAATGTATCAACAAGTGGGAGGTAGTGGGTTGTGGGATTGGGGAATTCTAACCTCTTGAAATAGATCTGCAAACGAACTGTGGGGAGAATGAAGCACCAAGTGGGAGGTATTGGGGTGTGAGGTTGGGGAATTTTGACCTCTTGAAAATTGATCTGCAAGCAAAAATTCAGATGAACAAAGCTCAGCAAGTGTAGTTGGTGGGTTGTAGGGTTGGGAAATTCTAACCTATTGAAAATTAATCTGCAAGCAAACATTTAAGTGACCATGGCAGCAACTGGGAGAAGGTGACCTCTTCAAGATGTGTAAGGGATTTTCCCCCTTTGGGTTTGACTGGAGACAGGAAAAAGAGCCTATTTACATATGGATCAGTCAAACTTTGGGACGAGTGTAGCACCAAGTGGGAGGTGGTGGGTTGTGGGATTGGGAATTTAGACCTCAGGAAAAATAGATCTACAGTATAAGCAAAACTTAAGATGAACATAGCAGCAAGTGGTAAGTGGTGGGTTGTAGAGAACAGTTTAGAGTTGCTCCTTTGGCCCTATGTATTCCAATACTAAAACAATTTTTGCTATTTTGGGACAAAGTCAGTTGCCCTTAAATTTGTTCTACCTGATAGACTACAAAAAGGTGAGAAAACAGTTTGCTGAAATGTGATGCGCTCCTGATTGTAGAAGTTCTACCTGTTCCCCTTCCACCAATTTTCTCCCTGTTGTCCCCCTCTCCACAAACACTCGCTTCCCCGCTCCTTCCACCCCACCTGTACAAGTAAAAAGAAAAGCCATGTCCCGCGGGCGCTGCTTATATTTGTACTTGTTCTTTAATCTGTTAACATTCTCAGGTGTTTATGAGCTAAAACTTAAACTCTGTGAGCAAGTACTTCCCTTAAAAAGCAACAATTTGTTGGAGAGGCCTCTTTTCAAGAAGGCTCATTAAAGGCTTTTGTATGTCACCATTAGCAACGTTCTTTGTTTTACTGATTAAAGGCATACAAGGTCTTCCAGCATCTCAACGTGGCATTTGTTTCCAGCCGCTATAAATCAGCCGTAAGAGAGATTGACCGATGCCAACGCCATCGTCTCTCATGCCTCGACATATCTCGAAAAAAAAGAGTTCCCTCGATTTGACAGGTGGAACGATGCTTCCAAATTGAAACCTGTTTGTGCAAAAATCATTGATATACTTGGCAATGACGGTTAATTCATTGGCAAACCGTCAGCCATAACATGCGCCTTCTGCCGAGAGAGATAGATATATAGAGATCTCCGCTTGCATCTTTGGTGCGACCAAAGCTTCATTGTAACGTCACTGACGGTCATATGCAGGGACGGTAAATTAAACTGCATAACATGCGCTGCATAAACTCAGCACTTGACTACGGAAAGGAATCTTTAATAATATTGCTCTCCCAAAACAGCCGAAGACAGCTCGAACCGGGATTCTGTCGGGGAGAGAAAGAAAGTATAAAAGAGGCATGTCGTCATCGAATGGATGATGCATTTTAAAATTTTTGTTGCAGCAGTTTTTCTGTGAGAAGATGTTTTCTGTAATTGGAGGATTTTGTCAAAGCAATTTGAAGATGGATGTCTTTGAGCTCGATCTGTACTCTGCGTCGAAAATTGTGTAAGAATTGAAAGTTTAGAAGTTTTTTGGGCGTTCGGGATGCGTAACACTTTCTTGTTAAAAATTGAAGGAATGTTAAATATACTATTTTTATCAGGAGCGGAAGAATGACTCTCTCTGTTAAAGTAAGTGAGGTGTCACAATAGTTTTGTGTGTGTGAGTGGATTGAAATTATGCCAGTGTTTGGAATTCATCAAATACAAGTTTAGGCTATTTTGCTGTTGATAATTCTATGTCAGGCACTTATTGGTCTATATATACACAAGTTCTCATTTCCCACATAAAAAAAAGCTAGGCTCAGCATTTGGCCCTATTTGATTTCAAATAGTAAAGATACATTTAGGAGTGATAGTAGATTTGTCAGGTTAGGATACATCATCCTTTATGTTAGCTATCCTATGGTAAGCTTCATTTGGAGCCTGTTTTGAATATATGCATTTTTGTCAGGATAGGCTATTATTGTATATTGTATGTATGTATATGTGAATGCGTGTATGTGTGCGTATGTTTGTATGTGTGTATGTATACATAAAGAATGTATGTATACATAAACGTGTGTATGTATACATAAAGAATGTGCCATAAAGAATGTGCCATGTGTATGTATACATGTAGAATGAATGAAACATACAGTGATATCATTGATATGAGATAAAAGATAAAATGGGCCCATATGTAGTTCAGTGAAAACAAGAGGAATTGACACAGAGCAAAAGTATGAAGGTGGGTGGGTCTGGTAAATATATGATATCAGGTATTTATGAAGATGCAGTAATTCAAATGTGTGCTATATACAGTAGTTAAAGGGACAACAGATGTAGGTACTAGACTACAGTGTAGTATTGATACAGTAACTGTTTGACAGATTGATTATAGTAAAATATGGTATCAATCAACTTTAAACCTTTATGAAGATGTACTAAAATGTGTGCTACAGTTGAATGAAAACAGAAGGTGTCGATACAGTGAAGACTATACTGTATGAAAGATCGGTAAATATTGATACCGAGAGTTTTTTGAAGATAATATAAAATGCATGCTATAGTTGAACGAAATGACAGATGGTTATGACATATTGCAAGTAATTGAAGATCAGTAACTAAATAATGGTTGTAGGTATTATATGTCTGCTTCTAAATACATATATGAATGTTAAAGACATAATGAACGTTTACAAAAATAATTGCTATCAGGGATGTCTACTCAGACCGGAAGAGTTTATGTGCGTTATAGATTAAACAACAAAAGGTTTCTTGACACGGTGCAACTTTATATGAAAGATCATTACATATATCATAGTACAGTACCATGCAGCAACAGTATAGTTAAGTTGACAACAGGTGTTGAAACAACTGACCAGTGCAAGTTATGAAAAAATATATAGTAAATAACTAAGGATATCAGGTCTTTATGACAATATAATGTATAACCTGTATTATATTACCATGACGACAGGAGGTGTCGACACATTACAAAGAAAGATATGATGATATTACTATGAAAGATCGGTGTGTATACATATGCATATGGGTGTATGTATGTATGTATATTATATATTATATATTTATTACATCTGCGTGAATACACCGTATACCATTTCATGTATATACACATATAAATATATATCTCTATATATATATATATATATATATATCTATATCTATATATATATATATATATATATATATATATATATATATATATATATATATATAGGTGTATTCATGCAGATGTAATAAATGTATGCCATAAAAGCATGGAAACTAGAAGACATAATGGCAGAGTAAAGATATGTAGGCAATATTTTTGATAGTTTTCATGCTGGTACATAGTGTGTACTATTTTGTAGTATAATGACAACAGAAGGTTGAACATTGACAAAATTGGCAAAAGTGCTATGAAATGATTGAATAAATAAATAAAGATATCAAATTATTCGTGCAGATTAAATAATAAAACAACAGGTGTTGAAACAGTGTAAGTTAGGAAAGATTGGAAACAAATAATGATATCAGGTAGTTATGACGATATGTATAATGAATATCACATTACTATGACAACAGGAGGTAGGTGTTGACACAGCTAGTGCAAAAACTACGAAAAATCGGTAAGGGAAAAAAAAAGGTGATAAAGATATTGGGTTATTCATGCAGATGTAATTCATGTCTCCAATGAAGTATTAGGAAACTAGAAGATTAAGATGACATAGCAATATGAATAGACGATAGATGACGGTCTTTATGCAGATACGTAAATTGTGTCCTTCGGTACAACGATAGAAGAAGGTGTCAACAAAAAGTGCAAACTTTGAAAAATCGATAAAAAAAAGAATAAATAACGATATCAAGTAATATCCATGCACATGTCATAAAATGTCCGCTACATAGTACAGAGGTTTTTATAAGTTCTCGGTGACCTGCTGTGTAAAATATGAGCCAAGTAATAATTAATCCATAGTCTGGATTCAATATCTGTTACGTTCTAAACAATCTTCTTCCGTTACCATTGTGTCGTGAATAATCACGATCGGGATGCAGTCTTTTGTCAAACTTTTGGCCTATTCACGGAGATCGTGCGAATGGAAGTTCAGACAATTTTTACATTTTATGTCTGTATTCCGAAACGGAATTCCCAATACGTAACAACATGCTGTTGAAAGTTAATTTTGATTTTCTAAATTGCTTTTCAAGATAATTATAATCAATATTTTACTTTTGATTGCAGTCTCACCTATCTGTTTTTCATGTGGAGTTTTTCAATATGGCTGACTTATATGTAGGTCTAAATAGGTCAAAGAATAAGTCAAAATTAATACCGAGATTTGTATAATTTTTGCAGACCATGTGAACCCAAGTTTATAGTGATCATACTATGATTTAAAAAATAAATTTGGTGACGCGATATGGTTTTGTACAGAGTTAGAGTGAAAGTAAAAGATCAATAAAAAAAATGGAATTATTGTGGATTCATAAAAGCATATCTTATGAAGACAGCAAATTTTAAAATTTTTATCAATAATTTACTTCACAAAATTTGTGTTACTGTAAATGCTACCTGAATTCCTATAAATTAATAATGATGGACGGTGCATTACACAGACCGTTGTCTGAATTATCCAGACCTAATGTGGAATCTCACTAACGTCAACAAACCTTGCAGCTGGGGCCTAGGTCAAATTTGGTTGCAATTTTGTAGTACTAGTGTATATGGTACATGATTGTTAAGCCCAATTTATCTGAACCCGGTTTCTCATGCCTTAGACACGATAGATCTGCTGTATGAAAATCTGCAGGGATCGTTATTTCAAGGTCCAGCCATGCCTAATTACCCCCTCCCCACCACCCCCCACACTTCTCCAATCCGGGCTTCGCTGAGCTGGATCCATGCATCAAGCTCGTAGGTTTTTTCGCTATTGGTAGGACATTGACCAATCAACATCTTTTAGAATGTTCTTTCAAAATTTAATATAATTTTTTTTTTTAATATGAACTGCCACAACTTAGCTCGCTAGTTGACTATACGGTTGGAAGTACCTTCTGTGATGCTTTTGGTATATTTTAATTCCATTGATCCTGCTGTTTTTTCTCTTCAGTCGATTGCATAAATTTCTCTCCCAAATTTTTAAGTAAGTGTGAATAATAGATAATGTTATACAATCGATTATGTAAAGTCTCTGAACATTGTAATGATTGACTATTAAGCTCTGACGAATACAGCGGAATATTGTGTTCGTTAGCATGAATCCATCGTAATTAGTTTCTTATCTGCAAAAGTCTTTAGACTGACAATTACGACAGGCTTGTTATCTTTAAATATGAAAGAGAGCGAGAGAGAGAGAGAGAATATAGAACTTTATGCCTGGTCTCTCATCATTGGTTAGAAGTCCACTCGACAGAGTTTGATGGATTCTTCTTGGTTAATATTTTGAGTCTTTAGACTGACAATTACGACAGGCTTGTTATCTTTAAATATGAAAGAGAGCGAGAGAGAGAGAGAGAATATAGAACTTTATGCCTGGTCTCTCATCATTGGTTAGAAGTCCACTCGACAGAGTTTGATGGATTCTTCTTGGTTAATATTTTGATTGGGTCTCGCTTCAGGTGCGATAGACGACAATAATATGGCTTAACAATGTCTGGAAAACTGGCAGTGATGAAAAAAATTGCAGATGACCGACTTTGTATGATGTCAAAGAAATTTGTTGATGCCGACTTTTAATCTGATGTGTTATACACAATAGGTAATCATGAAGGTGGTGTCTGAAGCATATGTGTTACCTTTGTTTCATTGGATTCTTCTCCCAACTATCTTCCCATTACTTATGCACTCTTTCATCTATGGGTTTTTTTTGGACCGGAGTTGGCAAATTGCCATGCATTTGGCTGATCAATGTTACTTCCATATTTGTTCCGATGCAATGTTGTGTTGTAGATCTATATATATATATATGTATATATAAGAGTGTGGTAGGTAGATCTGTCAAGATATATAGTTTTGATAATAAATTTTTTGTAAATTATAGCCCAAACCCTGGAAGGTTTTTGAGTTTTTATTAGTAGCTGTACGTGGGATATTTCTTTGTAACTACAGTAATCCTCTGTAACTTCTTAAGCATATTACTCATAAATACAAAGCTGGCTGCTAAATTTGCAAATTCTGGCATATATGCCAGGATTAATCTAAGAATCTGCCATCTTTGAAAAAGATATATGTACATACAACATGCTCAAAATAGCATGAATAATTTATGAAGTTGGATAATTTACTACTTCAGTTTTACCAAGTATTGACAATAATCAAGTATAGGAAATGTTAACAAAAACTATTATTTAGACACATATATCAGTTCAGGAAGTATATATGTTTGCAAAACTAGAAGAATATATGGTTAAATTTACTCGTATTTGGAGACGGTACAATTATGATCTTGTCAGATATGTTAGCGGATATATAGGACTTTCTGTCTCTCTTTCCAGTTGTGTTACAAAGCAAAGTTACAATTACCATGGTAACGTCAGAGTCACCGCGAGAGCTAGATAATTAGGACCTGAAATTAAATCATGTAATCTTGTTGTATTATATAGTCAAAAATGTGACAGCAGTTAGATAACTTACATAAAGTTGTGACGTAAAAATTGCCGCCCCGTAATTCGTTGTGGGATTCGACGTTGGCTGTCACTGCTTACGAAATCTTTTATTTGAATAATTCTGCGAGACTCGTATTCAATTTGTGTCAGTCGTTATGATGAGCGAAACACGATATGTGTTCTTTGTCCATGTATGCACACTGTGGCTCGAGGCAGAGGCGAGAGGTACTCCCTTTTTCCTTTTTTTTTTACCTCTTCTGAATGATTGGGGACTTCCTTTTTTTGTTAGAGCATCCCAATCATAGATGTAATTTGAGCAGGTCTTGACAGGAAATACTGGTGTTAAAAAAATATAGAGATGGAAATATACCCAGAAGTACCTTCTGGCAATAATATATTCGGACGGAGTTAGGAAATTTAAGAGGAACGTTATAAACGATACCCCCTCCCCTCCCAGAGAAGCATTTGGCTCCCCTAAGAAAATAAAAAGAGAAAGAACAAGTGTAGCTATGCCCTGGTCAGAAACAAAGGAATTTTTAAATTGTTTATGAATATTCAAAGTTCATATATTCTAAAGGTATATTAGAAAACTAACTCACACACACATACTTTACACACCTGTATATACAGTTTAATAGGTGAAAGAAAGTTAATGTGTTAAAAGTACCTAAATTACTCCTGTATAAAGTATCGATTCTTAACGAGTTATGAAATTTAATAATTTCAAATGACATTTATGGTGACCTTTTGTTTTACTGGAGGCTGTTATTTTAATATGCACCTCCTCACTACTATATTATGCTTCCTCATCTAAATTCTGAGTAAATTGGTAAAAAGTTCTACAGAATTTTTTAGTGGTTATGAACTAAATGACTTATATAGTCAATGAGCAGATCTTGAATTCAAATCAGAATTTTTTCTGATATTTAGATTGGGATGAGAAATAAGCTACTTACCTCAGAATGTCATGTAGTCCCCTGTTCCCTGAGCTACCCAGCTGTTGTTAATTGCAGAAATTTATCAGAACCAGCTGTAGTTGGTATTTTAGTAATCCCTCCTTGGATATTTAAAGAAGATGCCTATTCCCCAACCATCATCTTTTTCGCTTAATAACAGAGGTCCTTGCGAAGAAGGACTGCCCCAAAACAGCTGAGAAAGATCCTGCTCCGTTTGGGAGATATATCCTCTAGTTTAAAGGCATTGAAGACTCGCCCCAAACCGTGTGCCGTGCTCTGCAAAAGTTAACTTTCCGTTGCTTGCAAGTGAAGTTTTCTTTTTTTGTTGTTACAAGATGCAGACAGTAATGAAACGTGATACCTTGTTATCTTTTATCTAGACCTGAGATGTCCAATGATGCTATGTACACTGTGTTGTGGGTATTGACCGTAGCTGTATGTATTGACTGTATACTAGTGTCTAATTACCGACGGTAGCAAGCTGTGTGTGTATTTTCTGGGATCGATGGTGGTGTCTAACACTTCTGTTACACCTCATTCGAAACTAGGTCAGATTACCGGCATAAGACGCATCTTTGTGCGCGAGTCTTCACACCCTTTCATACAGTAAATCCTGTTTGGGAGCTACCATATTGTTGTCAATCTGTGATGTCATAATGTCACTAGGATCTGCAAACCTGTTTACTTTCCCTCTGTTTTTTCTGTCCATACATTTTAACCCTGAAACCAATGAATGACATCATTAGATCAGGTTAGGAGCTTCAATATTCTTATATTCATCGTTTGCAAAAAATCTGGCCATCTCCATTAGGGATGCACCGGATATCCGGTCCGGCCGGACTATCCGGCCGGATAGTGAGCAATTATCGGGTTCCGGTTCCGGCCGGATGTTTTTCAAAATCTGGCCAGATCTTTTTCAAATTCTGGCCTGAATTATTCCTTAAAAAGGTAGGTAGTATGCAGTATTTTTCCAGCAAACAAATTTACATACTGTATCAAGCTTGTCAACAATTATATTGTAGTTATTTTATTAAAGAATGTAGATTACACCACTTCAAGTCATATTGAATCTCATAAATGGGGTCTTAATTTCACCTTCTTTATAATATGCGTATACTTCACCTAAGATTTGCTCCTTGTTTCATACTTCTACTTCTTATTAATGATTTTCTTTTGTGTAATGAAAAATCCGGTTCCGGCCGGATTTTATCCGGCCGGATTTCATGTACTATCCGGCAAAATCCGGTTCCGGCCGGATCCAAAAATTTGGATCCGATGCATCCCTAATCTCCATTAAATACCAAATAAACGTTGTGATTAATAATTCATTAAACAAAAACACAAAAAACAAGAAAGAATTGATGCAAATAAGGCTTGATGATGTGTCTTTATATTTAGACTTGATCAAGTCCTTTAAACTTGTGTATGAAGAAACCTTACACCTACGATTCTTCCAAATAGAATAAGAAATTTTTGTAGCTGTTTTGGAAAGTTGTTCCCCATGATTCTTTCCATTCCAAAGACCAAATGGTGAATAGTTGTTTCTGGATCTCCTATAATATGTCAAGTATACTTAATTATCATAGCTAGATCATCAACTTATCTATCAAGATCCAATTTAATAACCAATTACACAATATCATTTATACTCTTTGTTTAAATTTACATCTCATATCTGAAATATATTGCTGTGTCATTTCTTCAGTATACTTCAGATTATCTTCAAAGTTGTGTTCAATTTTTTTTTTTGTAATATCGTTGTTGATTTATCCTTGAAATATTCAGGTGTCAATACATACTGTACTCTGCATCTAGAATTTCATCAATAGGTAATTTTTTTTTTTTTTTTTTTGGTTGAGAAAATTATTCTCTTCAGTGGAGGAATTGATTTGTACATTATAATAATGAAGAAAACAGAGAAATTTTTCAGATCCACAGCTGACATAAGGACATCATATACTAAAACTCTGATGTGAGAGCGTGGTGGCCAATTGGCTAAGGTGTCGGACTCGTGATCCAAGGATTGCTGGTTCGATTCCTGCTTAGTTCATTACGTTGTGTCCTTGGGCAAGATGCTTTATCTCACTTGCCTCTCTCTACCCAGAGGTTAAATGGGTACCTGTGAGGTAACTTGTCATTGGGCGCAGTATAAAACTGCACTGCAGACTGGAGGAATTGTCTCTGGGACAGGTTATCATTGACCAGGGGTAATATGACGTCTGTAAGCAAGCTTTTGAACAACTTTTGTTGATTTTGGCGCTATATAAATGTCTTCTGATTGATTGATTGAAAGCACTTTGAGATCTATCGCTGGTATAAAGCGCTATATAAAATGCAAATATTATTATTATTATTATGTTGCCTGATGCATTCATAGAATTTCGTCACAAACCTGCGAATGATATTCATACTTAAAGATTCAGAATTTTTCTCATCAATTTTATTCTCAAAAGCAATTAACTTATCCTTGAAAAATATGTCTTTTTTAAAGTTAATTGCATTGCCTTTATACGTCAAAGTAGAATATCATCGAAAGAGCCGACCGTTCCTCTAAATGTTTGCTCTCTTCCTCTTACTGCAGCATTGCGGAAAACCATGTTGCACGCCCACCGTCAGGCCTGGTGCTGGCAGGACGAGTGGTGTGACCTCAAAATGGAGGATATTCGCCAACTAGAGCAGGAAGCGGCCCGCGAACTGCAAGAAAAAATGGCCGCCGCCCACATGGACGAAGAGATGATGCTTTCCAAGAACGGCGACCTCCACGAGAGTCTCAAAGCCGTCGAACTCAGAAACGACTCTCAGAACGAGAATAGACTAGCAAGCAGTCGAATGGATTCTCTGACCAGCGATTACACGGCAGATGGTTCAGTGTTCAGTATGGACTCCCCATCGAACTCTTTCAGGGAGAGTAGGAGAAGGCTGTCACAAAGGCTTTCATCCGATAGCAAAGGTTGGTCCTCTTCAATGCACATCCTCCCCTTTTTTTCCCTTTTTTTTTCCCTTTTTTCCCCTTTATTTGTTCCTTTTTTTTCCTTCAAATATGGTACTTCTGGATGTTTATCAGTAAATTTTATGCAGCTAATTTACATTGTATGTATTATATAAATTATTGCCTCTATCCCCCCTGTCAGTTACATTTTCAGAAAATGGTCAATTTATCTTGCACCCCCCTATGACCAGTAACTCTGGGTCCATCCCCCACGCTCCTTTGTGGAAGTGCCACTGTGCAGTCATACTGGTAGATTTGTATCATCGGATACCCGACCCACCCACCCCCACCCAACCCACACCCAACCCACCTCAACTTTTTTTAAAACCTTTCCCACCCATTCAGTGATTTCTTGGGTTGTTGTTGTGGTAGATAAGGAGATTAATCTCCCGTGTTGTAATATTTGAATCTATTTTTCTTCTTCGGTGAAAGTTTTGATTTGCACAATGTGCAAAACATTTTCAACTCATTTGCTAAGAGAAAGTGTTATTCAACCTCCCCCCTCCCCCTCCCCTCCCCCCTCTGTCCCACCTAATAGTTAAGACAGACAACTTTGATCTTCTGAATATATAGCTTTAATTATGTAAGTCTGTAAGATAGCAGGAAAGCTCCTAATTACATGCAGGCATGGTGACAATGACTACCACAGTAGTACAAGAATGGAACGGACACCCACCCTTTAAGTTTTTGTGAAAATTTTCAAATAATCTCACCGCTTTCGATGCGGTGATTGACAGGCCTATGGGTACGTACGTGTAAAACTCGACGGTCTTTTGTCACGTTTTATACGCATGCCTTCCATGTTTATAGGATACTCTCTCCAAAACTAAAAATTGATATCTACATGCCCCAGCAACTAAACAGTAAAAAAAAGGATGTTCTTAATGTATTCTCTACTCACATGTCCTCAAAAGTATTAGTAATTTTGCAGGAAGACATACTTTAATCTTTCAATCAGAAACGTGCAGTGTCTCGTAATATGACGGAACTCTGTAAAACATCCGCGCTGTTTATGACCAAAAAAAATGTTTATTAAAAAAGGGAGGAAGCGAAACGAAATAAAAAAGGAAAGGAAATGATCTAGCAATTTGTCGTAGAAGCAGACGGTCGTTCGTCCTAACGAGGAAGGAGGGAGAAGATCTCATTTCAGACCAGGTCAAAAATCCCTTCTCCTCTAAAATCCATTTAGCATGATTACTTTTACAAGGAAAAACCAGGGTCCCCTTTTTTCTGCCTGGTAAATTGAAGGAAGGGTCATATTCAAGGATGTGACATATGAGATCGAAAGCATTATTATACAGTAGAGAGAGAGAGCGAGTTTTAATTCAATAAAGCGTCACTGGTTAGGCAGGGCAAGTGAATTTTTTCCGTAACATCTCCCGAAAAGTTTATGTTTTGCCAGGTGGAATGATTGGTGTGTTTCTGTATAAAGCTTGATCAGTGACGTGTGTGAATAGAGAACGTCACGTTTATGTCATACTTTAACGAAGACTCAGGACAAAGTTTGAAAGGATTTTTTTTCTGGTCGTCCCTCGATCGGACAACCAGGACTCACTTTTTTGGTTACAGTCTGAGGAGGTGAATTTTGGTCGTAGGCAAAACTGGAGCGAAATGTTAAGCAAAGAGTGACCGATATATGTACGATGTGGGAGAGACTTAATGCTTTGGGCCAGTAAAACTGATGCTCTTTGGATGTGATTGATTAGTCATACAAATATTGTGGTTTTGTTTTCAGTGTCTTGAAAGGTGACGGAGGGTGATTTCAATTTAACATTTTACCCAATTTGTGGGTATTTTATGGTTACAGCGCAATTTGATGTTACCAGTGACTAGTTGTTCGTCTGACCACCTCCGAAGCCGATTGTGGTTGTCCAAACAGAAATTAGATTGTCTCAGAGGACTGGATGGCCATGGTTAGTCAGAACATGATCCAGACTAATATAGAAACAAATTTGCAAAATTTGTCAAAAATGATATGCTGATATTGGAGTGTTGTACTTTCCGCTGACTTTTTATGTTAATTTCTATGTAATTGTAAGGAGTAGAGAATATGATATGAAAGTAAAGGTATCCTGCATCTGAAATTAACTTTGCAAATCCATTTCACTAAACCAATTTTCCGATCTACAAGCGTCCAACATGCATGATTGATGTTATCATATCTCAAAGTTTGTGTAATTTTCCACGCACCATATGCTAAATCTCTGATAATTAATTTCTCCCATTTATAATTGCTCCTCTCATAAATTGATAATGTTAGTTACCACCTAAAAATGCTGACGTTTTGCTTTTTTGATTGGTGATACATCTGAGAAACATGACCTAACGGACTGTCTGTTAGACTTAATAGTTCAGTCACTTTAATTGATAACCTTCAATCATTTAAAGAATCATTTCCCCCAAATAAACGTGGTATAAAATGAAACCTGGGTTGATAGCAATATTTCTTAACGGTCTACAAGTGCACATGTTTATTAATTTCTGTGACTCAACTCTGTCCTTGAAAGGGATGTACGGTGATGACACCAATAATAAACTGTGGTCCCAAAGTTTCAATGCCTCATTATGCTATCTTCCAGCATATTTGGCCCACGATGAACCTAAATATATCCCTCGATATTCGTAATATTTGTTGACAATATTTGTGTACATTTATTAACTGTATTAATCGGGATTGGCCCACGTTTGCATAAACAAAAAAGGGTATTGTCCCGCCGGAAAACTAAATTGTCCAGATTTTGTAAAGGTCAACCTTTGCTATCATCACATAGTATAGAAATGTATGGTTTACCATATGCAAACTTGAAGGAGAGCGCAAAAATTCCGGGTTAGAATGAAAATTGTACATAGGAAAGTTGACACTGTATTGAACTAAAGCTAGAAATATGCCACTCTTTGGTGTATAGCCCTCTTTAAAGTGGAACATTATTGCCCCTCCCCTTACATCCATCCCCCCAGGACACGGGTGTCCCACTCTTCTTCGACCAAAGAAAATATGGTAACCCTGTACAGGTATGTATACTAACATTTAAAGGCATTGAAGATCGCCCCAAACCGCGTTCCATCCTCTGAAAAAGTTAACTTTCCGTTGCTTGCAAGTGAATTTTTTTTCTTGTCGCTACAAAATACAGAAAGTAATGAAACGTGATACCTTGTTATCTTTTATCTAGACCTGAGATGTCCATCGCTGCTATATACACTGTGTTGTGGGTATTGACCGCAGCTGTATTGACTGTGCACTAGTGTCTAATTACAGACGGTAGCAAGCTGTGTGTGTATTTTCTGGGATCGATGGTGGTGTCTAACACTTCTGTTACACCTCATTTGAAACTAGGTCAGATTACCGGCATGTTTCTTTGTGCGCGAGTCTTCACACCTTTTCAGCATACAAGCTAGGTATAAACAAATCACTCAGTTCTGGTACTGGTATCAAGTGATGCCTGGTATTGCTTCATCTTTCACTTACCGCTGCCGGCTGATTATCTGAATAATTTGAACATCTGATAATACATATGTTGTACTGTTAAGAAAACAAAAATACCTTACAACATAATGTGTTTCTTTAAGCTTGACACACCAAGAATATGAATCAGCCAAATGGCTGCGACTAAACATAAATGTCTTTAATATAGTCAAATTGTACGTGACTTTGCGAAGGATATGTAAATTAAAGTCACAATGCAGCATATACAGCCTGCTTTTGAAAAACTTCATCCTTACAGTTTTAGCAATACCTGCCGGAGGGTGGTTGGTGGGGGTTGGGGGGAGGGGACATGGGGATAGTGGTGAAGGATGTGGGTTGTTAAGTTAAGGTGTCAGATTCAATGAAATTTACAAGAACCGTTGTGAACTGTGATGAATTTCTCCCGATGCTTTTTGAAATTTATTTAGTACCAGTGATGTGAACTGATTAATTTTGGGTTTATACTGCAGGGATTCGGTATAGGGATAGGTTGTAGGAGGATAACAATGTCTATGAATGAGGGAACGTGGCTGTCTTTTTGCACATGTATGCCACTTTTCTGTACCTCAGAGAAATATAAATGATTTGTGTCCAAAAATCTCCTGTGCCATATTGGTGTAGTTTTCTATTTTTGTATCAATTAAGGAAATTGTCTCACAGAGCAGCTAGTTCACTATCTGCCATATAAAATATGTACATATACCATCGTTATATCCTACTGTACATAGCACACATCAGATGTATTATTCAGTGCAAGCCCTCGGCTATATTCTTCCTTGATTTATGGAAAAGATCAATTACCGTACCTTTTATCATATTGTTAATTCAACGTACGGGTGAATGCTCGCAGGACCGTATCGGGACATAGCAGCTCTCTAATAGGTATTCTCCAATCAGTCAGCGAAATCGCCCAAGGTCTTTATATACATGTACATCTCTTAACCTTTGATATTTTCAGACAGATGTTAGTGTTATATTTAGGTGACAACTCTTTTTTTCTTTGTCTCATCCTGGCTGCTGGCAGCTAGGTTTTTAAAGTTCTTGACATAAGATATATTGGTTTGAGCTTTCAAATTATGTTCCATTTTGATTTAAATAATTAAAAATGGTAACTTACGAATTACTTTTTTTGTAAACCATTCAGTTCATTTCTTGAAAGGTCACCACATGACCACACATATATATACGGACAGCTGAATAACCTCTCTCCGCTCTATAATCCATACATCAGTGGGCGAAATTTTGTCTGTGCAGGTTCGACACGGTTTAACCTCTGACATTTTCAAATTAAATAGTGGTAGGCCAGAACCTCTTCAATCAAAAAACGCATTAACCAATCTGTCAAGTTAGATGTCAGCGGGATCCATTTTATGGGGAAACCTGATCTGGTTTTCTTGCAAAATTGATGCGGCCAGCTTTTCTTCGGCTATATAGCGATGTGTTTGCATGCAAAACACACCTGGGTAACCGAACCCGTTTAATCAGCACCCAGGCGTATGCTAAACCCTGGACTGAAATTTGCATCCTTTAATAACTGTGCGGCCGTACATTGCATAGGACTGATCATGTGTTCTTGCTGGGATTTTTTTGGTTTTAATTGACCGGTTGTCTGGGCGGATAAGATCGAAGGACTCTTCGCGTAAACAGCAGTTTGAGCTGTTTAATGTTAAAGGGGCATGTTAACTTTTAACCAATATGCCGATGGACAGACCTAGCGATCCAGTCTACCTTAAATCTTACGTTTTCCTCGATGCAATGTGTAGCCGACCGGCTGGGAGTCGTAAAAGTGAAATATAGACTTCTCAGTTCTTCAACAGATCTTACTGTACTTCCTCAACTGAGAGCCTTCCCCTAGGCCAAAACAAAATGTCCTCCTGTCTTCATATAAAATCTGGTTACCTTTGCAAGTTCTATGCTGTTTGAGAAGTCCTCATCAAACCTGTACACAATGTTAGAGTTAGAGGGATGATGACATGTCATGCTGGCACATCTTACATGCATGGAAACTGGCTAGGCTTGCTAAATGTGCTATGAATATTGTGGTAGGCTAAGTTCCATCAGCTGTTGGTAATGATCTAATTACATTGAACATGCAGATTGGTTATAATATTTAACATTCATGAAACAAAAGTGGGCAACTCAGTATTTATTTCGCTTTTCTCTTTAATACCTGTCTCTGACTTAACATATGGACTTTCCTATCTACCTAAACTACATGTCTGGCAAGTTTAAGCACTGCGCCGTCACTTCCGGGGCAATGCCCACTTACTCCTTCAGAATCTACGAATCAACTTTCTTCTAAGTTTTTCACTCGGGATTGTTTGTAACCAGACTTGGCAACACAGTTTCTCCATGTTGAATGGTGATTATAAGTAGATTTATAAGTAGATTTACGTAAACCCTCACAGCTCTTATCTGTCTCCATCCAACATCTGTACTCTCAGCTAGGCTAGCCTAGCCTAGCTAACAGTATAGTCAATGTTCTGGCTTTTCAATGCTCACACAACCAGCTGCTTTAAGCTGCACTTACGTTCATTAAGTCAAGCAAAATGGTGAAATGGATATTAAAAAAAAAAAAGAAAACAAAAAGCCCAAAAAATTGAAACAGGAAATTGGATGGCAAAAAAAAAGTTTGATTACATTCAATGAGATAGGCTTGTTGTTATTCAAGGTAATCTTGTCTCTATTTTTAGACGTATTATTCCGATGAAACCGTGCTCGGGAGGCTGCATATTTCATTAAGAAAACCACGGTTCTTTTCTTTAATTCTCGCTGTAATATAGGGAGAGAGAGATAAAGAGAGCTGCCTTGAGGATTGTGTGACTGCAGGCCTGATAAAAGTTATGACAACAAAGCAAGAGTTAAACAGTCGTTTTAGGCCGTTCTCATTGAGCTGTGAGGGATGCAAGCAGCTGTGTGGTGTCCATATACATAGCTTCGTTCATTAGTGAATATATATTATACAGTAGCCCTGGCTAACTTTTTTGTAAGACCCCGTACATTACGTTTGTAATATGCGAGGATTTTCTATGTGAGATTTGGATCCTGAAGATATTGAAGATATATGTAGTTGAATTATCAAACCAAGACTATAACTGTTTCCACATGATTTTTATCAACTGAAAATTAATTATGTGCCTCTAATGAAATCTATCTCAATCAAGTTCTGTCAGGTAAAATTAAGCTGTGAATGAGAATGTATTTCTTCGTCAGTACACATTTGTCCATTTGAATATCGGGGGGGGGGGAGGAGGGAGGGAGGGGTGATGGTGAAGAAAGAGTGGTGCCATTGGGTATGGAAAACAAGTAGACAGCAAACTTCTTTCCCCTTCTACAACTTCCAGTATAAATCTTAAATTAGTTTGCAGCCATAGTTTATGGTCAGTTAGACAACACTTTGTGCATGTTGCATCACATGTCTTTTTTTTTCAGTCATTTTATATACCCAATTAACACAGTGATTTGTACTTTGGTTCAAATTGTTATTAGATTAAACAAACTAAGACACTTTCTGTACCATTTTCTGCTCAAATATAAATAACAATTTGTCAAAGACCCGGTATGAAGTCGGATGAATTTTTCACCCAGATATACTGTCATGGGCCCAGGGAGTGGAGGAAGGCACCAGGTGGGGAGTAGGGGGAGGGGGGAGGGGGGAGGAGGGAGGAAGATGGTAATGCGAGGTTTTTTGTCCCAATTCTTTGTGTCCATTTGGTAGGCTCCCTAAATCACGTGCCAACCAAACTACCACCCTCAGAGGTAAAAAAGTCAAATAATAGAGAAAGAAGAAGGAAAAAACTGAAATACCAAGAAAGTACGACCTATCTTTTCAAATGGCACAAATTAAACAATCAAGCTCCTATTTAGTAATCTGTAATCTTGAAGATGAGCATAGGAAGACGGACCTGGCAACACGAAACACTCAGATTATAACAACTTAACTGCATTTTATATGGGAGAGAGAATCCAGTCATAAATATTGCCAATGATTTCCTCGACTCACCGACTGATGCAGTCACTGCATTATACGTATGATCTCTATAGTCCGAGCTGCTTGATGCATGGACCACTCGAACCAGCAGTTATCCATCTCACTCTTCAAAAGTGACTCAATTCATGACTCATTTCAACACAGTGCTTGCTGTAGTTAGTATAAAGCTATGGACTGCTAGAAGTACAGTATAACCTCAGTCTTTGTTTCTGTGGAAAGCCAAGAGGGACAAAATGCAAATATGATAATAAAGATGATTATTATGATTACACTGGTGCTAATATAGAGCAAAATCTCAGGGTTCAATGCGCTTAACAAAACATATATACAGAATACAATTGAATACACTTAACCATAGGTTTGTTTGAAATAAAATTTCTGTGGACGCTGATTTGAAAGTGCTGATAGAGGTAAGGCGTTGTATTTCTGATGGTAACTTGTTCCACAACAATGGTGCGACATGGCTAAAAGCTTGCTCCCGACTCGCTTGTTTGATCTACCAGTTGTGAGTGCAGAAGTTTCAGAGGATGATAATGTTCCTTATTGCTCTGAACATAAAAGATGTCCATATGTTCTCGAAATAGGAAATTTAGTATCGTACAGTAGATGCATTACAACAGAGGTCCAGCAGTGTACAGCCTATACTGCGTACACACATATCTTGCAAACCATATAGAATCGTTATAATCTACGTATTAACGAGTGCACCCTTTGGCGTTCCATAAACTTCAAGTCAATTGCCCAACTTGTCTTGTTCAGTTAAATATCCTGGGAGCCATGTCGTAGCATCTCCCAGGGTATTAACATTCATTTTTATTTCATGCAAATTTTATTGTCCGAGCAGAATATTTAAAAAAGGCCCTGGAGGGTAGGGACATAACTAATCTGAAGTACTTATTCAAACGTGAGGCCTTCATGTAATACTGTCGTGATAGGCATGATCGAGTGTCTCATACTATAAAAAGAAAAAAGAAAAAAAAGGGATTTATGTCGATAATTTTGATGAAACATTTTTAATCGGATCTTTTCCAGATAATGATCTTTCCTTTAATTCTTTTAAAATAATTTTCTCAGTTGTAATGTGTAATGATAGCCCTAAAGACCATCTCCATGCATCACTACTGTATATAACTGTGTAGTTTAAATATACTATTCAAGGTATGTTTTTCCAACTTCCAAACAAATTTTTCTGCAATTTATTCGTAAGGTGTAATAACCAGTGAGCAGCTAGGTCTTTCTCTCATGCTTTAGCTCAGCTGAAAAGCTTTATATTTTTGGCTTGCACAACTTTAAAAATGGATAAACTGCTCCGAAATATTGCCAATGAAAACAAATTTCTTTAATAGAAAGCTTAGCTTATATGCAGCATTGCTGCAGTTGGTTGCGTGAGGGGAAATTTGGAAATCTAAACATCGTACAAATTGAGTTGACTTGCCATCTGTTTTAGTTTAAATTAGCTAAGTTCTTCAATACTGCCCTCATTACCTTTCGAGGAAACATTTCATACTGTTAATTACTTTTTGTTTTTCTTCTCATATTTCCATGTGTAGAAATGTTATGGTATTGCATGACTCGCCTGAGACCAATGCCATCATTAATTTGGTTATGATGTATTAAAACAGCTTCAGTAATGTTGGATTAAGAAATAATTTGCAAAACGATCATCTCCATTCATCGAAAATAAACATTACAGTAAATGAAAAAAAAACTTGATCAAGTCTAGTGTGTGAAGCAACATTAAAATCAATGACGGTTGGGTTTGTGTCTTCTTTTTAAGCAACCTTGGACTGGCAAACTTTGCAGGATAGTTGTTATAAATACACTGTTTTTCTACAGTCGATCTTTTCTTTGAGTGATTCATTTTTGCTGTAAATTGAAATCACATGTGCAGTTTTAATACCGTTTGTTTCCTAATTGCGCCAATCTTTTGCCTACTTTTCGGGAGATAATATATCATATATCGCTTACCAACTGCTTACTTAATCTGTCGCTCTCTGGATTGACCATGTCTACATGTAGGGGAACTTTTGATCTCTTTTAACGTTAATGTCCTGCTATATGAATAAATCGTTTTTGCAGTTTGGATCAATCCACGAAGGGATCAATTAAGAAATGGGGAAAATTCAACGTTTATGTAGAAGCGCTCTCATATAACAGAGCCATAGATATGGCTCTGGGTCCTAATGTGTGTGATCTGTACTATTTACAGATCTCCAAAGATTTTGTAAAGTAGGCTGTTACATATATCTCAGTGTATGTGCTAGTTGTGAAAGTAATTGTAAAAATAATTATATTCAATAATTACATGATTAATCTCAGGTAGCTAATTCCAGTATATTTTCTTTCGGACTTGGACACAATTTCATTGATGCTCAAAGCTTAAAGTTCAGTGGACGAGATTGAAAATTCCTCGAAAGAACCTTTTTCTGATTGGCTGAGGACCAGATGTGCATAAAGTTACCAAACGAACGATGGGCAACATTTCGTCGCTAAACTGTGCTAGTTATTATTGTAAGCTCAAATATGTCACACTTTTTGTGAAGGGAAGTTTCCGATAGTTTACCAAGAAGATTCAGCGATATCAGAGACAGCAGATTTTCAAGTTTCACAGGACTGTTGATTTAGGTTGTGGCTGGGGATTCCCTCATTACTTCCATCGGCCAATCAAACTCGATCAGTCAGTCCATACTGTCAGCCAAAATATTCAGCCAAATTTTCAGGTGAAATAATAAAAAATAACAGCCTAATTTTAAGTTCTTTTTATCTTCTAAATGTTAGGTTCCGACCAACACATCATAGCCCACTGGAGGATGAACAGCATCAGACAAGAATCGGATGGATCGGAAGACGAAGATGAATTTTACGATGCTCAGGGTGAGAGAAAATCGTCCCATTTTCACAATTTCTGTCGTATTTAGACTCTTTTTTTCTTTTTTCACGCATGCATGATATATAAAGATTGTATCTATTTTGCTATGTACCTGGGAAGAGATGCCGTGTTCAATATATCCTCATCCAGGAAACCCACTAAAATCTACTTCCTACTGGATAAAGTTGTGATCCCCTCGAGTGCTTGTTTCCTATGTCAAAGATAGCTGTTTCATCCGAGCTTAAACTGTCATTCACCTGAAAAATTGACATTTCCATTTCCTCTCCCAGCTCTCTCCGTCTTTCTCGTTAATTTTTGTAGTTTTGCATGAAAAGTGTCAAGTGCTTGATTTTTCATTTTGAACTCATCTGCATGCAAGTCCAAACAGTCACTTTCTTTGTACACAAAAGGTATAATAGAGAAAGGGGCCCGGGGAGAAATGCCACGTCATGAATAATGCATGAAAAGTCCTCATGAATATAAATGAATTCCAGAGCAGAGATAACAAATACCCTGTTTCCCCCTTTTTTGTCACCTTGTACATTAATCACCAGCAGTGGACTTTGGTCAAGGTATGTGTGCTTCAAAATTTGTAGCAAATATAGCAAGATTAAAGGGCTCTAGTTTTAATTTCAATTTTGTCATCATGAATATTTATTGGATTTTTTCCAACATGAATATTCAATAGATTTAATTATTCAATAAGAAATTTTACATTTTCATTTTTCATTTTCACATTGTACGTTCTTGTATGCCGATCCCACCGATACTGTGAGTCTCAGCTGTAATGTTTCAGTTTTCAAAAACCATTTTGACTGTCTTGTCTGTGATCTACATTCATGAGCACATTGGACTGGAAATTAAAACCGCCCATGTTTAGGCCGAGTCTCGATATAACAACATTAGTTGAGGCCTCGTATAACCGAGGCTGCCGAAAGACCACATACAGAATGCCATTAATTTGTCTCACGTTTGTCGTAAAGTTTTTCCCGCCCTGTCACTTCGAGGCAATCCAGGGCAAAGTCATTTCTGCTGCCGTGCCGTATGTTTGCAATGTATTCAGCTTTTGTATGGTAAATCGACAATCCCAGGGAAATTTAACATTCATGAATAATTCTGAGGGGAAATTTCATGCACGAAATATCTTTTTGATGTGATTTTTTAACGACAAATGTATCAAAACTGCATGAAGGATCACTTCCCCCCTCCCCCCCCCCTTTAAATTTTGTTTTTAACATGGACGTTTCAGAGTGAAATTTTGCAAGTGGGGCAAAAGATGGCAGGATCCTCGGTGATAAAAGTAAAAACAGGAGGTACATTTTAGGGGGGGGGGGAGGAACTTGACTGTATAAAAATCGTACTGAAGTTAAAGAATACTTTCGGGAGAAATTTAACGTTGTGATGTGTTATGGTTCAAGAAGAAAGAAATTCAAGAAAATAAAGAAGGAGAAGGTCAAGATTTTTTTTTACTAATCGGGTATGGAGGGCCCCTTAGGCTTGAGTACCAATTGTTCAATTTAGGTAAAGAGCAATTTTGGCTGTAGTCCCCCTGGCCCTCTTCTCAGCTACCAATGTTTCTCTCTTTGGCCCTGGTAGACTATTCATTGAACACCTCCAGTCTTTGGTAAAAGTTGATTTCAGTTATGTTATTTTAAAGAGCTGGATAGTTATTACGTCAGATCTGTCAGTTTGTCGTACCTGGCAGGAATTTTGCATCACTGTAACTTACGTTCATACTCTTGCATATAGAATTTGGACATGCCTCAATCTTAGAGATTTTCATGAACAAAAACCACTTGACTATTCCGAAATTGAGGCTGTTACAAACTGTTGAATATGTCCATATGGTTACATGTTTTGTTGTTGCTCCCCATTGTTAATTTAATTCATTGGCAAATATTTCATAAATATTTTTTTCAGACCTTGTTGTGGAATTAGGGCAAGATTTACAGTATTGAACCATTTCAGTTACCACAAAATGTGGTGAATAGCTGCCGATATATATATTTGCTGCCTCTGAGATGTATGCAAATTATGTGTAGTATCACGGAACTCATATTGCTTCATTTACCTTCAAGTGCAATATATGCAGCAACCGTTAGACTATGCAGGGTGATATCTGTTGTTTTTCCAGTGTTCTTTGGATATCTAGAGCAGTCGACTGAAGTTTAACCAATTTTTGTATTTCACTAAGTTTACAATAATCCATCCATCCATCCCATCATGCATTGCACCAATCAAGTCCATCTTTCGGGTTTGTGAATCCGACAATCGATAATACCTATTTTTGTTTTCTTTTCATATTTTCAAGATTTTTTTTGTCTTTGTCTTTGTTTTTCTGTTCTTTAGCATGTTTTTGTGCAGATGGTGATTGGGATGATAGTGACTCAGGTTTGTATGAAAAATTGCCAAAAATCTTAGGAAAAACTATTAAAAAAATCTGTCGCATCTATTTTCCTTACGACTCGATCATAACTTTAATAAGCTCTCATTTCTCTCATTTACAAATTTATTTATTTTTTATTTATTTCTTCATTTTTTTTTGTCTCCTTCCTATATATTCTGTACTAATAGAAATAAGAACCCTCCAAAATGCTTTATGGGCCATATTAATTTTTATGTACATACATAACCTACAAATGGTTCACCCTTGTGATGGTCTGCATATGGTAC
This sequence comes from Apostichopus japonicus, assembly GCF_037975245.1. Classification (NCBI taxonomy): domain Eukaryota; kingdom Metazoa; phylum Echinodermata; class Holothuroidea; order Aspidochirotida; family Stichopodidae; genus Apostichopus; species Apostichopus japonicus. The sequence goes on along the minus strand of NC_092575.1, from coordinate 3,870,406 downwards.
GTTTGCCGCTTTCACTCGTCAGAATCAAACTCATCGGAACATATTAATTACGGTTAAAACTTCACAGCGATTTTAAGGACTCTGTTAATTAATAGTTCACATATGTATTAAACTTTATTATATAGTGTAAGCAAATGCCAAAGTACATTTTGCTTATGTAATTCAAATTTGGCTAGATTTGATATTTCGTAATAAGTGGGTATGAATTTTGAATATATTCCGTCAACAGTTAAATGCACACATAATTATGCGTTTGATTTCCTTCAGGCAATAAATTTTTTATAGCTAATTGCAATCATCGTTCTTTGCAACAGTCAAGAATATGATCAAGCATGGACGTAGCAAGTGGAGTCAAGAATATGATTGGGCGATAAAGTGCGGATGTAGCAATAGGCAAAAGAGTTTACAACAGTTCAATCGGTGATAAAATGCATTTTAAGTGAAAACGAATGGCTCTCGGAAGGTAGTAACATCCATTAAAGGTTATATGGGGGAGGGGGGGGGGAGGGAGGCAAAGAATTATAGGGGCCAAACTTAATTGACACAGTTATATGGCGATAGACGCACTGCCGTAACTTGATAAACTTTGACAAAATGGGTCGAAAATTAGTGAAATAAGAGGTATGAACACAGAACAATTGTTAAAGGTCAATTGAATGGGGGGAGGGGGAGGGGAGGGAGGGGGGTGCAGGAGGGGGAAAGATGATTATATGTCAGGGGTACATGTAGTATTACTTTTGCTTATTTCATAGAATTGATAAAGGCATATTCACGCAGTGAGGCAACGTGTAATCTTTGTAGCTATTTCATCTCATCTATCTGTAGATGAAATTCTATCACATATTTTGTTGTGACTATTTTGAAAAGGTCATTTGCGGTCAGAAAAGCTTGCTTTAAGCAGAGATTGTTACGCCTAGCAGTCAGTTAATAATCATATTGGGATACGATATAGTAGTGCATGTACGTGTACGTGGTCGTTTCCTTGCCAATATCAAACAGCCCATTCTACTTCAATTGATTGATTGCAAAAAATGCACCGAATCTATGTAACCTGCTATTGTGGCAGGGCCCCTGACACTGCTGGGGAGGGGGGGGGAGGGATGGTGGTGGGATGGCCAGCAGTAAATTTCAAATATCATGTGGACAGGCAGCAGGTACAATACCTTTGAGTATTGACCCCTTACACACCCCCTACCACCCCCCCCCCCATCTCTCTCTCTCTGAAATATACCTTATATTCAGCTGCCTTTCAAAAGAAAAAATGGTTTGATTAATATCATTATATGGTGGAGGTATTTTATATATACTTTGCATTTTTTTTTCAGTCTTGCTGGTAACCATTGATCGTCCATACAATTAATACCTATAAAAATTAAAATTGTTCATATCATGCAGACAATGGGTAAAATTTAATTTTTGGCGGTGCAGGGGTACAAAGGTTAGAAATATGTAAAAATTTGATTTTGTTCAAATATATTTTCTTTTTCAATTTTTTTTTGAACAATTTTCCTCTCCAATTAATAATCTTCACTTTCCAAATTAACCTTGTTGCGTGAAATTATTCGCTGTGTGCCGGCTGTGATCCTCAAATTGTGCCCCCCTAAAGGACCCCTCCCCTTTGATCTAGCTCTGTTTTCATCATAGCATTAAATTACTTTTCAGTCATATAACCGAGGACTTGAGTCCATTTGATAATTAAATAATATTGCATAATACCTTCCAGAAATTTTCAGTCGGAAATTTGAAAGCACATATAGATGAACCAAAACTGACTTTATACAATTGAAACAAATTTTGCAACAAAATCAGACCATATTTATATTCTGACTAAAACTGGATGATTTTATTGGTTTAATGTTATAATAGATTTTAAACCTATTTGTTATGTATAATGAAAATGTATAAATGCTGAAGTAAAAAAAATTGTATCCATAATTGGCTGGCAATATTTGTTTTATTTGCTGTTATTTAAATATTGACATATAAAATTCCATAATACCAAGTTCAATAGACTGTTGATACCCTTAATTGCCTCCCGCCAGCGATGAATATTTCAGGAGGGGTGCAAGATGCATCTCCATGGTAACAAATCTAGTTTTTGTGTGGAGGCACACTGCTGCATATTAAGTTTGAATCCTGTAAAAGGTTGCTTCATCGGAGCTGGAACTCATTGTGAGACATAGATGAGATATTTATGCTAACGAATGGTGATATACTAAATTGAACGGATGTGTGGAGGGGATCGAAACTCCTTTTTTATCTTTTTCTTTCTTTTTTTCCTGCTTTCCCTCTTCTTATCAGAGTTTTTATGGACAATTCAGATATATCCATTTATAGGTATAAATTACAGTAACAAAATTAAACCTGTTCATCAATCCTATAGTGGCTGCTGAAGTCTTTATTTCATTGGAAATGGCAATTTAGGATGGTTAAAAGAAATGATTCATTTATAATACAGGACACAATTTCACAAAAAATGGAATTGGCTAGGAAAATGGATGAAATGGAGTGGATATCTGAGAAGGTTTTGTTCATTAAGAGTTGGTTTGGTAATTTCCAAGGTGTTTTTAAACTTACAAAAACAAATGTTTGTAAAAATGTAAATAATTTGCAGCTTCTCTTAAAGCAAAACTTGATGATAATATCTGCTGTTTTGGCTGGTCAGTGGTGATGTCTTCATTAAGTAATTAAAACCTATTGTTCTATAAATTGCATTTATTCTAAACAAAATGGTCTGTTAGCTTCACAACAATATACCATTAAAATAAGATGCTACCCAATGTTTGAAATTGTGATATGAGGACTTGATTTCTGAATAATTATATTCAGGCCAGCCGCCTTTTTTTTTATGATATTAATATACTTGATGGTGATCAGACATGAAATATTAAAAGTGCATATATTGATTTGTAAAATGTGTACTGCTAGTAGCAATGTGTCTTGTTAAGTAATGGGACAACAATGGCTGAGAATTACAAATATATGTATATATATATATATGACACTGTAGTTGTGTAATGAAGCGCATTGATCCAACTCACAGCTTACAGGAGACACAAACACGTCATTATTATCTGTGTGAGAAAGATAATTTGTCGTGAACAACTTCATTGAACTGCTAAGAAAAATCTGATTTCGTTTGGGATATATCACAGGTTTGATGTTTCATCACACACAAGGCTGAAGACTTGAGCAAGTCTAAAATATGACATCATGGGAGCCACATGTTGTTTCAATTTTCATTTTGTTTTTCTTGATTTTTTGCAAAGTTTATTTTCGGCAATGTAGACCTGGGCTTTTGCGAATGCTGAATCTAAAATATTGAACCTCATGAAAAACATAAATTAAATGATAGCAATGGTTTCAATGTCAACAGAGTTAACATTTAAAACCTTGGAAACTATGAGAGGTAAAACAAAAGAGACTTAAAGTAAAAACAATCAAATTCCTGGTGACAGCTCTGATATCACAGATTTACATTATGGACAGAGTCAAAGACACAACTTTTCAACTTAAGATGCCTCCCAAGTGGAACAAGATTTTTCTTAGCTGTTTAGGTGTAGTATTGTTCACAAAGATCTCCTTTACATATAAACCTTAGAAATCTAAACTTCAGAAGGTAACTACGCGAGTCCCCTACGGATATTTCCGCCAAGACTTCTTTCTACGTTTTTTACTTTTTGTGATTGTTTTACAGATTGGTTGGATGAGGAGCAACCACCTCCAGTGATGACTCATTGGAGCTCAGAGGACATGTTACATGGTATAGACCCTGATGGTAAGCCACAGCACCTCCTCCTTCTCATTTTACTTCTTCAACCTTAGTTCTACCTCCTCCTGTACATGTACTTTATAGATTGATGACTACAAAACCACATTACTCCGCCTTTCTCTTCCCTTGAAGTTAGAATGGCTCAGAAAAGAATTAAGTTCAATATATGTATATATCTATATTGATGTATATATATATATATATATATATATATATATATATATATATATATATATATATATATATATATATATATATATATATATATATATATACATGTGTATATATATATATATATATATATATATATATATATATACATGTGTATATATATATATATATTATTAGAGAAAACCAGAGAAATTACATGTAAGATATGACTCATAATTGACCAAGTTTTAGTAAATATATTCTCCAAGTATTGCTGACGAAGGTCCCAGGGGGACCGAAAATTCCAATATATTTTCTAAAACTTTACTCCTTATTTGTCAATTATGAGTCATATCTTATTTCTCTGGTTTTCTCTAATAATATTTTCTTTTGGAGTAAACATGGATTTTCGTTAAATCGGAAGAAGTAAAACAGCGAATTTTGGGTTTTTGCAGAGCTTTCGAGCATCACTAGCTTTTCTTCAGTGCATGATCACCGAAAGTGACGTCATTGGCTGTTATTCTTGCAATCACTTACTTTATTTAATTTTTGTATCTCAGTCAAGTTCCAGCCTTTCTCTAAATGCAGCATGTTTTGTTTGTACAGTTTTTCTTTCCGTAATGTATATTTACATATATTTCAATAGACACATAATACATCACCCCCACCCCCCGACTGTTATATTTCCCCACAAGGATCCCCAGAAGCTCCTAGAAATCAAACAGGGTTCCTCCCATCCTCATACGTCTCGATCACTACAGAATACATTATAAGTAACATTGAGGTATGTTCCAGTCCTCGATCCTATCGCGGTGTCAATGCCATCAAATTTTCCGATTGGGTTTATGTAACTACTGATGATGCTAGCAAATATTCTGTGATATGCCATCCAAAGGCAATTTTGTTTTTTAGTCAGGGAAAAAAAAGAAAAAGTTTCAATTTTGAAGACATTTGTTTGTGTCAGTGCTGCCTATCTAGTTGTGAAGTGTCTTTCCGAACACGCCCGGAGGGAAGCTAGAGTCTTATCAAATTACAGGCTAGAAAGTGACTTCAAAATATCAAAATAAGTATCGCATGAAACTTTGTAATAATTGGGAAAGGAAATTTTCGAAAGATAAGTGGCCAATTATTTTCGGCGTACGTACTGTCATCGTGCAGAAGGATTATTTTGGAGAGGATGAGATTGGAAGTGTGTTGGAATGTTATATTTAATATGATTCAAGTTTAACTCTTTTTTATTCTGTTGGGGTTTATATGAAACTGACAGCTAGTTTGTCCTTTAACATATTTATAAGCGAGATTTATGCAGAATATGACTCTAATTTTTCGTTATGATGACCTGTGCAAAATAATATAATTTCAATACAGTAGGTATTTTGAAATAATAGTTGTTCATAATTGTTGCTCATCAGGCACAGGGGATGTGTGTGTGCGTGGGGGGGGGGGGTACATCACATCCCCCTCCCCATTTCAACCCAACACAAAAAACTTAATAGTAGTTAAAATAGAGAAATCATTCATGATGCAGACCTAACTCATAGCCTAAATATGCCTCAGAATTTCACCATTCCACATTTCAAGATCTCTCGATCTAAATAGGACTGGGCTCCAACAACCCCACTCCTTCTTTAAATCCCCCATCACACCCCCCCCCCCCCCGCCAGTTATTTTGTTAAAACTTTGCAGTTATATTAAGGAATGCAATAAAAATAAATATTGTTTCATATCCCACACACGTAGACGATGCAAGTTCATATCGAAAAAAATCTTTTATTGTTACCAATCATGCAAACTAAACTTGTGGAATTTTAAGTCTTTTTATCACCATTTTGGTGATCGGTATAAAAACAATCTAACTATTCCATGTTCCAGTGTTTTGTTTTTTACGCCTTTGATCGGCTCAGGGTCCAAGTTAACATATTCCAAGTTTACAGTTAACTTGAGGAGCCTTGGAAGTGTCAAACTGGACCCATTTGAATACGTTGTATTCATTTCTAAATGATGCAGATTTTTCAAGAAAAAAGAAAAAATTGCTTATCATTACATATCATTCTTGTGACATTTCGAATGTTTCGTCCATGTCAAAAAAAAAGGCTTCAAATGTCTTCTCAAAAACTAATTTTACACAAGATCCACTCGGATATATGCATGCAGTACATTCTATTTGTTAAATTAACCTCTGAACTATCGTATAGTTATATCTCTGTTACAATTGTAGTCACTCACAACTCCGTATTTCACAGACCGCAGGGTTGCTGATTATGTTTCGGCTGAAATAAACGAAAGATCAGGAATCAATCGAGAATATCGTGCTTTTGGCACTGTTTTCAGCTTTTTATGCTGTTGTACTATATTCAGTTGTATTATATATACTGTTGTATTATTAATTATGTTATATGATATATCGATGTGTGGTTTTCTATTCTTCAATTTTGTTTCATCTTTTATTTTGTGTTTGTTTCATGTTTTTTTTTTGTTAGCAATATTTTATTGATAGGTACAATATAGATATAAATAACTTCTGATAAAAGGAAAGAAAAGAAAAGAAGAATAATTTGAAACCATGAATCATTCACTGGGTGGATTAAAAGTAGTTGAGGAACATCAGGCTTAAGGCCAAAACTATGTTTGAAAGGAGCCTGGAATTATTCATCAGGATTCAAGACATTTTACCCCATCGGCAAAATCTTTCAAAATTCATCAAGCCAAAACCTATCTGGGGCTCTATGAGTATAATGGAACTAAAGATAAATTTGTTCAAGACTAAAAATTATCATAATTTTTTTTTATTGTTCTGCCATAACTGGATGTTGTAAGTTGGAGATTGGTCAAAATTGGTGGAGGAGGGGGAAGGGGAGGGGGGAGGGGTGGTGGGGAAGTGGAGGAGAAGAAGTGTGGTTGTTGTATAAAGTTAGTAGAGGGTCATGCCAGTGGTGTGATGGTTGATAATTGGGAAGGGGGAAGGGGGTGGGAGATATTGATGGCAAGGGCTGAGTGATAGTGGCCGGGGCAGTGTGAGTGATGCTGGGGGAAGGTTGGGGGGTGAGGGTAATGATTGATAATTGGGAAAGAAATGGGAGAAACTAGTGGAAGGGAAGAGTGGTAGAGGCCTGGCAGTGTGAGGGATGGGGGGTGGGTTGATGGGGATGGTGGTTGATAATTGGGATGGGGGTGGGGAGGAATTGCTGACATGAGAAATTGGTGGCAAGGGAGGATTAATATAGTGGCAGGACAGGAAGAACGATGGCAGGAGCCGATGATGAACAATTGTGAAGGGGTGGCTGGAGAAATTGATATGGCAGGAGAAATTGATGGCAATTATAGGGAAAAGTAAATAGCATCATAATCAAATACTTTCTGTCTGTACCCTCTCCATCCAGGAAATTCTCAGCACGTGTCGGAGGATGGGTCGCCGGCGGCGTCCGAGAGCAACGAGAGCGCCACGGTGGCTGGGTCGGAGGTCAACATCCTCCTGCTGATACTGCACGGCGGGAACGTCCTGGACGGCATGCAGGATCCGGCCGCCAAGAACAGCGACATAAACACATTCAAGGCTGCATTCGATGCCGTCATCCCGGCGCATTTTCCAGTCGCCCAAGGGAGGCTAGCCTTCCGGATGGTTCCCTGTCCCTCGACCTGTTGCGAAGTCTTGTCTCTACTCTCAAAGTAAGAAAGTACAGCGTGATGATATTCATGTTGAGAGCGTGGTGGCCAATTGGCTAAGGCGTCGGACTCGTGATCCAAGGATTGCTGGTTCGATTCATGCCTAGTTCATTACGTTGTGTCCTTGGGCAAGATGCTTTATCTCACTTGCCTCTCTCCACCCAGGGGGGAAATGGGTACCTGTGAGGTAACTTGTCATTGGGCGCAGTATATAACTGCAGCCGCCTGGAGGGATTTTCTCTGGGACAGGTTATCATTGACCAGGGGTAATATAACCTCTGTAAAGCGCTTTGAGACCTATCGCTGGTGTAAAGCGCTATATAAAAATCAAATATTATTATATATTATTATGATTCATGTTTGAGAACTTTCTCCAGTGTCGCTTCAGCAGGTTTCACCAAAAGTTCGGGTTAACGGGCACAGGATCGTGCTAGGTGCTCAACACCCCGAGCATTAATCCGAGTGATGCGTGACCTCACACTGCGTGCTCTGGCTGATAACATTATAATAGCATGCAATATCGATACAGACTACATGTGATAGAAAACATAAATAATGTGTTACCTGCATGCATACAGACCTGTGCTTGGTACAAAAAGACTACACAGGGCTAAGTAGACATATTAGTTTTTGTTCATCAAATGTTTTAATCAAGTCATCGTGAAGTGAAGAAACTGCCCACGGTTAAAGTCATATGCGTGTTTGAGACCAGACTGTTGTTTTTTCCTTTGACAATTTGCAAAATGATTGTTTGCTCGAGCGTCACTGCAATCTTAAAGTCCCTTCAGAAAGTCAGTTGAGTCTGTGTGGAAGGTTCACATAATTTATGTCCTGTCTTAAGTACAACTTTATAAGATTTGAAAATGCTTCTACAGCAGATGTGTCATAGCATTAATCCAATGGCTTAGCTAGACTCCTTATTGTTTAAGGGGGTCCCAAAGCTTTACCAGGGGGCAGGCAGAACCTATTTTCAAAAGAAAACAACCTGACCATTATTTTTTATGGGGGGGGGGGGGGGAAAGCGGAGAAGCAAGTAAGTGTCACTGTCGGTATCATAGCCTGTACTATAGCTTGCATATAACTTTTGTTTGCGTGACTTTTTTTCCACTCATCAAGAGTGTTGCGTGTATGTATGTATGCATGCGTTTGTTTTGTATTCTGACCGAGGACTTGAACAAAAGAATTCCAGGTCCTCGGTTGTGATTTCTAAAGAATCACCACGTCCTCGGAAGAATTCTTTTGTATGGGATATTGTTAAGGTTAGGGTACGTGGATTTGAACAATGGAAAATAGAATGGGGTCCTCGGTCTGAATGTAAAAAAACATGTTTGTGTGTGTGTGTGTGTGTATGTATGTGTGCTTGGGCATGGTTTGAGATACTATAGATATTTTCCTTTGAGGTTGTCAAACCCTTGATGTAATTAGTTATACAGTGTTGAATACTTAATCATTTTCAGGATATAACCCATTCTTCTTCAGAAGATAACATCTTTGTTTTCTTGTGTGTGCATACACTTGAGATACATTTGTGTGGGGCACCATCAAGATGCCTTATACAGTCTTGAAAATACCATAATCCTTATAATCTCCCTCAGTTTTATGACCCAAGGCATCGGTTTGGTACTCAATAATAGTCTGATTAAAGTGGAAGTGAGACAATGCTAATTGGCTGGCAAATGTTATCTCTGAAAGCTACATCCCGACATTAGAGTGAAGTACTGAGTGCATGCAAATATAACATTTTATCTTCATCTCTCTATTAAAAAAAATAATAATAATAATAAAAAAAAAATAAAATAAAACAGAATAAAAGAAAATGAAATAATTTTGCAATGTGCCCAGTCTAAGTCATGTTTATTTTTGATATATTTTCATTTATTTCTTTCCAGTTTTCTAAATACTTTAATTATTACCTTGTTTCTTTGCTCTACAGGTTAAGTCCCAGGACTTACAGTAACCAGTCCTACGTAGCCGAGAGGAGTTTCCCCTTTGCCTGTGTCGATTCCGTTCCGCTGGACGCTATTCCGATCCTAGCTACCTCATCGGCCGAGTACACCGAAGTCATAAGCACCACGGTAACCAAGATGAACATCGTGTATCAAGAGTTCTTAAAGTCTGAAGAAGGACAGCACTTCAATGGAGAGGTAATTAGCTTTATAAATCCAAGCAGCTTTGATTCTAATCTTTGAGAGGTTTCGCACGACATTTATGCTTTCGTTTAGAATTAGGCAGGCGTTATACTACTACTACTACAAGTGTTCATCAAAGAGGTATGGCATTGGATTAAAGATTGAAAGTGAGGTAGGCAATTTATATGCAATAAAACAAAGAAGAAACCTTGCAGTAGAGTGGTAGATATCACATTAAAAGGTCCCTATGGTGACGGTAATAGTATTAAGATGTCAGTGAATGTAAGCATTTGGGACATTAAAAACTTTCAACAAAGAGCGAGGCATTATGAGACATGATCAAAGAGAGCCAAAAAAGAACCGTTAACAAAATGCTTAATGCAGAATAAGCTTTTGTAGGTAACTAACAGTTTGATCCTCGCAGGTTCTTCTACAGAGGCTAACAGTTAGCATCTGAAGAAGAGTTACCAAAATTAATATTCCCCCCCCCCCCAAAGTGGTTTGTTCTTCTACTAACATTTTATATTTTCCGAAAAAACAGCGGCAATAAAAAGAATTTGCTGCAAAAAATAACAAAAGAAAAAATAAAGGAAAAAATAGACATGAGAAACAGAAATAATCCACAAAACCATCTCAAAAACAATGAAAACTTTGCTCCAGGAAACAGACAAAAAAAAAAAAAAAAAGATGGAGAAAAAAGGAGGAAATAACCCCAAAAACCATCTCAGGTAACATCTGCCTGTACTCAAAGTTCAAGCTGATTGTAATCTTCATTTTCCTTCTTTGGTTTGTTGTGCAGCTGAAATTGTTTTTGTGGACTGGGGCTACATTAACCTACCTATTTAGGCCCACGTTGATTGATCGTAGATAAATTTCGAGAGACGGAAGCGAAAAACGGTTTTTCGAATCAGTTAACCCCGTATCCACGATGTCCTGTTTGTTACATAATCTAGAATCGTTCTAATCTACAATCACTGGAGGCCGAAAGTGTGATGACTGTCTTTGCGAAAGCTGTTTACCTGTAAACACGTAATGCGATACTGACTTAAATTCTTTAGCATTTCATTTAAAGCAAAAAAAAGGGGTGTGGGAGACAATTTCAAACATCGTGATTTGCTTCCCACGATGCGTCTCGATTTGTTCTCTTGGAAAAGTGATTAAAAATATAAATACAGTGAAGAAATCTCTGAGCTGAGATATTATTGTTGTAATTGAATATTGAAGTATGGATATCATGTAGAAGTCATACTGTCAAAGTCATGAAGTCTGAATTTATTCTGTAACAAAATTCAGCAAAGACCTTAAAGGGTGTGAAGACTCGCACAAAAAGAAACGTCTAATGCCGGTAATCTGACCTAGTTTCGAATGAGGTGTAACAGAAGTGTTAGACACCATCATCGATCCCAGAAAATACACATGCAGCTTGCTACCGTCGGTAATGAGACACTAGTGTACAGTCAGTACGTACAGCTGCGGTCAATACCCACAGCACAGTGAATAAACGATACAGCGATGGACATCTCAGGTCCAGCTAAAGATAACAAGGTATCACGTTTCATTACTGTCTGCATTTTGTAGCGACACGAACAAAACGTCACTTGCAAGCAACAGAAAGTTAACTTTTTCAGATGGCCGCACACTGATTGGGGCAAGTCTTCAATGCCTTTAAAGGTAATAGAATTTGTAAGAATAGTCCAATGGTTGTTAAATTTTTCATAAAAATGTTTCTCGTGGAGTAAAAAGGGTACCACAATCTAAGAATTCAGTGAAAATTTTGAATTCAATTCCAGTCTACCATTATTTGCAAAAAATGATAGTTGAAAGTTGTCACATAAATGTGTACCATTTTAAGTATAATTTAAAACTAAGTTGCAATATTCTTTTAATCATTTTTAATCACTCAAGGGACCATTCAGACTAGTTTCTGGTTTCTCATTTTGAAGACAGTTTTAATCATGTAATTTCATAAGTTTTGGGTAATATCTTTCAACCTTTTTGACTGTTAATATGTTGAAGAAATTAAATTCATCTGCAAAGAAAATGTCCGTAATCAATCAAGTTGAGACATGCTTCTAAATATCTCTGCTGGCTGTAAGCCAGGTGAGGAAATCGAATGAACCCTTGTCGACGCTGACAAATGTGTTGCTGACAGAATTGTCAATGTTGTTTATTGATAACATTCACTGTGCTAGTAAACACTCAGATGAGGCTATTGAAATGAATTTTTATGTAATTTAAGAAAAAAAATGTTATACTTGTGGTTTGTTTGGTTATGGGATAGGTAAACTTTATCAATGGCATAATAATGGATTGTCTGGTCAATCAAAGGTGGTTTTATAGTGTGAAAGATTTTTCTTACTTTTGTTATGCTAATGAAATTCAAATTATGTGTTCAGTGGCAAGTGTAGTTAATTATTATGGTTTAATCAATTATGTGTCTCTGTGCTCTCATAAAACCATGGAGTCATTATGTTCATTAAGTTCTTTTCCTTTATAGGTCTTGAGTTTTGTAGACCATACATTTTCATGCTTTTATTGTTTGTATCAGTTAGACAATAAAGAAGTCAATATAAGTCTATGGAAACCATATATATATCTGGAGGTGTTCGTTTGTTTTTCGTTTTTTCTTTCGGTAAACTAAAGCCATATACATAGGTCACAGTGTTGTCTTCCGTGGTGTACCCACAAATAGTAAAAGACCATCCCTGAATCAATTCCCAAACAGTCAATACACTCACACAAAACTGCTGTGCACTAACACAACTGAATGTAACTAACATTTACGTTCCTGTATCATCTATTGTCTGCTTTTACAGGTGTGTGTCGTGGGTGATTGCATGGGTGCCATCCTGGGCTACGACGCCATATGCAGGGGTTCGTATCCAGCCCCCAGCAGATCCAGCACGGCCACTTTCCATTCCTCGAGTGGGGAGACGCTCCCTCAGCTGTCCATAAGCAAGACGGCGAGCATGTCGTCGACGCTGGGCTCCATGGAGAACGACGTCTCGAACAAGCACAGCATGAGCAGCAATGACATCGAGGGCATGAACGAGGTCGTGCGACGGAGGAACCTGGACCACGTCCCCCGGCTGGGATTGGAAGCCACCAAACGTTACTCTTCCCCAACATTTCATTCCATCGAGTACGACACGGCCGACGAACAACGGCGTTACAGTCAGACCAGCATCACCTCGGATATGATGGTTCCCAGACTGGAATTCGAAGTTGTTCATTTCTTCTCGTTTGGATCCCCCCTCGGTTTGGTTCTAGCGTACAGGGACTCCATACAAGATGTCAAGTCAGGTGGGTTCATTTTCACAGCAGTTTTTCACTTTCTCTTTTTTTACTTTTAAAGAATTAAACAGTTTTGTGCCAGCCGTATTTTGCATTGGGGATGTTGCTGCTTGAATCATCCAGAACCAATCCATGTGATATTCATTCGAGTGATGGGGTTGTTCTCCGACGTCCAAGAGTATAATGGTAAAACTTGAAAGTCTTGCCTTCAGTGTTACATCAAATCGTTCTCATAGAAACGTGGCAAGGAATCACTAAGTCCTTCAGTTTTCCAGGTTTGAGGCATTTCTTACGTTTTTCTTGTCCGAGCATTTTTTTTTTTTTTTCTCCCTAAAGCAGTAACCTTGTCTTTCTCTTTTCTTATCAGCCCTGCCTCCCAAACCAGTCTGTTACCAGATGTACAACCTCTTTCACAGGACTGACCCCTCAGCCATGAGGATAGAACCCTTAATAGCTGCCAAATTCTCTCTCCTGCCACCTGCATCGATCCCTCGATATCAGAAGTTTCCCCTCGGGGATGGCCATTCTCACGATTTGTGTAAGTCAAATCATAAATTGAATTTTTCCATCGGGTGACCTTTATTCTAGAGTCGGTAAACGTTGAAATATTAATAAATGAAGCTCACAGTCTGAGATGAAAACTAAACATAACATCCAAGTTTTGACTCTGAATTTCATTACTTTCCCCAATTTTCTCAAAAGTATCCTGAGGTGAAAACTTGACTAGGAGCTTACTAAGGCACTATGTCAAAATGTCCGACACGCTAGGGGCCTGCAGGACCTCTGCAGCCATGTTGCGTAAGATGTAGTCTTTTGTGCTCGGTGATTTCAATCAAACAGCACCGCTGATCTGCAGAGCTAATCCCCATTGAAACTTGTTCGATATAGCTGTAGTCTTTGCTGCAGCAGTGATGTTCTACATGGTGCCTAAACAATTTTTTTTTTTTAAAAGCAGTGAAAATAAGGTCTAGAATAGGAATCAAATCAGAGACCCCAAGAAAACAATCTGTTCTGTGTTCTACCTACTAAAACTATCCAGCCGTTTGTTGATACTAATTCCTATATAGCAATTTCTTTGCTGGTGGTACCGGCCAGAAGTCCCAGTACCATTTTATGATTCTGTTACTAGAGTTTTTACAAGTCACTTACAGTTGATCCAACCTTGGGAGAGCAGAAGAATTTGATCTTCAAGAAAACTTCTGCTCTGTAATATATTTTTGTGGGAATAAGTCATGGGTAGAAGATAATCGAAAAAGTTTGGAAAACATGATAGAAATTAGGTGTGAAAGTTCTGCTCTTTAATAATATGTTTTTTTTTTAATAAATCATAAATAGCAAGCTGAACAAAAAAGTTTGGAAAACATGATAGAAATTTGGAGTGAAATTTTTTTCAAAAGAAATCAAACATGATAGAAATTTGGAGTGAAAATTCTGCTCTATAATATGTTTTTTTTAATAAATCATAAATAGAAAGCTGAACAATAAAGTTTGGGAAACATGATAGAAATTCGGAGTGAAAATTCTCCTCTTTAAATATGTTTTTGTTTTAATAAATCATAAATAGAAAGCTGAACAAAAAAGTTTGGAAAACATGATAGAAATTTGAAGTGACATTTTTTTCAAAAAAATGATGAACTTTCTGTCATTGCTTTTATCATCAACAACAATCGATTTACCTTGATATTGAACAACAATCAGTTTTACCTTTATATGAAATTGCTTCTGGTAAATCTCTTCTGGTAATATTTCAAAATTCCATCTTCCACTTCTCCTTCAGTCGACTGTGTCAGCTCTAACGACGTCCTCTTCTCCGAGTGTCATCAAGAACCTGGGCTCTCTCCTCCGCCAGGCGCCCGTAGCAGCACTCTAGCATCTTCAAGCTCCGAAGGGGGAGATTGCGAAGGTACGTCCCGAGGGGAAAAGCTGCATTTTTGAGTTCAACTTTTAAATTTTGGCATTTTTTTTTTGTCTTGTTATAATAATGTGATATCGGAAATATCAACTGAGGGAAGACCCACAGCAATTCTTTCACAAAATTCCCTTTTCCCTGCGCTCTCAAGAGTTGCAAAAAGAAAGTACATTTCGGTTCAGTCTCGAAATCTGCAGCTGAACTCAGAAGCACCCATTTAACCGCAAGAAGTTCTTCTGGGTGGTTAGATGTATGTTATGAGTTCATTTAGAAGTCTAGTAGGATTAAGTCATGATTATTGCACTTTTTGATGTGTGTGCGCTAAGTTAAACATGGTCTTATTGGGAAGGGGCTAGTCCACAAAATAAAAATAAAAAAATATTGAAAATAAACTAAAATTGCAAAAATTTATTTATTATTTATACAACTAATCACTGTGGCACACATGCAGGCCTTTAATATTATTTCTTCGAGTTTTTAACCACTCCCAAATAAAACTAATGAAATAAAAAGAAAAATATATAAATTAATAAATTGTAACACAATATACAAGACTTTGTGATGTCATCAAGGAATTTCATCATCTGATATCTAAACGCCACCCGAGTTAAAAATATTTGTTTTTTCTCATTTCTTCATTAACAGCCTTGTTCTATTTCCTGCAAACGAAATGGTGGGGTTGTAAAAGGCTTGATTACGCCCTCTATTGCCCGGAGGCCCTCCAAGCTTTCCCAACGGGTGCACTGCCCCATCTCTTTCACGCAAGTTATTGGGAATCTACCGATGTAGTGGCTTTCCTTCTTCGGCAGGTTTGTATTTTAAAAAGCTTAATCGTTCGTCTTTTGTTTTGTAAAGCTGTTACCTTCAAAAGTTTTTTCTCACTTACCTGTCTTCACACAACATCTGCACTTTCACTATTTGATAAATCCATGATAACCTTAGGGAAAACATGTACACGAGTTCCCCCTCAGCGTTGCCTTCTTTTCAGCTGTTCTTTGTCTCTCAGGTATTGAAGTAAGATAATTCTATTTTCCTCTCAAATGGTACTTGAATCCTACACAGAAATGAGTATGTATCATAGAGGTAGTGTACAGAGCTTTGTGTATTGCTGGTATGATGTAATCTCTTACTGTGCCAAGAAGCAAGCAATATCCCTTCTTGTATTTACCATTGTCTGTTTGCTATCTTAAAATCTTAAAACAAAATTTTAAGAAATATGAGAAATTTTATCACAGGTAAACATTTTGTTGTATAATAAAATAAACAGGATGTAGTTGTTAAACAGTTCTGTTAGATTTAAACAAACCAGAGAGAAAGAAAAGCACAAATACTCTATAAGCTGATCTCTGTCCAAATTAAGAAAAAAAGACAAAGCAGAATTTCTGGTCATAGAAAGTTTAAATGTAAAACATGTTTTTCATTACTCTGCTGGATAAATTGGTTTTTTTTTGTTTGTTTAGTTACCTTGAAAAACCTGAGAGTATGTATGAACTATGTAGCGTTTCATCCTACAACAGAGCTCCTAAATACTCAATTGTTATGAAAACTGTGCCATTTCTCTCTTTTGTTTTTGTTTATGTTTAATTGTTTGTTTTAAGATAATTCTTGTTGTTTGTTCTATTGTACGTGGTTGCCAGGTAGAAAATTGACGCACTCTCCAATGCTATTGTTAATTACAGGTGTTCCAACAGGAGACAGTTAGTATCAACACGAGTGACGGCACCACTGTCGCTCTCTTTACTCCATCTCAGCCCAGGGAGAAGTGGCAGAGGAAGAGGACTAGTATGAAGATGAAGGTACTTTCTTATTTGGTTTTTAAACAATGATCTATTGTTTTCCCTGAAATCTGTCCGTCTATAGTATTTGGTCGAGGTCAAATGTCATGAGAGGTCAAAACCTTGGAAAGCTTTTGAAAGGTATAATTCAAGAAGATATGTCTCCCTTAATACATGATGGCAATAATGTTATTGTTGTTTTTGTCAAGGGTCAAAGGTCAATGAAAGTTAGCAGTGGTCAAAATGCAAAAATCTTAAGAGCTCCATATCTCAAAAACAGTAACTTGGACAAAATTTCTTGTAGGTATGATACCATGCTTTCATAATTTTCAATAGGTCTGTCATGTTTAGTGAAGGTCAAAGTTTATGAACAAAAGTGCGAGTAATGACAGTACATGAAACAAACCATATAATGATTTCGTAAGTAATTCCTCAAAATATTCTAAAAGGGAGAAAAATGGTAACCTTTGCTTAGACTTCAGGGAGCTTTTTGCCGACTCCCTCGAGACCTTTTTTTCCCCAATTTTGAGAGTTTTCTTTTTAATTTTGTGGTCAGCATTACAAAATTTTAGATTGCATTTTAGATGGTTACCAGTGTAAATATACTATATAGCAACAAAGGTAGCCTAACACAAAAGCTAAGTAGGAAACTGGTGCCTAGGATCTACAAAACTATAATTTTGCAACTTTGGGCAACACCAGGTTTGCAAACTTGTCGTCAATGTAGGTGATGACTTTTTTTCTCCTCGTATCTATGAATGTAGCAAAGTGTCCATCCAAACCACAGAGGGAAGGATGCCATCATACTAGAGGGCTCACAACAGCTTCTTTCAGGGCGGTTCATGTACAGTAACTGGGACATGGTGACCCTGACAGGGGAGAAAGTAGACCTACATATCATGACCCAACCGCCGCTTGGTGAGTGGGTTTACTTTGGCACAGAGGTCACTAACAGTAGCGGCTGGATCCAGTATATCATCCCAGAGTCCAGGCGGCTCACCCATGGTGTGTACCCTGTCAAGATGGTGGTCAGGTGAGTGTGTTACCCTTTAGTCTTGATGGAGGGGAGGGGGAGAGGGGAGGGGGAGGGGAGGGGGCTGGATCCAGTATATCCTCCTAGAGTCCAGGCGGCTCACCCATGGTGTGTACCCTGTCAAGATGGTGGTCAGGTGAGTGTGTTACCCTTTAGTCTTGATGGAGGGGAGGGGGAGAGGGGAGGGGGAGGGGAGGGGGCTGGATCCAGTATATCCTCCTAGAGTCCAGGCGGCTCACCCATGGTGTGTACCCTGTCAAGATGGTGGTCAGGTGAGTTTCTTGCCCTTTAGTCTTAGGGGGAGGGGAGATGGAGGGGGGACAGGGAGGGGTGAAAGGGAGGGGGGCTGGATCCAGTATATCATCCCAGAGTCCAGGCGGCTCACCCATGGTGTGTACCCTGTCAAGATGGTTGTCAGGTGAGTTTCTTGCCCTTTAGTCTTAGGGGGAGGGGAGATGGAGGGGGGACAGGGAGGGGTGAAAGGGAGGGGTGCTGGATCCAGCATATCATCCCAGAGTCCAGGCGTGGTAATTACTTCTGTTATACATATTTTAAGGAATTAATGAATATGGCAAAAACAAAAGCAAAATTTTTGATAAATATTCAGGGCATGATAATCCTTTGAACAGCTGCAACTTTATTTAGAATACCAGTACATAAGTTTAAGTCAATAAAATCACTGCAAACTGTTAATCAAGTGTATAAACTCTTCTTTGAACATTTCCAACTAGATACGCTGACTTGGTATCAGAGGAAGAAGAACTCCTCAGGGAAGCTAGACATCAAAATAAAGTCACAAAAATCTTTGTATTTTCTCTTTGCATTCAGGGGCGACCACACTTACGCTGACTGTTACCTAACGGTGGTCCCTCCCAGTACGGAGTGCGTGGTTTTTAGCATCGATGGATCCTTCACAGCCAGTGTCTCCATCATGGGTAAAGATCCCAAGGTCAGGGCTGGCGCTGTCGATGTGGTCAGGTAGGTCATATACCCAACTTTGTAATAAATAATGATAGGAAGAGATGGCAATACGTAGCTACCATACATCAATATGTTTGATAGGTGGATATACTCTGTACATCTCTTGTGGTGATTTAGAGGACTCTTGAACTAAGGATTAGATTGTTCCAATCCAGGCCCGGTCTTTATGTTGCGTCCTGGGGCAAGCTGCTTAAATCTTTGTTGCGTCTCTTCACCCAGGTGTGAAAAAGGGAACCTGGGTGTTAAATTTGTAAATATAGTCGAGTGTGCCCCTTTCTGGCTGAACCCTATGAGAAATCCACCCAGGGACACCAAGACATTGCCCCAAGAGAGCTATGCACAATTAGGTGTGTGGGTGTGATAAGTTTAACCAATGACCAGGTTAACTGTTGTAAAGTCGTGTGAGAAGGCCTTGCCTCGGTACCAGACTTCTTAAACCTTGTTGACAAATTAAAATAGTTGATAAGCCGATGAAATTTAGCTTTTCGATTTTTGTAAATGCATGAATTGAAACAAACCAACATTAGTACTTTTAATATCTGGAACTTTTGTCCAACTTAGTAGGATTTGTCACATTCTAAGTTTCATGGTTTGAAGCATAATTCTGCTTTTTTTAATGCTTTTCTTTATGTTTTGGTTTTATTGTTACAGTGGTACTTAACTGATAAAAGTTTGATTCACTTCTGATGCTCCAGATTTGAGATATATCATTTTTACCACATGTCTATCAAGTTCATCATGTGAGTCTGTCACTCCTGATAGGAAGTTTTACAGTTTATTTTGGAATATATTTGTCATCTATGTGTAAGCTATGTGGTGTATTGTTACAACTATTATCAGAATCTATGTTATTTTGGCACCTTACTATATCCAAGTTAAGTTTAATTGCAAGGGTATATCGGACAGATTATGCATTCCCATACACAATGGAATGCACTTGGGATATCCTTCACAAAGAAGAACATTTGCTATGGATATTACCCAGTAAGGATATGGATAGTTGGGTGTAGTTTTGGATTTATGCATGAATATGTAGGCTGTTGCACCCAGTTGGGACAATTTTTTCTATACTGTAGTGTCATGTCCTGCTTCAGTCAGTACGAACAGTATGAATATCATGTTTCTATCAGATTAAGGTTAGTAACTGATTGTACTGACAATATACCAGTGCTTTGAAGCATGATATTGGAGTACAGTTTAGAAAGGTATTAGCATTAGGAAATTGTCCCAACTGGCTGGCTGTTGGATGTATTGTCTGAATATGTATGATGTGTGTCTGAATATGTATGATGTGTGTCTTGGTCCTATGAATATGTATGCTGTGCAAATCTGTGTCATGAGTATGTGAATGAATATGTTTGCCATGTGGGTTTGAAACTAGGTGAATTCTTTCACATTTTAATGCATATCTATTCTGATGTTAATTTAGTCATCAGAATATTCTTTAGTGCAATTGCTCAGGTAAGAATCTGATTGCTTGCATATTCATGAGGGGAAAATTCCTACTAACTGTACATGATTTGTATATGCTTGCTCAGTGTTGCACTAAGAGGAGCACATGTCTTTGCAATCCTGCTGTTGCTAGGCTGTTACAGTAGACTGCCAGGGAGAGCTGAATCCTTATTATTTTTACTGCAATGGCATAAGTTCAATATTCTTTCAACTAATAATATTAGTAACTTTTCAGTTATCCCCAAAACAAGGTAAGGAAAAATTGTACTGGTTTTAGAACTCCTCATTATTAAGTTATTTGCTTTTGGGCCTACCTGCAGAGATGTGAATTAGACCTAGGCTTAAGACCTATCAAAGTTTGCTGTAAGACAGCACATATTAGTTTCTGACAATGAGCTGAAGAAATCAAGTTTAATACTACATGCCTTCTTTAAGGCCTACATTTAGTAGAATGGGGACCCAGTCAGTCTCCTGGTCCTCAAAGGGTCGGTTAGATATTGTTTGCTCCATATAAACAAGCTTACTCTCGGTTCGGAAGTTTGGAAGGGTCAGCCATGCTTAGGTAGATTAGATTGTGTCAGCCCTGTTCTACCTGGGTTTTGAAATCAGGGTAAAGTCTGCAAACATTATCATACTTTAAAATACTATTAATGTGTATGGTGCAGTTAGTATCTTTTCCAAGTGTACCCAAATTATCTTCACCCAAATATCCATACAAAATGTTCTTGTGTCTGAAGGATATCTGCGTAGGAAGTGTGCTCTTTTGTTCGTGGAATTGCAGTTTCTACAGGATTTATCCTTAAAATTAAGCCTAACTGTAACAATGAATGTGTTTTATATGTGGTCTGATACTATGAATATCTATGGATGTGCCCTGGTGTGCCATGATTATCTATGTCATGTGATTTAGCAGAGTGAGTCATTATGTGCGCTATGTCGTTTGATGATATGAATATGTATGGTATGACAATACATGCTATGTGAATTCTTGCAATGAATATGTATATGGTATGTGGTTTGATACTATGAATATTTATGGACATGGTTTGTTGCCATTATTATGTATGTTATGTGAATTGTTGTAATCAATGTAAGATGTGTACAGGGGCATACATTTGGGGGTGGGGGTTGGGTCGAGGTGGTGGCCATACAAGGTGCGGCATTTGTTGCACTGAAGTTGGTCACAAAAACGCTAGTTGTGTCTGAAATTGCTCAACATGCCCCGTCCCCCCCCCCCCCCCATCCTTGAAAGATGATGAATGTAAGCTCCTGAAAGTGTAGATGTTATCATGAAAGATTTGTGGATTTATATTTGGATATATGCACATGGGGAGTCAATGCTGTTAATATGTATCACATGTGTCAATCATGCAATGAATATGTAAATTATGTTCAATTATGTTTTACATATCATCACATAACCTAGCAAAAGCCAATTATAAAGATCGTTTCATTTTCCTCCACAACTCCAGACACTGGCAAGAACTGAATTATTTGATAATCTACGTCACCGCAAGGCCGAGCATGCAGAAAGCTAAAGTGGTGAAGTGGCTGGCGCAGCATAATTTTCCTCACGGTATGGTGTCCTTCTGTGACGGTATCACTACAGACCCTCTACGCCAGAAAGCCAGCTACTTGAAGCATTTGGTGGAGCAGGTAAGACATGCTCTTCTCCATGTTCTCTCTGTCAAATGTCTCAGCAAAAATGATATATCAGTTTGCAATGTAATAAAGAAAGTGTTCTACATAATGCAATGTCCCGGTCACAGCTTTGCAGTGTGGGGATGGGGGGGAGCAGGGGGTAGTGGAGTTCTCAGGGTTAAGCTGAGAGTGAAATGTTGCTTGGTGTTTGGTTAAGGCAGATTATATCTTGAACCAGCTTTTGAAAGGGAACATCCTACTTAGAAAAATAGAACACCAGATGGTTTTTGGCAAAAAGGGATCTAAACTTTGCCAAAAATAACTTTAAAAATTAATTATGAATTGTTTTGTTGGATGACCGTACAGATTTCATTCCCTCAGTTCTTGCTTTTTTTTAAGTTATCTTAAAGTTTTCAAAATGTGTCTTAAAAATAGTATATTATCCAAAACTGGTCCCAGCAAAATTGTGGCAAAGTGGTTAAAAATTACTAAAAAGAAACAAGAATGTTCTGTAATACTGTTCCACCCAAAGACGACTTTTGACTTCTGCAGAGTGTGTTACCGTTTGTTACGTGTTTCTCGCAGACAAAGATATCCATTCATAAAGCTTATGGTTCCAACAAGGACATCTGGGTGTACACATCAGTGAACCTGCAGCCGGCGCAAATATACATCGTTGGGAAAGTTTCCAAAAAATACCAGAATCAAGTGCAGGTCAGCAAAGATTAATTGTATTTTTAGCAAATTGAGGAAGGCGGTTATTATATTCATTTTTAAAACGAGTAAAGAATTTTGCGATTTTTCGGGCATTTCTCGTCTGTATAATATTGGGTAGTGTCTGGGTGATGGAATTATTGTTGAATTGAATCAGTTGGTATGTATGCTTATATACATTCAGCTGTTGCGACAAGTGTGAGAGTTATTCTTCTTGCCATAGAAGTTTGTTTTACCTTCTGTGTGAAGTATGAAAGTTACACATTGCAGCATGGCAACTGTTTCAGAAGAAAGAAGCATGGAAGTCATACTTTCTAGTGTACAAACATGTTTCACTCATATCTTAGGCATGACATTTTTGCATGAAAGTATGGAGGTTGTACTTTCTCAAACTTGTTTCAGCATTTTCAGTGAAGTGTTAAAGTTGTACTTATACTGGCATACAAACCTATTTCAACTGTTGAGTGTATTATGAAAGTTTAACTTGGCCTACTACGGATGTGCACACCTTTCGACTGCCTGTTTTACCTGCAGATGCTTAACACTGGTTACGCAGCCCACCTAGAGCAGTTAGCGGAATGCTCTCGACCAGCTGTTGGCAACTCCCGTTTGATCCTGCGGAGAGGTTGCTTCAGTTTGCCCGGTCAGTTACAGTCGCATCGGCCTGCCAAACAGCCCGCCCACCGGACGGCATCGTACCATGGCACGGCTGCTTCCAGGGCCCTCAAGTCAAAGGATGGGTCCAGCAAGCTAACGAGAGAGGGAAGAATAAGCGAAGGAGACGTGGGCCCAAGTGTCCGATTTGAAGTGTGAAGAGATGGCGGAAAACTTGTTGGACGTTTCACTCTTGAAGCAAAAAAGGATAGCAAATGCTGAAGAAAATTTCTTGAAATCTCTGCAAGCCTTTTAGGCTCGCTTGGAGAAAAGATTTCGTAAACGATCGGGTGAGGATATGAATTCTGAGAAAGGTGATGTTTATCATAAACGGTTGAGATGATAAATGAGTTTGAGAGGAGAGGGGAGAGACATTTGATAGAGACGTTGATATCTGCATTTTTCGACGCAATCTCTCAGCCACGATTCACTCTCATTGGGGCTCAGTACTACTCTGAACGAGAGCGAAATTTTTAGTCAGAGACGACGATGAACGAGACGGTTTGCTTTCAGTGTTGTAGAAATAGAATATGTTGTGTATCCTTGTTTTTAGTCCCAATTTTGATGTATAAAGTTTAAAATGTCTGTAAATGTCTGTGTCTGTCCATAGATTTTTCTATATGGTTTTAATGAGCACAAAAGTTTTAAATACTCCTCGATGTATCTTTTTATACTTAGAATGAGACTGCCAAATGTCGTACCTGTATCATTCTAATCAAATTCATCTTGCGGCAAAACAACAGCTTTTTGGGATGGTGTATTTGTCATCATTGTCAATCAAATCACCTTGTCTATTGTAAGTTGTTGTACACCTGTTACTTTTATTGAACGAGCGGAGAGAGTCTCTCGGAGGATGTCAAATATGCGAGCCATTTGTCACTGCTTTAAACAGATTTTTCAATTTTGCAAGACAATACAGCAAAAAGAACTTGGAAGGCAATAAAATCCTTGTAGGATTGTGACCATGGAATAAGTACAAAAGAAAAAACATTACTAATTAGCATAACAATAGTGAGCTTGTCATCAACAACTAGGTTCCCTTTGCCGATCTAGATTAAGATAAAATTCTGAAATTATCAATTTATAGTGGTTTCTTGCAAGTACCATTACTCTCCTATTTTTTTTAAATGTCCCCAAAATTGTATCCTTTTCAGAAACATGTCTTACAGCACTAGATATTAACATTATCTACAAGGTTTGGTTGTTATGAGTGAGGGCTGTCATGGGGGAAGGGGAGGGGTAGAGATCGAAACTGGTGGGTTGTCATGCCTGATTTTCTTGTTTATTTTCCTCTATCAAGATCTACCGTCAAAAAAGGAAATAAGGCTTGCATCCTGGTTGCTTCGAGTTTTGCTCTGACATTAAAATTAATCTTGTTATGCTAGGCAACTGTAGCTGTGACAAATTTTTACTACTGGACTCATTCTAGCTTTATATTTAGTTTCTGGGCACTGTCAAATAACAAATTTCGAAGACCTGTTGCGCACCGTCGTTGCCCAACAAGGTAAACTCACCTTAAAGGCATTGAAGACTCACCCAAAACAGCGTGCCGCCATCTTTAAAAAGTTAACTTTCTGTTGCTTGCAAGTGAAGGTTTTCTCTTGTCGCTACAAAATGCAGACAGTAATGAAACGTGATACCTTGTTATCTTTAGCTGGACCTGAGATGTCCATAGCTGAATCGTTTGTACACTGTGCTGTGGGTATTGACCTCAGCTGTATGTACTGACTGTACACTAGTGTCTAATTACCGGCGGAAGCAATGTGTGTGTATTTTCTGGGATCGATGGTGGTGTCTAACACTTCTGTTACACCTCATTCGAAACAAGGTCAGATTACCGGCATTAGACGTTTCTTTTTGCGCGAGTCTTCACACCCTTTAACCAAGACATCCAAGTCTGAAACCTATTTATGACACAAAAGATCTTTGTACAATGCTTTTTCCCCGGGCTAGAACATTTCTTTCCAGATCCTGGGTTAACTACAATCTTTAAATTTCCTCTGAGAGGTTGTTTAATCTGAAGGATTTGTGCCTTGTTTGTCAAAATCAAGATATCTCATCTATTGCTTTAAGATTTTACCTTGAAATGCTATACCAATGGTTTGTTCGTACCATATCGACTGTTATGTTTCTTTCAATATTGCCGACCCTGTTGCTCCAAAGATATCAATTACCAAATATGAGCCCTTTTTCATTTGAATGATTCTTGCTGGCACCATTGGCCAAGTGAAATCATAGGTTTTGCTACATACCTACAGGATTATAAGATTTTATAAAATATTACTAAATCTTACAAAAAAAGATATTACACAATCTTATGATTCCTCCTGCACATAGGCAGTACAATTTTAGGTAAAAAGATGAGGAATTAATAAAGTTGTTTCTTTACCTACAATTTTATTTTTTTTATGTGAGCTAAATGATTCCACCCAGACATAGGTAAGTGTGAAAGTATAGGTAGGATTTTTCCTTTATTACCTACAAGGTTTGTAAGGTGAAATAAATCTTATCATTCCACCTGCCGAAAGGTAATGTGAAATTGCAGGTAAGACGAAACTTGCCTACATAGCTACAAGATTAATAGGTGAACAAAATCATTCCACCTAAGATGATGAAGAAATTTGTCAACATGCCTACAGTTACATGGTTAATCAATACCATTGTTAATGACTGAAATATATATTAATCTTACGTATAATTAGAGCTTATGATTAGAGGGTTGAGGGGGTCACCCGAGGGGTTCTAGGGGTACTCCCATCTCACGGAGTGAGAGCTATTGTAGATTAGATTCAGTTTTACAAAATTTTGATCTGTTAAAAAGTTTATTGCTATTTATATTGACAGTTTGAAGATCTGTGTACAATTGACTAGAATATGTTATGAATTTGACTAGAATATGTTATGAATGTGTAGAATCGGCTATTGGGAACATTAATCTGTAGGTTGCGTGGGATTGCTACAAGATGCGGGTCGCTTAAAAAAATATCTTGAAATTTTTTGTCCATATGCAAGACGCTCATTAATAATCTTAAAATCTGCAATTGCTTCATGAAAGCTGACAAAATAAGCACAAAAATGTCAGAAATTATGCTAACCCACAAAAGGGTGCTTTTCATATTAATGAGGCAATGGTGATACAAGAGATGTATTGGT
Source organism: Apostichopus japonicus (assembly GCF_037975245.1). NCBI lineage: Eukaryota > Metazoa > Echinodermata > Holothuroidea > Aspidochirotida > Stichopodidae > Apostichopus > Apostichopus japonicus. The sequence goes on along the minus strand of NC_092575.1, from coordinate 3,844,086 downwards.
GAACAGGATTATCTGTACCTTGAACATTATGTTATACTGAAGAATTGATGCAGTTCAGTTTTTGTCCAAGGGGGAAGGTAATTAACAAATTTTGCTAGTCTTTTTTCTTGATATTGGTTAACACCAAGTATATAACATTGGATGTGCTTCGAGGAATGAACAAACCTTTTCCTGCTCCTTTCCATTTCCAACACCAATTGGTATTAAGTTTTTTTGGTTACCTCAGGCAGATAACAGGAAAGAGTGTGTTTCTTCATTAAATTGCTGCATTAGTTACCATGTAGCTTTCATTCCTGGCTTTTATTAAGTTTTTGGCCTGCACATATTCGAAAACCTTTTTCCTTTCCTTTTCGTAAGGTCTCGTAAAATTACAGCGGTTATAAAATAAATCCTTAATAGTTTAGTCGACAGCACATACATATATATCTATATATATATGCATACATTTTGCATATATGGCTGAAATTGGTTCTTTCCTTGGTACTGCAATGGTAACGGTAGTCTTTTCTTAATTCTGTGCAAGATCTTTAATTTCCTTCAAATTCACATTTTTTTTCTCCTTTGATGGTGCATTATCTATATTCCTTTCTCTCGCAATGAATTTTTTTGGAAAAAAAAGTTATATAGCAGTTGTTATTAATATTATTTTCGTCATCTCTATGAAAATAGTTTGTACATAATACCATAGTTTGAAGAAAATTTTATTTTTTACACTTCCTTTTGTGAATTCATCCCTATTGTGACTACAAAAAAAGCACCTTTTTAATTTAATTTTAATCGGTTGAAAACAGGTTTGACAAAGAGAAGAGAATATATGCATATTAGTGTTCTTAGTTTGTGTGTAGCCTTGTTGTTGTTGACAATATAAAACTTCACACATTTATTGAAAGCACATTATTAAAATGAACAGAGTATTTTGTGAGTCAAAAAATGCAATGTACATGAACTCGTTGAAACATATATATAGTCTTTTTCTAACTATTTTTCAAGTATTATTTGCACTACAGGCTGATACTGAACTTATTAAAAAAGAATTTCTTTTAAATATGCATTTCAAGATGATCAAGTCCCATTTTCATGACATGAATTAGACTCTTTTTGGGACATTTAGAAAGTAAGCATAACCAGGTATTAATAGTCATTAACATGTTTAACTGTGAAGCTGATGGACCTTCTTGAACCTTTTAAGCTCTGTATATCTCAGTTTGTGTTTCTGAAGTTTTTAACCAGTCATTTTAGTGATCCTGGGGAATCTATTTCCACGAATGAATTGCTGTATTAACCTTGACAGATCAGGTGTCGGTGGCCGGGTTTGGAATGCTGGAAACCTATGTTGAATGAATTTGATTGACCACCAGAAATGATAACTTTGCTTATTAATACTGGTACACTGGTAGGTTAAGAATTACAGAATGTTCTGTTACTACTCACAGATATGTTGTCAGATATGTTGTTGGAATTCCTTTTCTAAATTATTCCTTTCTTGGTATAGTTGTGACTCTATGAACTACCATTTGTTACATGTATTATAATAATGCTCAAACGGATGTTGAAATAATAACTTACTCCTTGATTTGTTCTGTGATGATGATACAACAATTGTATCATGTCAAAATAATATTTTTAACACTGAGAGGTACACACAAAAACTCTTATTTTCATCATTTATTTACAAGATGCATTTTTAAGCTTACTTACAATTATTATACATCATAATTATGAATGACCTTACTCGGCTATCTGACAAACCATGCTTCATTGGGTAGTGCAATGTACATTGTGCACAAACCATGCTCCATTGTTAGACTTTACCCACCACCCTTGGCCAGAGAAATCTGCAAGCAAATCTTAGTATGTTTGGTATGTTTACACAGTTTACAAAACACAAAAACTCAAAATAAGTGTAAAATTTAACAAAAAAGGAGCCAACTTAAGCTTCATAGGAACTTAAATTACAGATTAACAACAAATACAGAAAATAATTCTATATACACAGTATTTAAACATCCTATCACACAACTACAAATGTGTGAAAAAAGTCCCCAGTCTACAAGTATCTGGTTTTCATTGTTCCTTCAGTCAAATAATTTTCCCTTTCAGTGGAATCTTGACGACAACAAACAATATAGTGTGACAACCAATCATGTCACCTCATCCGAATGAACTCACAAAATAATTCTTTAAATCATCATCTCATCCTCCTCCTCAATTAAACGTTCCTCTAAGAGTAGAGATCTTCTCTATCGCTCCCTATCTCTGCTTCCTCCAGTGAACTGAAGTTTAAGAAGTGAGATGGTCGGTGGACCTCGTGGTAGAATTCTTTGGGGTTCTGCAGCTGAAGGTCATATCTCATGTTCGCGTCGTGACGGACACCTAAATGGGGAAAAAAAACGATGGTGTGAATAATTATGCAAATAATTATGCAAATGATCAAATCACAAAATATTTCCATATGTACATTCCTTTAACAAAAATAATTGATGCAAACTTGGTTGAGTTGAATAGGAGTCGATAGTTCCAAAAATAGTGTTAAGTATCATTTGTGACTTACCCATAAAGTTATAATTCCAGGAGCCCTGGCCAGGGACCATAAAGAAACCCAGGAATCGATCCGATAGTAACATCTGGACCCTCTCATAGTGCGAGGGCATGTAACCCTTGGGGTTGTTACCTTTGTCCGTGTTCTGACGACCCCACTCGAACCCGCTCGGGGTCAGCTTGTAGGCTGTCAGGGAGCACGAACCTGGAGTAAAACTTTATACAAGGGAAAAAATAATGGAAAAACTTGTCAAGCTGTTTTCAGAATGAACCACACAGCATTGGAGACACTGAAGGGACAAATTTAGATATATATATATATATAATGTACTTTCTTTGTGTCTTCCAAAACCAATGGTTTAGATCAAGAAAGAAAGCAAAAGAAAGTGATGGCTTTCTATCTGCAAGCGTGTTGGCAGATCAGCCATGGTGAAGACTAACCTGCTAAGCTTTTGCTTGCATTTGTCACCAAGAGGATTAATTGAGCATACCACCACTCCTGACATAAGATTACTACAAGATTTAAGGTAAACTGATTAGAACACTCTGAACTCTGATTAGAACATGTGGCCATGATTAATCATGAAAGTCCCAACACCTTATAAACATAACTACTGGGTCCTTCACTTTCTTCTTGGTGACAATGCCTGTTGTACATCGCTAATGTCGTTGGTAAGGATCAAAACTAACGAGGCACGAGTTTGCCATACAGTTTGCAATACCACCCGGCACACATCACAGCCATACAAACTGGCCTTTGGTAGATTGCTCATGCACAAAATGAAAAAAAAATAGTAGTACATGCCACTCCCTACGATAACAGTGCCACTCCTTGCCTGAAATCATCATGGCAGCAAATTTTGTCTATTGATCTAGGTCACAAACTAACCAGACCCTGTTACTTCAGGAGTTCAGTTAAGCTTCTACTCTCAGCGATCAACCCCTTCCATTTCTCACCTGCATGTAATGATGATGGTCTTCTCTCCCTCCCAAGACGGGTTGTCCGCCATGATCTTGGCGTGGGTCGTGACGTCCTGAGGCGACAGCTGGGGTAACTCGTTAGGTTGTGTGTGGATCCACCCGAGAGGTTCCATGTCCTGCATTGTACAATCAAAATGACCCATGATATGAAATCCCTGGCATAATCATAATAAAATAGCAAGTAGGATTAATTCCAAACAGAAGATAAAAGGCCAATGTGACTACAGGTGACCTGTACTTCTAATAATCTTCTCCATCCTTCCCCCATCCCCACCCACATCCCCTATCCCCACCCCCTATCCCCACCCACATCCCCACCCACATCCCCTACCCTTTTTGTTTATGATATTATTACAAACTGAAAGCACTGGCCTTTTTCAAGAAAAATGATGAAAGCAAGCAAGAAAATGTCCTTACCTGAAGGTATTCATGGTCTGGTAGCTGGTTGGGTAGATGCACCGTCTGATGGGTACCCCACTGAGGAACCATGACCACACAACAGATCTCCTTCACCTGAGGGTTGTCAGGGGGGCTGATCCCGTAGAGGTACCCTGCAATCTGTAAACAACAGAAAGACTAAAGTCAGATATCAGCTCACTCAATGATCCCACATAGATCTCTGTGTCAGGATTGGCGAAGAGGGGGGGGGAGAGGTGGGGTGTTTGAGGGGGGTATTCAAATATGATTATGAATTACATGGCGTGGTCAGAGTAGTGCTGAGCTTACAACACAATGCAAAATATTGCTTTTTAAGTCCAATTTCCAAAGTTTGACTTTCAGATGGGTATCAAAATTAAATCTTTATAACTCCTCAGAGCAGGATCTTACCTGAGCCCTGAGATCGGATATGATGATGAATTTCTTGAGGACGTTCTTTGGTAAGATGTAGGTGTAGCCCGTCTCTTTGATGTCGTCGGAGGAGACGTAGATGTGGTTGGTTCGGAGATGGAGGTTGGTAGCCGAGATGGCCCTGACTCGCCACTCGGTCTTGGACGAGAACGTTGCCGTCTCGTAGTTACTTGTGGTGGATGTGATGATCTCATCGCCTGCAGGAGCAGTGCAATATACATACATCAAATATAATAACAACAGATGAAATATAAATAAAGCACATAAAATACGTCTACGTCAAATATATAACTCCAGGCTAATAAAACTATTCGTGGATTAGCTAGACGAAAATAATCTAGATCATTTACAAAATTAAAATAAATGGTAAAATACAAGGTGCACAGGGACCGAGGAAGAAGATTAAGTAACTTCATCTGTTTATTTGAGTCCCCCAACTAGCTAGCATATTTATGCGAGTCCAGCCAATAACCTGATCCTCATTAGCAAACTTTTTTCCAATACAGACAAGTTTGTGTCCCACAGTGAAACTTTTTACATTCGTGTCATTTCCAGTCCTTTGAATGAAGGTTTAATGTCTAAATTTTCATCATTCCTTGTGTGATATCGATGGGGAATGTAGTCAGAATAATGACCCAACTGCAATATGCAAATTGTATCCATGACGACACTTCTCTCCAGACATACCGTGTTTGTTGACTGTCCTGGTTGTGGTAGCTGTCAGCTGGGACTGTTCCTTGGTCTGCTTCTCAATCTCGGCAATCTGCTGCCTCTGCTGAGACGGGGCCGATATCTCCATACCGAGGATGATGTCACGAATCTCAGACTGGGTCAAGGAAGCTACATTTACACTGAAATAGACACATAGGGCAATTATGGATCATTACATCATTGATCATTTTAATTAACACCCCTCCTTCCTAGCCAAAATCACCTCCATTCTCCCTCTGTCTCTCCAACACTTAGTGATGATAAGGTTCCCTTACCAGATAATTCTTTGTCCCATTACCCCCATCCCCTCGCTCCAAACACCCCTGCAAGCACCTCTTTCCTGCACACAATCACTTTCTACTTACCAAAGCCAGACACTGGGGTAATATTTCACTGCCCCCCCTTCTCTCTCCTCGACTTTCAAACTATTCTTTTTCACAAGTCGACATTGGTGAGGTCTGTCTAGCGGAAACCCATCCGACCAACCCCATACCAATTCCAGCCCACCATGCCATTCCCTAACTTGTCATTCTTGCCAGTCCACAGCAAGAGTTGAAGTCTTTCACTACCAGCAGCCCCAATGATCCCCCTCTCTACCCTACCCCATACTCCCCAACCCCACCCCCCATTTTTGCAATACCTATGACACTCACTTGTTTTTCTTGCCATAGTCGGCCAGGATGAGGTCCTTCAGTGCTACCTCCACTTTGATCCACTCTTCGTCTGTCAGGGTCGGCCAGATGTGATGAGCCTCCGTCACGGTGGTCTTGTCCGGTTTCAGAATCACCTTGGTTCTGTCGTTGTTCACGTGAAGCGCCCGCAGGATGAGGATGAGACGAGAGAATGCCTGGATAGGGTAAGAAAGATCACATAGACTTGAACTGTGACATTAAGACTGAGACCGAGAGACAAATGCTCTAGAAGTTACCATCGCCTCAAGTATGGTACTAAATATTCACTTTATAGTACTAAATGGTAATAATGTACTTTATGGTACTAAATATTTTATTCACTTTTTTGTACTTTGTGGTACTAACTATTCACTTTATAGTACTAAAGTACTTTATGGTACTAAATATTCATTGTAGACAAACCATGGAATGTTTGTTGTCCCAGCATTTAGCCAGTTCTGCAACCACGGAGAGGCCACAGAACAACGATAGCAGCTGGATCTTGATCTAGCATTGAAATCGAGCAGAACACCAGCTATATGCAAGCTGGGCTGTAGATACCTAACAATGCATTCTCAAATGTTTTAGGCGACCCACATCTTGTAGCAATCCCACGCAACTTCCAGATTAATGTACCCAATAGCCGATTCTACAAATTCATAACATATTCTAGTCAATTGTACACAGATCTTCAAACTTGAGAAACTGACTCAACAATCAACCATAGCTCGTACCCGGTGAGATGAGAGTACCCCTAGAACCCCTGGGGTGACCCCCTCATCCTTCTTATCACAAGAAAGGCTATTTCTCAGAACTCGAGAACAGAACTGCCTATTTTCAATAAATTCCACTTTAAAGGTTTTTAACTTGTCTAGAAGTCATTTTTCTTCCTTCTTTTCTAGTCAGGGGGAGGGGTGGATGTGGGGGAGGGAGTACAGAGTGGGAACACTGTTTGAATTTAAAGCCACCCTATGGTATAGAAAACTCCAGAATCCTTATGTGGCATATGCAATAGCTGTAGTGATCAAGGGCTGTGGGAAGGCTTTTCAACCGACTCAATTATTCTCCAAATTTTCAGGAGTTAATAATCATCTCAAGTAACAGACTTTTCAGAATTCAAATGTGAAGAAAAGACACTGCATTACAAACAGCAAAAAATAAAATTACTCGGGCAAGAACTGCTGTCTCAATAAATCCCAGTTTAAAGAGTTTCAAGTTTGTCTGTCAACAATGGTAAGACATAACCTCCAGACTGATTTTATCCAATTCAGTCGATAAAATTTTTTAAGAGAGATTTCTGAGTGAAATTCATCGAGGCAAGACCCTACTACGATGAACTATTTCTGGGAGCGCCTTTTAGAAGAGTATAAACAATTCAAGTATTGATAGGACCTGGATATAAATGAAGTGAAGCGCTATCGAGTAGAACCGAGGAATGCACTCGAAACACTCTTCAAGCTTCTCTCGAGTACTTCAAGTGACCATCATCCCTGACAGAGTGGAGAAGAACCCAAGGAGAGAGAATTCCATTACTTAAATAGTGCACGACTTAATGGATCATCAGTATCGGCCCCAAATTTTCAAAAATTCTAATAAATGTCAGAGGATTTCGAGAGTAATTTTCTACAGGCTCTGGATCCTACATGCCATTCCCAGGCATTGAAGAAGAATGTTAGAATGGAAACTAAAAATGTCTTCAGTGTGGATATTTACTTTCAAAGAGGCAAAGTAAAAAGGCATATTAAAATTTGGCAATGGGTCACCAAATACCTGACATGATTCTAGCATATTTGGCATACATATTGGTGACCTTTTAAAGGAGTTCGGTTGACACTTTTATACCAAAATCTACTGAGAATTATTCAAAATAAGATGCAATTCTTCAAATTGACATAACCTGCTAAATAATTTCACCAAATGATGCTTTTTGAGCAACTAAATCATGATTACATCTCTGTCTAAATTTTTTTGTCCTTCACACACTTTTTATCATGTAGCATACAACCACATGAAACAATGCAGGTGGGATTTTATTTTTCCAAAATTTTCAACCTGACCTTCACCTTTTGATATAACTTGTCTTGACTTGAAGTGACTAAACTTTACTTATTGAGGGCAATGAACTACTTTGTCATGGCATTTTAGTATTAACTAGCATTTAAAAAAAAATTGGTCAAAATCCAAAATTCCAATGTACTCACAGTGTAGGAAGATATGGTTTTCAGCCAGTCGTCATAGAGGTTAAAGAGGACCATCTGGGGCTCGTTGGCTTTGAGAATCAGATCTCCAAACTTCTCCACCTTCAGGCAGGCCTGGAAGGGCAGCTGAAGTTCACTGCCCTTGATGACAATGTTTGGGAAATCGAGCAGATGGACCTGTGCGAGGAACAATAAGTAAGAGATGGGGGGTCAGAGAGAGAAGAGCGATGAAATCATTAAAGCTGTCCAGCCTTAATTGAGACATCGATTAGGAGAAGCCAAGAATAAGACTACCAATCTACACATTTGAAATGCAATGACACTAAAAGTGAGCTAGAATGTCTGACATTACGAAATTTACTTCATGGTCTTCTCGTTGACCTCCAAGGGCCATGTACATATTTGGACATGTAGTACATGACAGTGATAACTTCAGACGGCCTGGCATGACCCGTTTATTCAAAAATAGGAAGCTACACGATCCTATATGTAACAACATTGTTAACTGTTCCATATCAGTGAAACTATGGTGGTGGAGGGGGGGGGGGACCCTCTCCCATTTCACAGAAGCCATTGACAGTTTAGCCTTACCCTTCATCTGACCAAAATAATGCTCAACAAAAATCATGCATTCACTGTGACAATACTTATGAACTACAGGCCCTGTCACTGTTAACAGACAAGTTGTAATCAACAATAGCTTTATTCCGGAGGGTCTGTCATGCCCAGTCTAGTTAAAAACATCGAGTCATAGGGTCCTGTATGGAACATAATTAACATATCCCACATCAGTTATAACCTACGAGCCAAGGATCTGTTATAGTTTACAATAGTTTTATTCCAAACGGTCCACTGTGCCTATCCTAGTCGCAATGATTAACTGCAACAGTCCTATGCATCAAGCTTAACTGACTTACAGATCATGTATACTTGCAAACTAAAAAGTAAGCAGTACCAATACATATTCTAAGAAAGAATAGATTTACCTCCAGGGGATCCAACATGCCCTTCCTGGTGACAATAATCTGCTTGGGTTGTTCCTCTACTGGTAATGATCTAATCAAGGCAGCTACTTCTTCAGCAGTCTTCCATTTGGCAAGCTAGATAATCAGACAGAAAAAGAAAAGAATAACAAGAGCTTTATAGAAAACAAATCTCTCTTTTCTTTTTTGCTGGCATAAATTTTTCTAAACTGTCTTTTCTCAAATAGTATAATAAAAGCACTGTAGTACTTGTGTACTAAAAACCTGAGACTAACATTGCTAGATGAATCTACTTCATTTGATGTAACTCTGCTGCGTCTCGTTCAACCACAGACAAAGCTGGACAAGATAGAGGCAGTGTTTATGAGTTTGTTCTTTGCAGAGGGAACGCCAGGCTCAGTTATTGATAAGCTGAGCTGGAGCTGACCTGAAGTCAGAGCTGCAGTTATTAATTAAGTAAGGATGTTAATTGAAGCTGAAAAGAGCTTTCTGAAATATTTTTCGCTACAGAGACAATAGAAATAAATGCAAAAATGTGCACACCAGTGGTTAAATTGCAAATTCATTTCTTCTCATTGGTGCTGTCGTACAAAGCCAGTGATATTCCTGATGTCATGTGATGGATACACCAATTCATGATATCTTAGATTATGCCTACCTTTACAATAATCACAGTCAAGTTCACATCCCAGTTTTAAAGTCATTATATTCCAAGTTTCACCAAAGTCACTGACAGGACGTTAGCAACGATCAATGAGTGCTCCACAAGGTTTTTTACTTCTACATTCCTTTCCAAAAGGAAATTTCCAGAGAATATAATAAACATTGTGTCCAGATTATTATACCTAACATCGGCTAGACTAGGTGCCTCCTCGTGCAATTTTGTCCATCTTGCAATGAATTTGGCCGTACGATACTAAGTAAACTACTCCCTGGTTCAAGTGTGCCTGATGGGCCAGAGAGTAAGTTTGCCTACTTGCCATTTAGCAAGGCATTAACATGAGCATGTAAGGGTCGTTGCCCCAACTATAAGAGAGTATAAGATGTATGACTATTGGGGTTGTGAGATGCCACGTAGTAAGTAAAAGTTGTCGCATATCAACATGCAAGAGCATATTGGGAAACGTTACTCACCTGTCCGAGACGTTTCTGTCCCGCCCAGACAGAGGTGTGAATGATCTTCAAGAACAGCTGGCCTGTACGCGGGTTGAAGATGAAGATGGCGCCGTTGATGGGCTTGGTGGTCAGATTGCCCTCAAACGTCTAGAGAAGGAGAACAAGAACATATGCAATCTTTAAGAACTGAGAGCCTTCACTGCTCAAAACAACATCATGTTATATACAAGACTAATGCTGGCAAGGAAATGGTTACCACAGAAACCTTCTTGGACATACATTCTCTTTAAAATACCCAAAAGAAATAAATCACAAACGGTAAGTAGTTCTACACGATTCTGAATGCACAACTTAAAGAACCAGGTTGGACTTGTTTCTGTTACAAACTTCTACTAAAATATGGCTGTACTGAGGACGTTATGTTCAGAGCTGGAAACAAGTTTCATAACTAATTAAGATGTGCAAAAGAAATATTTACAATAGATCTACACAAAGTCAGTGTGCAAAAGGCAACCACACATTATAAGTCAAACACCAGCTTGGAAATTTACACTTGCACATCAAGTATGTAACTATGCAGGACAAACCTGGCAATGAGCTGCAACAAAATCTGCATGTGTAGAACACTTAATCAAGTAATACAAAAAAATACAGTACATGTACATAAACAAGTTCATATATTGTACTCGATTTCCTAAATACAAACAAAATACATGTACAGTAAACAAGTTCATACATGGTACTCGATTTCCTAGCTTAAAAAAAATAAATAGTGCACGATAGTATAGAGCACTATGCCAGCAGACCAAATACACATAATCTAAAAATCACTTCTTTTGAAATGCAACTAGAACTTTGACAAGATAGATAAAATGCATTCAAAATGCTCCATTCCTCCAGCCCCACTGTCTGCCTATAAGTCAGAGCTGGTAAAGAGCCTGCAGAGACTTATTGCTAATTGAATGTACCTCCAATTCGTCAAAGACAACCATGTTTATGGGTTGCCAAGATAGCGTAGGAGATGAATTCGCTTTCTGCAGAGGGAACGCCAAGCACAGCCATCGATAGACTGACTTGGAGCTGACCTGTGGTCAGAGCTGCATTTAGACAAAATTATACACTTCTTAAAGAAGAAAATAAAGAGAGAAACAAAAAACGAAAGAGGAAACTTCTTTTTTGTCCAAAACATCTACCTTGTGAATGGTGACTCTGTAGACGTTGGTGTCATCCACAAACCAGATGATTTGATTGGAGAAGAGTTCTCCGTAGTTCTGAGAAGAGAGGTAGGGTTCAGTCGGTTCAGAGGAGTACAGCTGAAGACCTTTACGGATACGCTCTCTCAGTACGTACAGAGCAGGGTTGGCTTTCATGATCTTGGCCATGGCTTGCTGGATCAGGGGCTTGCTGCCCGGAAACCAGTTGCCAAAGGCACTGTAGTCAACAAAACATAAAACAAAAATGCAAAATTATTTAGAGGCACCTTTTTTTTTGTTGCTTGAAGTTTTCTTTCATGGCTTTGCTTATGAAATGTATCTCCAATTCGTCAAAGACAACCATGTTTATGGGTTGCCAAGATAGCGTAGGAGATGAATTCGCTTTCTGCAGAGGGAACGCCAAGCACAGCCATCGATAAACTGACTTGGAGCTGACCTGAGGTCAGAGCTGCATTTACAGGGTTACACACCAAGGACAAGATGTTAGCTATGTCAAAGATTGAAGAGACCTTTTTGATAATTGGCATCAATTAATCACTTCAATTATGTGGCAAATTTAAAATGTACCACTGTAACATGGCAAGTTGTCAAACTCTTGAATCCAACAACTGGGTGTTTTTAAAATTGGGCACAAAATTTTAATATTATATACATACCATGCTACCCTAAACATGAGAGAAATCCTACGTCTAAGAGAAGCTGGACATTTGATATCAACTCCTCTTTTAACTACGAATGACAAGTTGTCAGTAACTGTCCATAGGGGTCAGTTCAGGTCAACCTCTGACCCACCGGTTATATGGTTGGATGATTAACTTCCACTTACTGTAATAGTACTATATAACCACACAGTTGGAACACAGCCGCACAATCAGCTAAAAGACATGTGCAGCATATTTCCATATTTAATGACCAGTAAAACTTTTAGATGAGTTAGACAAGCAGTGGTGGTCTGGTATACTAAATGGGAACTGCAACTGTCCTAGTGTTAACTAAAGACCTACCAGGTATACATCTGAACATGCAATATGGTGAAAAGAGCAGTTATTTCCTAAAGAGGAAAATCGGTCTCTCTGAAGGTGAATAAAGAAGGAAAAACCTACCAAGAGAGAGAGGGTAGAGATGGAGAGAGGTTGAGTGGGGGAGGGGGGTAATGCCACTAAATGAGGATGGGCTCACCTGTGTAGGTTGTAGGCCAGATCGATCCCAATCAAGACTCCAGTGGGTGAGGGGTAGATACTCATGTTATCTGTGGTATAATCCAGGTACTTGGCTCGGCAGTATCTCTCAACGTCGTGAGAGTCGTAGTCTCCCCATCGAAGCTGGACGTCTATCCAGTACTTCTGGGTCGTGGTGCTGTCCATTGTGTCCCTGTTAATGAGACAGTAAACATCACCTATCAAATTAAAGTCGATTGCAATACACTACTTTCTTCTCTTTTCACAAGTTGAAAGCAAACACACTCCTTCCTTCTCTCATTGAAAAAAGCTTTAACAATGCAGAAGAAACATTTATCTTGGTCCCCAGTATAAGGAATATAATCGAAAGTGGTATAAAATTGTTCCGTTCTTTATCAAAAAATTCGCTTGAAACTTCTCCTTAACTATTCTTTGTGTTTTATCGCCTTTGATTAATAGAACTACTAAAGAAATGTCGCACATGTGTTATGTAAAGTGGACAAAAATTGCTCGCTTGATGAATTTTAATTCATCGTTTAATGTTAAGCTCTCTGCAGTGAATCGTGCAACCACAGACAAAGCGAGACCAGGTAGTGGCAGACATGACAAAATGCTCAATTCTTTATCTGTCTCTGTTTTAGTGTTAACCATTTAAAAGCTTTCAAAGTTTCCTTCACAGTTTCTAAATACATCAATGTTAGACATCTTTTAATGTTAACTCTGCTACGTCTCGTTCAACCACAGACAAAGGTGGACAAGATAGAGGCAGTGTTTATGAGTTTGTTTTCTGCAGAGGGAACGCCAGGCTCAGTTATTGATGAGCTGAGCTGGAGCTGACCTGAAGTCAGAGCTGCATTTAGTGGTTTGTGACCAGTCAAAAAAAAAAAAAAAAAGTCATCAGGTGACACGTACAGCCACTGTTTGCTACAATGTGAGTGGTACCAAAATCCAACAATGCATGACAATTTTCACTTTATTTCTGCTTCGGTGTGAGCATTGCTAATAAGGAAAAATGTTACATGAAATTTTGTTCAGACAGAAGAACCATTAATTATTCACAAATTAACATTAACCTTGGTGCATTAAAGTGAATGGGGGGAGGGAAAGGGTGTAGTGGATCCTTGTTAGAACAACTAGTCATCTTATTGGGGTAACACTAGACATGTTTGGCTCACTTTGTATCTGCCAGCAGGGATGGTCGGGAAACATTCCACTTGTAGGCTGCAAAGAGGAGGATGTCTGCACAGGAGCTGTTCATCTTGTAAGACTTCCTGGGATGGATGGTCTCCTTCTGGACTGTTTCAATCTCCAGGGCATCCAGTTCTTGATCAAACACCTGTCGGAAAAGATTCAGATGATCGCACGCCATTAATTGGTATACGAATGAACAGGGGTTCAACTCAAATATTTTTACCCCACAAATTTCAAGGCAAAATGTGATACAAAATGCTGTCTTTCTTAAAGTTGAATGATACAAGGTAATGAATGTACCTCCAATTCGTCAAAGACAACCATGTTTATGGGTTGCCAAGATAGCGTAGGAGATGAATTCGCTTTCTGCAGAGGGAACGCCAAGCACAGCCATTGATAAACTGACTTGGAGCTGACCTGAGGTCAGAGCTGCAAACAAATACAATATCCCAAATATCAGACAGTAAGACAATTCATGTTTTTTTATAACAAGGGCTGATAAACTTTCCTTTGACATTATCTTGACATATCACAGCCACTAAAGCAAAACCCACAATAACTGAAATGACCAAATAGCTCACTAAAAGTTCCACTATGACATCAAATATAAATTTGAAAGTTTCCACTTTATTCCCGATGAAACTCTTTTTTCAATAATACTGCTCTCACCTGACAAAGGTCCATAACAACACTCTCGTGAACCTTCTGCCAGAGATGAGCCCTGAAGATCTGAATCAGGGAGATCTTGAGGGTCGGGATCTTGCCGTGCATGAAGATGCCGGTCAGATCCAGCTGCACCTGGAAACCCACGTAGACGTTGGCGCGGTTGATAGTCGGCGACCACCAGAGGGTGAAACGACGGTTGGGAATCTGGTTCAGACCGGATCTCTGGGCATTGGTCAGTTTCTTGTACTTCATGGACTCTTCAAACCCACTGGCCTTCTCCCAGAAGAGACCCTCCCAGGTCGGGAAGTATGTACCCTTGAAGAGGGTGTGTTCCAGAATACCCTCCACGCCTCCCAAGGCCTGGATCATGTCGGTACGGTAGTTGTTCAGGTTCCAGAGCTTGCCGTCGTGGCGCTGGTGGGTCCACCAGAATGGATTCTGCTTCAGTACCTGTGAAAGAGCAAAACAAGAAGATGTTAAGTTCTCATCAGAATTAGAAGATACTAATTCTTAGAAGACCCTCCTCTTATAGCCTACTATGGCAAGTTTTGACAAAACATCAAATTTATTCAAATTACATTTTTGCAGCCATTGCACAAGGGCCATTTGATCCCTCAAGTAATGACAAGCCCGATACAACTTTTAATTGGAATCCATTTAAGGAGCTCACCAATCTTGACAAAGAAGGGATTCTCTGACATTTCAAATACTGTCCTTAGCAGTGATATTGGGAAATGAAATCATCTTACACCTATTTTGTGATTTTTACCAGCATACATACATGTGTCTACAAATACATACATAAATACATATATGGATGCATTACCAGCTTTGGTATATACATCTAGACTTTAAGAAAGTCACATAAATATGAAAATGGGAGACTTTATCAGAATCCACTAAATGCACCGAAAAATCTGTTACTAGGAATGTATCTCCAATTCGTCAAAGACAACCATGTTTATGGGTTGCCAAGATAGCGTAGGAGATGAATTCGATTTCTGCAGAGGGAACGCCAAGCACAGCCATCGATAAACTGACTTGGAGCTGACCTGAGGTCAGAGCTGCATTGAAATCATTGCATAATAAATAACACTTGTGGAATTAGATCCAATATTGAAGTTCTACAGTGTTCACTCATTTGTTTCATCCTCAATTCAGAAAAAAAGACCACTTAAACGTCAGGTACATCTCTGTTGCTACATACTTTCAAGTTTTAAGTCAAATCTTGGGACAAATCTAACATAATCATCGTAAGAAATGAACTTTTATGAAACTGATTGAATTACACAAACTGTGGGTAATATTTTGGTAAGTTTGTCCTAATATCTTCTAAATTTACCTGGTACTGCTTGAAATCTGTTCTGACTCGCCACCCTTTGTCATAGGCCAGGGTGTGCCTATCCTTTTGGAAGAGGGTGTTGATCCTGGGGATGCCCCTGTCCCAGGAATCTTCCAAATCCTCAAGTGTAAGTCGTCTAATTAAAAGAGGTAGAAGAAAACAGATCTTGAATTGTTAGAGATTAATTATTTCAAGGCTGTATACAATGATCAATGCCACACTACATTTGAAGCTAGCAGTCGCTACACCACCAAAAGAGCTATGTAATGTGGACGAAGGGAAGAACAAAGAAGAAACGTCATGTACAGAAATCACAGTGCTACATTGGAAGCTAGCAGTCGCTACACCACCATAAGAATCATGTAATGTGGACAGAAATGCCATGTATGGCAATCACAGTGCAAAACAGTTTATATTATGACACCCAAGCTAAATCTAATTATCAGTTTATAGTTTGAAACCCAAGCTAAATCTAATCCACATTATTGCTATGCTAACCTCATTCTCCCCACAATAATTGAACAGAGACTGTATTGCTAGCTCGCTACATCATGAAAAATGAAAATGTGCACAGTTGTGAGAGGCACTTACTTTATCAAACAGATATCAACGGCTAACCTAACACATACATGCTTATAGCAGATGAAACTAGCCTAGCCTACGTTGCATGTAAGAATCAGTAAGGGGCAGGGGATGCTATTCATTATTGAGGATTTATACATATATATAGGGTACAGAGTGTTCTGACATCATTTTGAACATTTCAGTTCATTAGTAGCTTGAGAGAATCTGTTGAGAAGCAGAACAATCCTATGAAACACCATCTAATACTTTAAGTACTGGATCGTTGTAAATATCAAAAATCCGTTATTAGGAATGTATCTCCAATTCGTCAAAGACAACCATGTTTATGGGTTGCCAAGATAGCGTAGGAGATGAATTCGCTTTCTGCAGAGGGAACGCCAAGCACAGCCATCGATAAGCTGACTTGGAGCTGACCTGAGGTCAGAGCTGCATTTACAAGGTGTCAATAACAACAGAAATACATTTTTACATATAGCTCTAAGCATTGAGCTGCCTGAGGTTGCCACAAACGGACGGACAGACGGACAAACAGCTTCAATGTTCATGATGGAATCAGAACATTTGGGCTCTGGAACTTTTAGGCATCTTAAAGACAATGCTCACCTGTTCTGAGCATTAGCCTCTTGTCTCTTGAGAGCATACTCGGCCCAGACCCTCTGGGAATCAATAAACTCGCTCTCCCAGGGTTGGATGTATCGGTACAGGTTAGGGATCAGCTGGTCCTCCTCGTGACTCATGCCCGATCGGAAATGGGTGATACCAACATCCGTCTGTTTGGACCATCTGGGGGGATACGAAAACAGTGAGAGAGACGTTATAAATATGAACTATTCCTCTACTGGAACTTCAGGCCTTAGATTAAGAGAGGACGGACGTATGATCAATTGGGAACGAGAAGATTAGACGAAATTCCATGTTCTCTTAATCAGCTGCAGGAGGTACGGTTACTGTTTCGAGATTAAGAAAGACAGAGATAACGGTTATACATCCCAGCCTTCTTCATTCTCGACTTTTACTTTAGCATCGTTTTAGCATCCAGGACATTATGAAAATGAACTGGGGAATAGTACAATGCAACAAGTTTTCAAATGCTTTGAACAGTGCTGGCAATTGTAACCAATGTGTGAACAAATTATGCACATACAATTACATACATATACTTATACAAGAAGAATTTTGTTTTTGTTTTTAGGTTCAGGAAACATGAAGGAAAATTAGCACCCACCATCACTGAAATGTTCAAATGAAGATTCCAACCTATTCAGAAATGTGTTTTTTTGTAATTTTTGAGAATTTTTAGCTTACATTACTTATAACCTTCTGTGATTATAACATTATCTCTCTTAAAGATCACTCCTGAACATGACATTAGTGATTTACTTATCTGTTCACCCTAAACAGACTTTTCTGGTGAGACAAGATTTTCAAGGAGGACGTCCTTTTTGTGTGTCACTAAAAATAGCATTTACAGTGAGGGGGAACAGGAATGGTGTCTTGAGTTTGTAAACTGTACATTTTTTCAACACAATTTAAAATCAGTGTTACAAACACTGCTTTCTCCCAAATATATCTTCCTCTCACCCCTACGCAACCCCAAAAAAATTCCATCACATCTTAAACTTGTAATTCTCTGAATCTTTGCATTGTGCACATCTTGTTGCTGGCTCAAAAGGTTTCACACAAGCTTGAAATCCCAAAACTTCCTGTGACCAGGGACCCAAAGGAATCTCACCTCAAATCTGACTGTGGGATTAAGACATGACCCATGGACAACATTCCCAGACCTCCCAGTTCCTTGGGGGTGTAGAATACCACCGGGGGGAACCTGCTGGGCATCTTGGAGTTTAGACCGATCTTGATACGGGTCTGAATCTTGTTCTCGCACTTGACCAGAAGATCCAGCAGCTCCTGGGTGTTGACCACCGCCTCTCGGTAGTAGGTCATCAGACCGATCAGGGCAGTGTTCCATTTGTTGACAATCTTGAGGAAAACGTTGACAGAAAAACAAAATTGCAGATGAATATTCCCATTTCAAGAATGGAGGACCTACAGTTAGAGGTAATGGTTCTAAAAATAGATGGCTAACAAGAACTGCATTTAACCTGGTAACAGCATTACTTTCCAATTAAAATCAACTGCATACTATGAAGGTGGGTCGGATGTTCAAAATTAGGGGTATCCATACAAATCTCTTGGGTTAGACAGAAGGATAATTCCAGAAAATATGACGGCAAAATGAAACCCCAACGTCAAGTGCAGCATTGGATAACACTGCCCTTGGCCGCAAATATCAACAAAGTTTAGTTTTCGTATCTGCAATTCTTGTTGTCCCAGCATTTAGCCAGTTCTGCAACCACGGAGAGATCACAGAACAACGATAGCAGCTGGATCTTGATCTAGCATTGAATTCGAGCAGAACACCAGCTATATGCAAGCTGGGCTGTAGATACCTATCAATGCATTCTAACAGGAAGTCACCATTTAGAAGGACATCCATTCCATTAACAAATATGATAGATGACAGTGTGTTAAATTTGGTTTAAATTTTTTTTCTTAAGTACAGGCATACATTCTTAAATTCTAAAAAAAAATTATATCGTGGTTTCCTTGGGTTTGACAGATGACAAGTAAAAAACAGATGAAATAAAATGCTGACGTTTATATCAAACAAGAGGGTTGATGTCGTACAGTAATGTTCACCACAAGAATAGATTTCCTATAATCTTTCTATTGAAATTAATGTCAAGGTTACATTGAATCAAAACACATCTATTGGAACTTTTAACGAGTGTATCTCATCAATTCACGAGTTAAGTACTCCCCCCGCCAAAAAAAAAAAAAAAAAAAAAATTAAGGACACTGGAAAAGTTTATTGAACACATTCAAATAAAACCTCATCATAGTTCACAAGCGAGTGCAAAATATAAGTTATGTGAGCATGAAATTTTGATGTAATATTACTAGCTACTCACATACAAAGAGACTGATGTGTAACTTGTATTCCAAACCCATACAACATTCAAACCATTTCTGTGGTCTCAATCTCACCTTTGTGAAAGTGGTAGATCCCGAGGCCATGAGAATCTGGCGGACTCGGTTGTGGAATCGGTTCATGGACTCATCGTCGACTCTCAGGAAACACTGAGCTGTCCTCTCCTTGGTGACCTGAGGCAAGAAATGACACAAAATTAGTGAGCTCAATCGGTGGTGGTACAGTTCCATATTTTCTGGGCAGAGGGAGTGATCATATCTGTTTATTCATGATTATTCATGACTTGCGTGGCTGGTAATAGTGAGATACTAAGCCTCAGCTCAATCGGTGGTGGTACCGTTCTATATTTTCTGGGCAGAGGGAGGGATTAGATCTGTTTATTCATGTTTTATTCAGGACTTGTGTGGCTGGTAATAGTGTTCCCTTGCAGTGAAAAAGTAAAACACACAGACTTGCGGCAGTGAGTATTACATCTGCATCGCATCTTTCTTTCAGACTATCATTCATTTGTTCAGCTATTGAAGAAGTTCTGTGCCACAATAGCTACATCATTCAGTTGGTAGTTCTAAAAAGTGTTTTCACCCACACATTTTTTG
Organism: Apostichopus japonicus; assembly: GCF_037975245.1. NCBI lineage: Eukaryota > Metazoa > Echinodermata > Holothuroidea > Aspidochirotida > Stichopodidae > Apostichopus > Apostichopus japonicus. The sequence continues at coordinate 3,824,275 of NC_092575.1, read as the reverse complement.
GGCCCCAAAGGGCAACTCATGGGGGTTGGGGGAGGAGAGGGTACTAAAAACCATCCCATAACCTATAAAATTTCCATTTATGCTATTATCTAACCTGAGATGGACCCTTCTTCTGTACATATGATAAATACGGTCACACCACAGAAACCCACCATCAAACAGAATGCTCTCAACCACATTTTGACCTAATAATGTTGTTTTTCCTCTACTCAACTCATGTACCTCCAATTCGTCAAAGACAACCATGTTTGGGTTGCAAAGATAGCGTAGGAGACGAATTCGCTTTCTGCAGAGGGAACGCCAAGCACAGCCATCGATAGACTGACTTGGAGCTGACCTGAGGTCAGAGCTGCATTTACATCAAGTGATTGCATAATGAATAATACTTGTGAAATTAGATCCAATATTGATTAATTCCTACAAGCTTTCCCCTGCTAATAGGGAGTTACAAACTATCGTTACCCGGTATCACAAGTTCCAAACACTTGATTCCAAGATCACAAAGTGCAGATGCAAACAAGCTGATAAATTTTTTCAAAGTTTGAAACGATACAACAGTTCTTATGTCTGGTTTTCTGAAATGTGAAATGTCAGTCACAGACTGGAGCTGCCATTGTTTACTGGCCTACAAAGATGATGCAAAATCAACAGACATTTATTGTTTTTCCCTACATTGATTTTTTGATCATCGTTACCTCGTTCTGCAAATTCCATATGCCGTCCTTGTGTGTCAGTTCCTCGGACGTGGTCCGGCACTTGGGCAAGATTCTACACTCAAAGCCCGACATGTTGAACAAGAGGTTGGGATTGTCTTTGCTGTAGACAGAGACAAAGCTGTTCTCCCACAACAGAGTGGTGATGGATCTCGGGAGACGGTTCTTCATGTCCCAAAAGACGGCTCGACCCCTGCGGACACAAAATAGAGGGACTTGAATTAATAATTTCCTAATAGACAATTGACAAGATCCGTCACGGTCACATTTCTAACATTGGCAAGCTTTTCGAACTGGCACCTTCCGACTCCTCTAAGCCTCTAAGCCTGAGAATAACCTGTGCTTTTACCGATTCTGCAACAATCCGTAAACGATTCTTTCCTTGTGAATTCCGCCAGATACTGATTACCGATTACTAACAACACTCAAAGCTATATAACAACCAAGTTTGACTTGATACCAACACTCGGTGAATCAATCACTTTGTAACATCTACTCTAATGATCATGAATCCATTTGAACCAAACTTCTTCCATCGATACTGTTCCTATTTATTTAAAACACTCCTAATAAAGACTTTTAGAAGACGAACATCGACAGGTTATAAGACAGAGGGTCTATGTACACATTACACATTTCGCGTCGACGACTTGCAAACCTGGTCCCCTCCATTTTTCCTTCCCTAACAACCGATTGCGCCACACTTCTGTCGTGGGACTACAGATATCAAACCAGGTGAAGGTTTTTTTATTGCTGTCAAAGAACACAAACACTTCCGACCCTAGCGTTCAAACTTACAAATTGACGTCGTGCTTCATCAGTCTCATTCGGGCGTCTCTGGGCCAGCATTTCTTGTTGTTGTAACCAACGATGTTCTCGTTGTTTGGGTCTGGATGCTCTGTCAGGTATCGTTGAATCAAATCTCTGGCTTCCTCCGCCGAAAACCTTCAATGAAAAAATATTTAAGCGACTTAGCTACATGATATTTTGTTCAAAAAGATTTTTTCCACATTCTAAATTACAGTGGGGAGAACATCAAATTACGTTGACAAACAATGTCAAACAATGAAATGAGTAAAATGGCTGTTTTTTCCACAATTAATTGATACAATCACACACAGCTTTCAATGCATAGTGTTAAACTAGCTTATGTCCTCTCATGTCATGCCTTAAGGCACTCCTACTGACAGTATGAACAACTTTGAACATTTCTTGAGAGAAACAGGCAATTCATACTGACTCATACTGGCAGTAGAAGTGCTTTGAAATGTGACAGGTAAGTAGCTTACATACACAAATTGTCTTGTCTCCACTAGGTGGGTAAGACTGTTCACAAATTTGGACCGCTCAAAGAAAATAACGATGGGAGAAGATTCCAATTTTGTATATAAAAATACTCCTTTCGTCTTGGGTTTCAATCGACGGCGGGCAATGTCGCAAGATTAAGCAAGACGGGGATAAGGAAGAATACATCCCAGCCCTCATTTCTTCTTGACTTTATTTTAGCATTGTTTTAGCATCCAAGACATTACGAAAATGAAATGGGGAATAAATACAACAATGCAAAGAATGTTACTTGCTCAACGATGCTTAAACAACACAAACATGGTCAATAATAAAAAATATATGGAGATTAAAAAGAAAGAAAAAAAAACTTATAACCTAAAAAGATCTTTAAATATCTTCTACAAAATCTTTTCCCTTCAAATTTTCAGTTTATTGGGTTTTTATAAAACCTTTGCCCTTCCATGCTTAAAAGAAATATTAACCTTCTTGACAAAGGCAACTTCTGTTTATGAAAGATGGAATTGATTTCTCATCTCAAGGGGGAGATACATGAACTTTTTTAATCTTGTGTCCCATTTTTAAGAAAAATTGTTTTTACCACCTTTTACAGCATTTTGATTCTGTGACTTTGTCAGAATTATTCCTATTTTAATATCCAAGAATCAGACAAGATGGCTGTTGCTTTGATGGCAACAATTGTTGATTACAGATTGTTACAGTTTTGCCGGCAAAATTGTAAGCCGGACCCTGCTTGATCAACCTTTTAATCTCATGCACATAGACAATACAGTAGGCTTTACCTGTCTGTTCACGGCACCTTTATCAAAGTATTTAGTCGGTTAGAAAACCCATCCTGCAGTTATCTTCACAGTGATTAAATCTTACCTGAAGTAGATGTGGATTCTGTCGATGTATCTAGAGTAGAGTCTGATTGGATGACCGCCCTCTGTCTCCGCATCCTGTGTTGGATCAAAGGAAATGATATAAAGGGGATTAACTCTCAGAGAAAGGATGAAATAAGAAAATAAGTGTTTAACTCCTCAAAAGGCAAATAATAATACAAATTGTTAAATTACATATCAATCCTGTACATTACATGTCAATCCTGTACATTACATGTCAACCCTGTACATTACATGTCAACCCTGTGCATTACATGTCAATCCTGTAACATTACATGTCAATCCTGTAACATTACATGTCAATCCTGTACATTACATGTCAATCCTGTACATTACATGTCAATCCTGTACATTACATGTCAATCCTGTACATTACATGTCAATCCTGTACATTACATGTCAATCCTGTACATTACATGTCAATCCTGTACATTACATGTCAATCCTGTACATTACATATCAATCCTGTACATTACATATCAATCCTGTACATTACATATCAATCCTGTACATTACATATCAATCCTGTACATTACATATATCAATCCTTTACATTACATATCAATCCTTTACATTACATATCAATCATGTACATTACATATCAATCCTGTACATTACATATCAATCACGTACATTACATATCAATCCTGTACATTACATATCAATCCTGTACATTACATATCAATCATGTACATTACATATCAATCATGTACATTACATATCAATCCTGTACATTTCATATCAATCCTGTACATTACATATCCATCCAGTACATTACATGTCCATCCTGTTAAGCATTCAGATCTGCCAAGTAGCAAACGAAGACAATAACTTCACAGATGAAAATGAAAGGAATTCTGGGGAAATCAGGATGACCTACGCCCCTGATTCATGAAATCACCTACAAACAGTAGGATCACCTACTACCGGCCTACTTTCAATTGCATCACCAACTGCTATTAACGAATAAAACATTTCATTTGGTACACTAAATCTCGCCTCACTCCACCTTCCTTGTGCCATGCCTTCTGCTTACTCCCCCTCCGTCCCCCCCTCCCACTCGGACAACTAACTTCCTGTACTGAAGCATTGCCTGTAATGTTATAAGGTATACAACCATTCACATGTCAGTGTCCATATCAAAGACCGGCCGGTATGAATTACCGAAAGGTCAACATAATACACCACTGGGTTTATGTAGCATTGAGTTTTAAGCAACCACTATAAGGAGAGTTCAAGGGTCGCAGGAGAATCAATGCATATTCACAAGCTAACAAGTGTTGCATTAAAAAATAATAACCAGCCATGAGGAATAACAATAAAAAAAAATTGCTTTTTATGGAAAGAAGTAAATTATTTACAAATTATGTCAAAAATTGTATTTCTTGATCAAAGAAATAAATCTGTGTCATATCCAAATAGGATATTGGAAAACCCTGAAGTCTGTAAACCTAACCAGAAAATGAAAAAAAAAAAAAAAAACGAAAAAAAAAATATAGAAAGATGTGCCAAAAAAAAAAAAAAATCTTCAACAAACCTGGAACTGCAGGAAGTCGTTTGGCATCTGGGGCGCACCAGACATTTCACTGGCCCTGTGAAGGCCCAGTAGGAGGAGGTCCAGGACCAGGCCATAGTACTGCACAATGAAGGAGGCAAACTGCAGACCTCTGATGATTCCATAGGAATTGGTATGGTTCATATCCTGCATGATGAAGATAAAATGACGATACGTTGTCAATATTAGAATAGAACCGATTAAAATAATTAACAGAGGAAGCTACAAACCAAAGGGTTAGATTGTTGCTCCTACATATGTTCTACTTCCAAATTAAGTTCAACACATTTCAAGTTAAAGAAAATCAAAGAAAATATACACTCAATAATAGGAAGAGCTGCCCTATAATGGAGCATCATGCAGCCCTAGGGAGAGCTACTTCCAAATTAAATGCAAATACGTCACACTGCACTACCCTTCTGTTGGGGTTGTTATGTTTTATGTCTTGCAGTTGCCCCTCATATAAAATAGTAACCAAAGACGGAAAAAGATTCATTTACATTTCTTCAAGTTATGTTGTTCAGACGTATAACAACGAGAGATTTTGGGTTACGAGATGTCGATCGTTCAATAAAGTTTTTACATTTTAATTTGCAAAAATAGATATTTTGAATAGTCAAAATAAGTAAGGTTACAATAAACTTGTAAAACTTATTAAAACTAATGTAAACTTATACCACAGAGCTAATGACAGCTAATAATGCCAATATTCAAAGGCACAGGTTGCTCTTGATATTCGCAAGCTCTGGACGTAGATAATTCCACGTACCTTGTAGTTGATGACGACGTTGTTCTTGGCCGTCATGTAATCGGCGATGTTGTGATCTACGATCAGACGTAACAATCTGTTGAGGAGGGTCAGATCGATTTTCTCGTACATCTTCTCAAACTTGGACTCCATCATCACGTTACACTCTCCCTCGGCAGTGTCCCAGACGTCCTGGAGGTTATTAATGCCTGAAAATAACAATATGAAACATACAAATAGGAGATGTGTCTTCCGATAAATCGAACATGCAAGTTCAGTCCCTACGAGCGCACAAGTTTGGTTCCTACGAACACACAAGGTCAGTCCCTATGAACACACAAGTTCAATTCCTACGAACACAAGAGTTCAGTCTCTACAAACACACTTTTGTCGAAGTTGATATAATCTATACAAACAAGTCTTCACCGAGCTTAACAAAAATTTACCTCCAGGGACGTTCTATCACACTGGACACAAACAACAGCATTTCATGTAGATGGGGGGAGAAGAGCGCACCAGACTCTAACTCCATCAATCTTACCTTGGCACCACTTGTAGACCAGGAGGGGTGGAGGTTCGGTGTCGGCAGGTTTGATCCAAGGAGGAAACAGCCGCCTCTTATCTGCTTCGTACCAGAGATACTGATCCAGGTAAGCATCTGTGATCTTCTCCAAGGGCTCCACGTCGTAGACTGGTATCAGGTGACTGTACAGATCCATGAACTCTATACCGACCTGTCCGAAAAAACAGAAACAGTCAAGTTATTATAAATTGAACGATTCCTCTACTCAGGGATGAGCCTGGGGTAAAAAAAAATGCAGTATAGGCTCCAGGTTGCGTACGCTACAGTGTGTTAGGATAATAGTTTTTGCCCCCGAGGTAGAACTGGAACTTCAGGCCTTAGATTCAGAGAAGATGACGTATGATCAATTGGGAACGAGAAGATTAGACGAAATTTCCATGTTCTCTTAATCGGCAAGAGGTACAAGGTTACTGTTTCGAGATTAAGAAAGACGGAGATAACTGTTATACGTCCCAGCCTTCTTCATTCTCGACTTTTACTTTAGCATCGTTTTAGCATCCAGGACATTATGAAAATGAACTGGGGAATAGTACGATGCAACAAGTTTTCAATTGCTTTGAACAGTGCTGGCAATTGTAACCAATGTGGGAACAAAATTATGCACATACAAATTACATACATACAAATTACATACATATATTTATACAAGAAGAATCTTTTTTGGTTTTCAAGTTAAAGAAATGTGAAGGAAAATTAGCGCTCGACATCACTGAAATATACACCTGAAGATTCAAACCTTTTCAGAAATAGTTTTTGGTAATTTTGGGGAATTACTTGTCTCTTTAGCAAGCTTACACCTGATAGTTTTGTTGGTACTTTGACAGAACATTTACATATATGTGTAGTCTGAGAACCTGATGAAATAGAGGGCTCCCTTCTGTTATCTTGTAAAGAAGTGTCATTAAACATAACAGATCGAACACATTGCATAAAGGCCTGTCTGGGAGAGAACTGGAAATCCATGGAAATTATATTTGTCAGGTTTTTACATTACACAAGAGGTGGACAACATTTGATCAAGTCTTCAGAACCCCATTTCCTCCTAATAATTCCCCCCCCCCCGCCAAGCCACCACCGGGAGTAAAAAGGAGACCGTGTCTACGGGAATAGTTACCTCTTTGAAGGCACGCTGTGTGAGCAAGTGACGTTTGATTCTACTGAGGGCCTCGTGAGGATTGTCGTAAGCCTGTTCGATGAGACCCAGCTCCTCTCTCTGAGACTGGTTCAGACGACTCTTCACACTGTGGGAGGAGAGACAAACATTAAGCAACTTGGTCGTCAGAAAGGCCCCTGTAAAAGGAATTTACTTTTACTTTTACTTTTGGAATAGGAATCAGTAGGAATCATCATATCTGAATAATAATGGCATATTATCCTAGTAAATCAATTGTTAATTCAATCAATTGGCAAACATGTCATTGACCAATCTCTTCCACTTTGGTTTGCTACTGGCTGAAAAATTCTAGTTGCTATTTCTTTTCCAGATCCAGCCTATGAATCATATAAATTTCACTTTACGGCCTCTTCCCTTGGTTCGATCTAAAAATTGCAGGGATGGGTTTTCACGGAGACACAGATCCTTTGAGGAGAAACTAAAACACAAGTTACCTGTAGGCTTCCTTCAGTCTTTCCAAGGCCAGGATGAGAAGCTTAGTGTCGTGTTTGTACGAGAGAGGCGGGAACGGAATGGGTGAGAAGCGCCTGCTCTCCAGCCAATGGACTGTCGTGGTGTAGATGGCGACGGCCTCCTCAGCAGTGATGTAGGGACCATCCTACAGTGGGAGGAAACCAATCAAATATGTGACTTGATAGCTACCAGTGAATTGGTGGGGTTGGTTCTCTCCCTTCTAAATGTACTTGATCTGAAGCTGTATTGATTTATTCTTTACATAAATGTCAACAAAAGGATCACAGTGACCATGGAGAATTTGAGCACCGTAGAGAATTAAGCAACTGGCAGCACACTCCACCCCCCGCCCCCCTGTCTACCCAACTGGTAGAACCTTATGTCCTAACCACCTCCACCCTTTAAACAAGAATAACTATTACAACATTTATCATTCCAAAGGAGACGAATTAGTCAAAATGTATCAAATGGGGGACCGTTTTGATAATAATCAGTTTGGAGAATCCTTGTGCCTACACAGATGACCAAGAAATTAAAACCAAATTTAGGACTAACGAAGAAAAATGTACCACTAGCAAAGTTGCGATTCTCTTCAATGAGTAACTCGACAATCGATTCTCACCTTCAGGTAGTTATGCTGCCTTTCCTGTTCTGCTTTCAGATACAGTCGAGTCAGTCGACCCAGATTCTTCTTGCAGACGGTCTTGTCTACAGTGGCGCCGCGTCGGATACGCTCCCGGTTGTAGTGGGCGGTGTTGGTCCACCAGTCAGCCTTGGATTTCACAAACCTCAGGATCATATTCTCGATGGGGATTGGCAATCCGGGTACCTAAACAAGGAAGAATGTAAGGAAACACATTGACTTTTTATCGGAATACCCAAATGCTTCATCCACCATTATCATCTCACGGACATGGCTTCAGGCCAGCTATTCTGCATGGCTTCCTGAAACCCTTAGAATTTTAATTACAAAATTTAAAGAATGTACAGTTAAACATGACCTAACACGGGTATCCGTTTCATGTTTTCAGTAACGACACAGTTTGATCAAACTATGCGAGTATGGACAAATAAAACAAAGGAAAACTGAAGAAAATCTCATGAAGAGGTATTTCATATTTTGTAAGAATTTCTGCTGTTAAATATTAAAAGTGACAATATCTGTGTGAACATATGGCTTTCCAAATTCATTGTGTCATCTACTAACCTTCCAAGGGATGTTAGCCTTCCAGCACCTCCAGGCTTCGCTGAGATGTTGTAGGATCGTTCGAGCCTTGTTTTGTTTGATCCCCTCCGGCATCATGTCGATGATATCGTGCATTACCTGAAAATGACGTCAAGAGAAATGGTCAGAACAAAAAGTGAGGAGATAAAAATCCTGACTGGAGGAATTGATCATTTAACCATATGTCATGTGGAGGATGTGAACAGAGCTGTTTGACTCTGCACAACTTGAAATGAAAGGGGTCAAGTTGCACATTCCAACTTGGACTTCCAGGGATGAAACAAAACAAATGTTAAACAAAATGTTTCTCTTTGTAGAAGAAACTTTCACATCTGTTCTCTTTTGTGATTTTACTTTTATCCAGGGTTTCTTGTTCACTCGGTCACTGCAACACTGTTGCACATAGCTTGAAGCGGTAGATAGTTTTCAATGAATATTCATAAGGTCCACTCACCGACGCTCTGAGTTCCAGGTCGTAGTGACTCTCCACTCTCTGTTTAGTCACCGTCTTGGTGACACCCTTGGAATGACGACCCTCAAACTGCCTGGACAGAAGGTTACCCAGCCAACGCTCCAACAGAGGAGTGATACCTCGCATGAAGAACACCCAGACACGCCATCCTGGAGCCCAAAAGCCGCACCCTGGACCTTTGCCGACAGGACCCTGAACGGAGGTGACGGGAAAGAACGAGGTTAACTATGACAAGAGAGGTCAAACTCTTCCATAGGCCAGAAAATTGACAGTACAATTTCAAATCATATGGTTGAGGATCAACATCTCAGAATACATATGAAATAAAAGAAAAAGGTTAACTTTCTGACAGGCAATTTCCCGCAAGTATTTGGACATCACCAACCTCTTTATTTAATTTTATCGTAGTAACATTCCAATCCAAGGGTTCATATTGAGTAACAAGAGTGATTTTGTTTTCTCAAAGCTGTCTTGATCCCTGATCAATAAACCTTTCCAACCCTCAGTTTATTCGGCCTTGGATTGTCTTATGGACCCCCTGGGGTCCCCTTGAGGTTCGCAGATTACAGGATGATAACTTAAATTTGTTACTCAGTGTTGAACCTGTGGTAGATGAGGATCCTGATCAATCAACCTTCCCAATCCAACCCCCTCCCCCCGTTTTTCCACCTTGAATTGTCGTTTGCACCCCCTTGGATCCCCCCTGGGGGGTTACAGATTACAGGATGATAACTTTAATTTGTTACTCACCGTGTTGAACCTGTGGTAGATGAGGTGCTTGATGTCCTTACACATCCTGATCTGTCTCATCAGTTTGTATTTGTACCGATACATCCCTGTCAGCTGACCCACGTGAGCGAAGGTGTACTGTAACCCATCAGACAGCTGCACAGGAAACAAGAATATAGTAAGGAATGGTACAATCAACCTCTGAAAATACATAATGGGCAGGAGGGGAGGGGGGGTGGGAAGGTGTGAGCGAAGGTGTACTGTAACCCATCAGACAGCTGCACAGGAAACAAGAATATAGTAAGGAATGGTACAATCAACCTCTGAAAATACATAATGGGCAGGAGGGGAGGGGGGGTGGGAAGGTGTGAGCGAAGGTGTACTGTAACCCATCAGACAGCTGCACAGGAAACAAGAATATAGTAAGGAATGGTACAATCAACCTCTGAAAATACATAATGGGCAGGAGGGGAGGGGGGGTGGGAAGGTGTGAGCGAAGGTGTACTGTAACCCATCAGACAGCTGCACAGGAAACAAGAATATAGTAAGAAATGGTACAATCAACCTCTGAAAATACATAATGGGCAGGAGGGGAGGGGGGGTGGGAAGGTGTGAGCGAAGGTGTACTGTAACCCATCAGACAGCTGCACAGGAAACAAGAATATAGTAAGATATGGTACAATCAACCTTTGAAAATACATCATGGGCAGGAGGGAGAGGGAGGGGGGGTCGGTCATCCTGTGATTTACAAAATTATTTGCTGGATCAATGTTACCTTATAGGAGAAGTGGAGGCCTCATCTTCTATCATAAATCTGAACTTAGCAGTGGTTTGTTACTTTGTGTCACTCAGACCCAGCAATGTTATTATCGCATCATATTGAAAGGTGTGGAGGTCATGACCTCCAGTGCAGACTTATCATCCCTCCCCCTCCCCACCAGCATGTGTACAACTACTTACATGACACAAGTACACCCATCCCTTAACCTGTTCTTACCCCTCCGACCCACAATTCCTGGCTATGTAGCTGATGGTAATTAGAATAAAAGGTTAGGTTAAAGATTTGTGTAACATGGTCTGCTACCAGAGTATATCCTTTTGACTGTCATACTAACATATGCCTACTTACAATAAACTGACTTTATCTTCCCAAGCAGGTCGAGTATTTATATGAAGAATCTCCAATGTCATCCACATACTAACCTGATAGGCATCCACATTGCCGAGCCTGTACTGTACGTGACTGTCCACAACCAGCTTGGTCAAACGAAGGATCTCGCGACACAGATGGAATGCATTACCAAAACGACTCTTCTTTCTTTCCTATGAATGGGAGCGACATTTCATGTTTTACGTTATGTTACACATCACATTTTACATTATGTTTCACATATAAATTTAGCATTTATTGTAGAATACGATATTGCTACAAATAAGTTCCAAATATGTAGCTCCTTCAACCCCAATAATATTTCCAGATGTTATGGGCATAAAATGTTTAGGCATAAATCTTTATATTTAGTTTCGTTATGAGAAAATAAGTACATGAAGTTGCCCAACTAAACATAGGTGACAGCTTTCGCTCCTATTAGAACATTATTTGCCTATTTTGCAAGCTTTGGGTCTATGCCCCCCCCCCCAACCCCCATAAAATCAATCTGCCATATAAGATTAAAGATTCTATGATCAACCTAAAAAAAGGCCTTTTAACAACTTTTGTTGATATTGGCTCTATATAAATGTTTCTGATTGATTGATCGATTGATTTACCTTTGTCGTCAGCGTTTTGACTGGTTTGAGGTTAAAGTTGAAATCCAGATGAAGGTAATTCAGGTTCTTTCTGTGGATCAGGAGTTTCAGCATGTTGTACCCCTGCCGACACACCTGTAGACCCGTCTCTACCCAGTCCAGGGTGGTGGATTGGAAAAACTTGGTCGCCTTGAATGACCGGAACAAATATCTGAGGAATAAAGAGGTTGAATAAGTCTAGGCTTTGACCATGAATTGAGCTAAAATGGGTGAGAAATCGTTGTCCACAAGTAATGACCTCAGGAAGGAGTATTGACTAAGCACAAGTACTACACAAAGAGGAAGTTAAGAAAGTTTTTATTCCGATCCATGCCTACCTTTTCTTCTGTGACTTTGGAGGTCGTCGCTTCAGGGCATTGAGTACGTAGACCTTCAGAAGCTTCTGGTAGGAGACTCTCACTTTCACGGGTTGTGTGTTGGAGCAATGCTCACGGTACCTGTAAGACAGAGGAGACACAAGACATAAATAAAAACCAACATGGAGTGAGAGTGGTTAAACGTGCATTTGAGGGATGTTGGCAGACTAGTGGAACTAATTAGGAGTGTTAGCTCAGTGGTTAATGCCGGTGCCTTTCAATCATAAGGTCCCCGGTTCGAGTCACTTCCAGATTAATATAAGTCGTCCAGTTACAGAGTTGTTGACAGTTTACAATTCATAATCATGGACGTTAAATATGAATGTAAGAGACTGACTTCGGTCAGCTTGGGGCTTTGATAAGCCAAAGAGGCTTCTTCGTGAGTTCCTGCTTGCAGGAGGATCTAAAATACATACATACATACATAATTAAGGACAACTAAGCAAGTTAGAGCACTGCTTAAGATGAAAAGTTTTCTGAAGACCCAAACTAAGTTCAGATGACGTTAAAATATCAAGAAATGTTGTCATGAAAAAGAAAAAAAAAACTTGATAACATTAAAAGGACACTTCGATTGGGCAAGGGTTTATCCACACAGAGATTCTTCTCACGAATGTGGCAAGACTGATACTAAGAAGGATTGTTATATTCACCATGAAGACACCAGTGGAATGTCGATGGCCCTCCTGTGTCTACCGGACCTCAGGTTGAATGGTCTCGGAGCCCAGAGTAGGGCGATGCCGTTAGCAGAGTTGTCCGTGTAGAGCGGGGTTTCCTGTAGGAAAGGCTCCACAAACTCTGGAAGCTCAAACTCTTCGTCCTCTTCAGGATATATCTCCGGGACCTGAGGAGATGGATCGAAGGATCTCAGTAATATGTTGATGGATCAAAGGATCTCGGTAATGTTGTATGATCAACACTACATGGTTCACTATAGCACTTAGAGTAAGGCCTTCATTGAAACCTTCACAAACAAAACTCCCAGAAGTTTCAAACTATGATGTAGAGAAACTTAAAGCAACTGTTGCAGTAGAATTCAAGCATGCTGTATTGATGTGACAACTTCCCTCCTCTCCACACCCCATCTCCTCCTTCAAGGCAGAAAAAATGCATCACGATACAGCCTTGCATACAAGTTCCCAGGACTAACAACCTGCAACTGTTTTGTGTCTAGATGCACTGCAAATACTGTGTAGGGACTCCCCCTTTAAAATTTGTGTATGACAAGATCAGTTAAAACTTCTCATGTAAATATCTTGGGAACATCACATCTCCAACCCAACCCCCCCCCCCTTCAACCATACACACAGAAAACAAAATGATTGCTGTCATCACTGTTGTTCTAGATAGTACCACTAAGCCTTGAGAATTGATCGATAAAATTAACAAGCAGTTATGTAATGTTCATTGCAGCTTAATTTTGTTCTATCGCATATATGCCTTTTTGTTTGTTTTGTCAGCAGTGTATAATGGTGTGAATCTGCTGTTCCTGTTTACCTTGGAAGTATGTCTGTGAGAGATCGGGTTGACCAGCGGATCAAAGTAGTAGGCCGGTAGGTCGGGGTCCTCTGTCTTGATGAATACAACCATCGGAGTGTGATACCTGAAAGAAAATAAAGGTAAGCAACTCTTATTTCTACTACACATATTACGATACTTCAGGGGGTAAATAAACTAAACGAGTTTGGAATGATGAAATTTAAAGTTTCGTGCACTGACAAAACAATAACCTAGACATGCATTAAATTTGAATGTGACTACAACAGTGAATTATTCCCTGCTGTATGATAAAGGAAGTGTAATGGACACCTTATACAAATTATCTCACATTTTTGACCTTTCAGGGAGTAACTGATCCAGTATCGCACAATGCTACACAATATGGGAGGGATTGCTATACAAATGCAAAGTTGTGTAGCAGTGTCGTACACACTAACAGAAGTATGTTATGAGAGACAAAATTCTGTGATTTTAAATCTGTTGCACAAAATTTGAATCCATATATTATGTCCCATTTCGCTTTCTGCATTTGACTTACAAATTTTACCATATGTCTCAGCCTGGGGAACACAGACCAAGAGGGGTTACATTACTTTGGCATCAGTGAATACAATGGTGTCAGAGGAAAAAAATTGGGGTCCCGAAAAGCCGAAAGTGGTATGCCTACATTTTACTGCCTGAGGAGCAACAAATCAAAAAAAAATCAGACCCAAACCATGTCACTAACAAATTTCTTTGACTCTGGGATAGGGTGTGGTAAGGGTGGGGGGGGAAGGGGTAGCCCCTGATACACTACAGTGGCCAACTTACCAAGTGAGCTGCACATAGTACGGGAGACTATTGTAGAGGTAAGGGAACGCTATCTTATACTCTGTCCTGATCTGGTGTCGGATGATAATCTTGTTGACATCGTTGAACTCATTCCAATCCTCATCTCTGGAAAAAGAAAAGAAAAATTACCTTACGAATGGTAAGAAGGCAAACAGTACATGCAAGGTCATGCTGTTTGGAATGACTCAAATTGCAATAGATGATATATTACTTAAAAGGATGGTATTCCCAGAGCTGCCAACCCTAACTGAACAAAATCTGGTTGACAGCTCTGTACTCCCATGAAACAGGAGAGGTGTCTACTTGCATTCGTACACGAGTCGTAAAAGACACATCAAGCGACACTTTTCATGTTGTTAAGAGTTTTACAGATCAATGGCGAACACTGACCAAATATCGATATAAATGATCAAGAAATTTATCACTCACTGCAGATTTGCGTCCCTGACGAGCGGCTCAAACTTTGGTCCTCCGGGGATTGCCATGTTGAGGGCTTTGGACGTAAAGAAAGACTTCAGATCGAAGAGATAGAAGTAGTTTTCGTCAGCCAGGTCTGTCAAGAGCTGATTGGCCAGACGATAAAGCGTAGACATGATGGGGATGGAGACATTCCACTTCTTGTAGCTGGTGCCGTTGACATATCGGCTGCACGAACGAAGGAGTGAATCGATTAAAAATACGTCTGAAATCATCAGAATGATTAAAAGGTTTTTTAATTTTCCCAAAGATTTGAATAAGCAGGTACAGAAAGTTGCAGCAAATAAAGTTTTCCTACTGCTTCACCCTTCATATCTTAAAAACAAAATTGCCCATAAAAAAATCAATATCAACACAAATTTTGTGGTGAAGGTATCCTTCCATTACTATGTTTCTAGTCAAGATGATTTTGAAATACCTACACATTTTTTCATGTTAGCAGCAAATTAGTTTGAAGGACTTACTCGGAGTCGGACAACGGTTTGTGATCGTAGAACCATTCAAAGACGGGGCCGTCCTCCTCCTCGTCCAATTCCATCTGGATCGCCTCCAGGGGTTCCACGTCCAGAATGTTGTCAGCGTAGTCGAGAGGAGGCTCCTCATCGTCAAACGGAGGGTACCTCATCCTCTTGAAGTGGCGACGGTCACGCTTCTCTCTCCTCATCATGATCCACATCGATCTATAATGATATGGATAATGACGACAAACGGATGTCGTTAAACACGGTGACAAAAAACATCACGGCGGTGATTACGGTAATGTACGTCTCCTCATCAGAACCGAGAGATATAGTGTAGTAGATAAATTGGGATGGGTAACCTTTGTCCTTATTTAAATAAAGTACATGCATATTCAAACTTGAGTTGCACACTTCACATTCAACTGGCAGGCTTCTTCGGGAATTAACTTGTACTGTACGGCATCGCAAAATGAGCAAATTGCTATACACAATTCAAAGATGCATAGAAGTTTTATTTTATGCAGGGAGCAAAGCCTACAAAATTGCTGTGCTAAATTTGAACACTAAATAAAATATTCCGATTTCTTGGTCAAGTGTTAATACCAAAGTAACTACGAAAAGAGCTCTAACTTCACATTCATTCTTCTAATGTGTATGTTTTGATTGCCATCCTCCTCCCCCAACACCCCTTCCCCAAAAAATATATATAAATAATATTTGTGCAAGAGGCCATACACAATGTGTAAAACTCACCCCCATTGGGCAATGTAGACTGGTTCAATCACTCTTGCTACTTCATTCACAAAAGTGATGGCTCCAGTTATGTGGTACAGTACGTTGACATCTCGTATTTGTTCCCACGGCATGGGCATGTTCTCCATCAGCTTCAGGACGGCATGTGGCATGTACTTCAGTGCTCTACAGGTAGAAAAAAAACAAGTTAAACGCGACTGTCAAATGTTTGAACAAATCACTAAGTCCTCATACATATAGGGAAATGATAAGACAAAAAAGGCAAGCTAGATTGGGGTAAGCAAAATGTTAATGTTCATATAGAAACAACAATTAATTGTTGTTCATGCATTTCCAATTAACATAATACAGTGAAAACACTGTTTTCAGGTCATGTATACAGAACATTAATGTACCTCTTGTCTTTGTGTAGAAGGTAGTGCAGTGTACAACACATAAAAATTTGGGCTATTTAGTATACAATGTGCTTGGTCACAGGATAGGTGTACTAACACATCCTGTTTTCTCTTAGAGTTGGACACATGGAAGCCATCACTCTTACATGGTTAGGAGAATGGAATGAAAGGGGGGGGGGAGAATGGAGGGGGCAGGGGTGTAGGGACATACTACAAACTGTTATGACTATTATGAAGTTGCCTGTTAGTCTATTTTCAAGGCAGCTATCATTTTGCTCATGATAATGCTGGACCAACAAATTGACCTACCAATCGTCTTGAAATAAGACAGGGTCCAATTTATCAATCCTCTCATGGAGGTTAAGAATCAACTAGAACAGAGAAATTGCTCCGCCTTACCCGAGATATACTCTCTTGTCGTGTCTGAACTTTCTGTTGGTCATGTCGCCATGGTCACGGATGATTTTCCTCACATGCTCTGGCGGCATGTCTTCCTTGGTGGCATCTATGAAGCCAAACTTTCTTTTCTCCGCATAACGTTTGGACTGAAGTTGCTGCCATTTGCGGGCTGCAATTAAACAAGAGTTAAAAGTATTCTTTTTTTGTTACTAACAGTAGTTCCCCACTGGCAACATCACTTTCTCTTTGCAAAATTGCAGTCATCTGAAGAAATATCCGACTGTAAAGTCAAACCTATGTTTAGATGTAACACCATTATTATTTTTTATCATTTTTGGATAGAAAAGATACATAATTTGATCCATGATGCAAAATATGAACGGAGGTTAATTTCTGTACAGAATCTACTGATTGACAAGAATTCTAGAAAGCCTGCTTTTTCAGCAAGGCACCGCTACCTTTGTCCTGAAGTTTTTCCTCAGTCATCATTTCTTGAGGTGGCCCTCTGTGGTGCTGTTGATGGTGCTGTTGATGGTGCTGCTGCGGTGGGTGATGCATTGGCATTCTAGGCTGCTGCATAAATGGGGGAGGACCAAATGCCCCCATTGGAACCCCAATGATATAGCCCGGTGGACCTGCCATTTTGGGAAAGCCTGGACCTTCGGCCTACACCCAAACCATCAGAAAATGTCTTGATTCCTAAACAAGGATGAAATGACATGGAGGTTATATAAGATATAGTAGTCAGATAACACAAAACTGTCACTGACTAGGCCAAACAAGTTATAGTTTGTATAAAAATTGCTTTCCCCATAGACTGAAAGCACTAGAGACAATGGGATCTAGTGCCATTCCGGAATAGGTACATACCGCCATACCATTCCACCATAGGTTTCCACCATGGCGGAAAGGCTTCAAACCTATGGTGGAATGTACCTATGGCAGAATGGCACTTAATACAGTGGAAAGTACCGATGGCGTAATGACACATCCCCCAAGACCATATGCCCACTAGACCTATGGAGTATAATTTACACTTGTTGCAATAATCACAAAAACTGAAGTAGAATTAGCCTAACAATGGAAGAATCATATTGGAATAAACAATAATTTTGCTTTTTTATGATTTAACCGTAAGTTTGAGGGCCATTAACAGTAGCCTAGGCATTAACATCAATTTTCAGAAACATGTCTCAAGTAAAATATTTTTTTTTGGCCTAACTTTTAGAATCCGTACCATATGAATGGGAAAGCTTACTTTGAATCGGCATAATAACAACTGTATAATCCGGTTAGGATTAGGAGATAGAAGATTGGGAGGTGGAGATAGGGAGTGATTACATGAATGTGGGAGAGAGATAGTAAGCGGGATATGGATTAACAGAAATAGTCGAATGTTACAGATTCTAAATTAGTACCTTTTTTTAAAATATTTTGATTAGAAGTTCGAAAAATATAAAATTACGAAGAAAAAAGGATTAAAAATAGGTTCGTATGTTATACAGACTAACCTAACACAATCACTCTAACCTAGGATCTATGCTATGCCAAACCTAGGCTGGCCGCCTTAACTAATCTCCAACCAGCCTAGCCCTTGCCTAACGTAAGACTTAAGAGAGGCTAAGGCTAGTCAACGTTATATGCACGATGCGAAATGCTTGGCAAGTTATCTGCAATAACAAAATACATTGGCTTAGTGAAAACAAGCCGTAATCCATCCAGAATTTAAAGAAAATGTGTCAGCAATTAGTTTGGGTAAAGTTTAACTTTAGTTTCAAATACATACGCAAGTTTACGGACGCATTCAGCCAGACAACTTTGTTTCACTTGCAACGTTAAGAGTCCGGGAACGCGTGTGGTTTATGCACGTTTTGTAACGTTTGACTGATGGCGCTCTTTAGCTTTGTTAATTTCAAGATATCAAGAGTTCCCGTATGTGAATTCTTTTCGTGTCGTTGTTATGTTGCTTTAGTCTAGGCGATAGTATGTAAACATACGTAGTATTGAACAATGTTAACGGTGCACTATAATTACATATAATCCCTATTCTAACAATATATTAGACTATAGAAGCCTACACTACAGCTCTTATGTGACTTCACAATGATCGCGCATTGCTCTGCAATCTTATCGGGAAGTTATTATATGTCACTGCGGAATGATGCTGTTGATACATGGTCTCGATCCGGCTAGGTAAGATTTAAGCCCGTTCGATACAAACTTAGTACTTACATCAGAGTTCAAACTTCCAGTACGTTTGTCAACAAGTGAGATTTGTGACCATGATTAACTAAATCAATGCAACTGTAGCCTAACTCTAACTTAAGCCTAGCCAAGGATCTAGTACGACGCCTAGGCAATAATATTACTTATTAGACTAGAGTTGACCTCTTGAAATCATAGTAACCGTGCACATTTTAATACTAAGCCCTAACTGTCTTACTACTACCAAGTTTTACTGACTTAACAATTTATACATTACCTAGCATAGATAAAGGCTAATATTATTTATTTGTCCATATTATTAATAAGTACTTAATAGCCGATTCAAAGTACCTTACTTAGTTACTGTAAGTTAGCAATATAAACTTAGGGCCTTGTACGGCCTAACTTAATTTGTTATTCATTCTAACATCCATGCTCATATCATGTATCTTCTTCTCTTTGGCAGGTAAAATTAATTAGGAACTCCTTTTCCACCTTAAGAAATAATGGCAGGATCAATTGAAGTGCAGTTAAGGAATGCCCAGAGTTCCATCTTGTTCATGCAACAGGAGCATGCACAGACTCTCCAGGGACTTCATGGAGAACTACAAAAACTACAAAAGAAATGTGCAGACCTAACCTTTGAGTTAGCAATGAAGAGTGATGACATTGATGAAGGTGTGTACCCTCTTTAGTTAATACATTCATAGATGACTTTAGGCAGAATTTTTGTTTTGATATGTTACAGTCCAATAAATAAATTTAAAAAAAAAACATTAACATTTGAGAGCTAGGAATGTTTCTGTAGCTAATCCAGTTTTCAAGATTCTTTCCAGTTAAAATTGGCCTTACTTCTGGATTATTCCTTTAAGGCTAAATTTGTTGTATTGTTAGCTCCTCAGTGTAGGCCTTAATGTTAATCCATAGTTTTAGTTGTTAATAGCTGTTAATAACTCAACTGAAACATGTGGTTTTACCTTCATAAAATTAGAACATCCTTAGAAAAATTTCAAATACTATCTGTCCATGAAAGCTTATAATGCATGATAAACATCATGATAAACATCAACGGTCATCTTATAGTCTTTTTCCATTTGAGTTTTTGGGTTGGATATGAGGATCTGACCTAGTGGTCTGTGTACATTAATACACTGTTAGACCATATGTAGTTCAGACAATTAAATTGATTAGCTCAGCTGTTTAAAGGGCATTGCTCAGAAATAAATTAAAAGAGGTATATAGCTATGTTTTAGCTGGCTTCAACATCAAAATTTGTTGTGTCCCTTACATCATCCTTTAAGTAACTCACACTAATTGTCTTGACAATATAAACTGAATGCAGTTTTCTCTCTTTGCCAAAGTTCCATACAGCTTTGGAACCATAACCATTTCTTTCAAGATAAGGACAAATTGTGACACATTTAGACTCATTTGATGTTAAACTTTTTAGGTACATGTTTTACTTGACAAGGCAAACTGAACCTCCGTGTCATATCGTCCTTCATGATGAATTACAGAAATAAGTCTACAAATCTACTTTACTCAGAAGAACAAGTCTGTTCCCCTAACCCTACCCCTATCATTTCCCTTCAGTTTTATTTTAATAGGTAAGTTCAAGACACTTTGACAGTTCCAGTGATGGTTTCCATTATCTGTCATAATCTTTTTGTTTTTGTTTTGGTCAGATCAACACCATGAGGTACAACAGAAGCTTGAGGCTAAACTTACGAAGGCTGAGAATCAAGTAGAGGCAATTAACAGACAGTTAGAGGAAAGAGATAGGAAGATATTCAGTCTGGAACAACAACTGAAACTGAATGAAAAGAAACTGCTAGCCCAGGTTAAACAAAATAAGCAGAAGTTGTCTACCATGAATAATGAACTGGATCAAAAGTCGGCCAATATTGCATATCTTACCAGTCAACTGCACCAGATGGCTTTAGTCAGACACAATGTCAAGGACCATGTGACAGACCAACGGACCCACAGCAACAGTCCTCAGCCGCCGCAGAACCCACCTCCCTCTCACAGGAGGAGAGTCAGGACGCCCATCAGTATGGAGTCCGTGCCGGTCCAGAAGGATGGAAAAGTAACCGTTGCCGAGAGCCGCGACGATTCCTCTCAGCGTAGCAGACGTCTTTCATCTCCCGGGAACACGCGCTCATTCGACGAGAGGGAGATCTCAGCTTACGTCGCAAAGGTGGACAGGGCAACTTCAGACATTCATATAAAACCCGCCCCGCCAATCTTGCCTCCAATTTCGCAGTTGTCCCAAGACAGTCCGTATTACTCCAGGAGGGCCGTCAGGGTCTCCAAGCATCGGGAATCAGATTCCACAGAGATCGGCTCCTTAGCTGTGCAGGCAGTCCATCAGAGAAGCAAAGATCTCCACGCAGCTCAGCAGTCGAATGGTGATAGTTCCTAACCTTTGACCTCTGCTTAAACTTGATTGGACCTTTGAGACCACCTTGCATCATCTTTCAGAGACTATAATTATAAATTTCCATCACCTTGCTAAAAATCTTTTAAAAGGCATTTCTAGTGTGCTATTTGAATGAAGAGTACTTATGAATATATGTGAGTGCTAGTTAAAACTTTTTAATTGAATCATCAAAGATGCCTTTTAATGATTGAAACTTTCTTAAAAGAGAAAGCTAATGCTTTTAAAAAAATCATTCTTGAATAATTTATGTGAAACTGCTTGACACATGAGCTTTTGTATTCACGGTAACATGGTTTTTGAAACTTAATAAAGTTGTGTTTGTGTTCATTTCAAATTCGACTTAGAACTAATGACCTCAAGTAGGAAGCTAAATGCACTCTCCACTTTTCAAAATGACATTCTTACAATAGTGGGTGGACAATATATAACATGTGCCATAAGGATTTAGGTGATGGCGCTATTACCTTATTATTTAAACAACATGATAGCACGTAAATCTTTCGTCACCGATACGAACAGCCGTTTAATACGTTTGGCCTCTTCTGTCCGTTGTAAGCAATGAGCCTTGGTGCTGCTAAGTGTTATTGACTGAGAGTGCAGCCGGGATCTGACAAGGGATTGAGGGAGGGACAGTGTGTACTACTTTGACAAAATAGTCTTGATCTGGGTAAATAAATTAAAGTAAGATTGTAAATAATTTATGAAAGGGGTATTTTGGATGGTTTTGACATAACTGATGGAAAAGGGGAGGGGAGAGGACTTTCCTCCCTGTGCATCCCAACTCCATGGTCCCCTGAGTGTGGCATTTTGAACTTTATAAAGAGAAGCGGCTCTTTTGTTGTATAACTGTTATTGAGACGAGAACTCTGACCTCCTGTCAAAAACATCCAAAGTACCCCTTTAATAAATTATTTACAATGTAACTTGTTGACAGAGCACCCTTCATAATTTTTTTTTACACGACGACAGATACGTGGTCATGCATAGATAATAAAGTAATAGCGCCATCACCTAAATCCTGATGGCACATGGTCGCATGGAGAAATGGGGCTCTAAAAAAATGTCAACAGACAAACACAAACTGAAAAATTGTGGGCTCTACATCTCATTTTGAACTGTTACTGTCCATAACGATACTGCGATGGATTCTACTCATATATCGTATTATTTTGTTCTCTTTACTTCTTGGCGAGGATTGGGATGTTGTATAAATAACTTGTTGATAAAGTACCCTTGATTTAGTTAGGCCTACATACTGACCATAATACTGTTAAACTAGGGGGTTTGACCAAGTCCCCCTCCCTAACAACATCCCATTCTCCGTCCTCCATTTAAGAATGACCTTGACTTGTTGTCTGGTATCTTGGCTAATTAGTTGACAAGTTAACAGAGTACCCTTCATTTGCTGACTCACATGCTGTGCCGTATTGCAAATGATGGCTTAGCCTTTATTAAGGCGCATCGTAGCATTTTCCTAGTTTTATGTAGGGAGACTCATTCGCGTCGCTGAGCAGAGTCCAATCATGGCCCTAACTCATATCGGGAATATAATATTTTGTGTTAATGTTGAAACCCAACAATGACAATTGGAGATTTGATAATATTGCAAGTTGGCAGTCATTTTTGAGAAAACTGATATTTGATAACTTTTCTCAAAAAAAGAAAAAAGGCATTATCACAGTGACAATCTTACAGATCAATAAAGATATCCATTTTTACTAAAATATACCCGATGTCGAGTTCTGAAAGGGTAGAGAGAGTGAGGGGTGTGCATGGGGGAGGGAAGGGGTACTTGCAATGCTATGCAATGGGGCGGAGGGGTGACTTGCAGACCAAACGTCGACAATGAGGGTTCCCGGGCCGTGAGACATGGGGAATCTAAACCTTTGTGCCATCGTAGTTCGAACGTTATATAATATAGGCGACATATACATTTAAAAATATCAAATTATAGATAGGCGAATGAAGTTTGTGGTGTTAATGTTATAGAAGAGGCTCGTAGTTTCCCACGCAGCCGTTTTCCTGCTCACGTAGGAACACAGTGACATATTGAGAAGAAGAAGGGGAACAAAATGTTTAAAGATGTTCTCATTACACTGTATGTAAATCAGAATTTTTAGTTTGTAAGCTTGTGCGCACGCACGTGAAAATGCTTTTGGTTTTATCCTTGCATTATGCAACTATATATGAATATGCTATAACACAATCTGTTAGGCAATATGGGTGGAGAATCATGGAATGGTAGTGGAGCCTTCGACTGTATAAGTACCAGTGAGAACTTTATCTTTGCTGAAGGGCACGTTCTGCTCGTATTGTCATTAACAGTTTAAAGGCATTGAAGACTTGCCCCAAACCGCGTGCCGCCCTTTGAAAAAAAATTAACTTTCCGTTGCTTGCAAGTGAAGCTTTCTTCGTGTCGCTACAAAATGCAGACAGTAATGAAACATGATACCCTGTTATCTTTTATCTGGAACTGAGATGTCCATCGCTGCTATGTACACTGTGTTGTGGGTATTGACCGTAGCTGCATGTATTGACTGTACACTAGTGTCTAATAGGCCTATTAGTAATAACCGACGGTAGCAAGCTGTGTGTGTATTTTCTGGGATCGATGGTGGTGTCTAACACTTCTGTTATACCTCATTCGAAACTAGGTCAGATTACCGGCATCAGACGTTTCTTTGTGCGCGAGTCTCCACTCCCTTTAAGGGCGTACGTCTGTGTATTGTATAAGTAAGCAGTTGATTATTTGCGGAGCATATACGTGGAAATCTCACTAAAAGAAATTCTTTGTAGTTTGTTGTCACAGAAGTTGCTGGACAAGTGACCTAATTTACTCCAATTAACCCAAATTTGGTGTAATCAAGTGCAATGAAGCGTCAAAAACATGGGGCCCAGTTTTTTCCTGAAGTCCAGTGACAATTAAAGCCTCGAGTGAAAACAAGGGAAGTTCCATGATTATCGCGGGGACAAAACAAAAAACCCGGACGTTATGCAAATCGCGAGACACTAACTGCAAATGCCAACTTTTGTTGCTATACACAAGTAAATATATCATCTTGCTATCATATGCTAGAAAACAAAGTAAAGTTTGGGGAGGGGCGCCGATGGTGTATGGGGGGAGGTGAGGGATATAGGGGGGGTGAGAGGGATCTTAAGAACCAAAACTGGAATCATGACGGAATGTCTCTTCTCATGGGCTAACGCCCGCGGCCTAGTTAAACAAAATTGAAAATCTATTGTGACCTATCACTTCAGCGATACATAATCATTCTTTTTATTTTTCATATTTATTTTTCATATTTATTTATTGATATTGAGTACTGTATTTCTATTTGAGAACAAAGCAATCACTTTCTGTGTAGCAATATCAATAATAAGTTCGGAATATTCATTATCTAATTTTATTTATCAATCAATAAATATTGGCTCGCCAGGCATCTGGAAGGCAAACGGTTCATCGTGGTTGTATGCCACCGGTAGAGGGAAGAATTGCGGTTCAACGACCAATTCATAATCAAGTCTCCGTTGATATAATTTATCTCTATATTCCTCAAATATTAAAGCCTCTTCAACGTAGCTGTCTGCTGCTTGCGCCACAACAGTCATTCTGAAATAGTCCAACTCTGGACAACTATCCCTCTTGAAGTATCTCTCGTCCAAATGTTCGAAGACTTCTCGGAGTGTCGGCCATTCCACCCGTCCTCGTAACTCGAGAGAGTTTAGCTTCGTGCAGTCTTTGAATATGGTCACCAGGCTTTGATGATAGCAACGGTAACTAGGGCTGACGTCAATGACAAACTTCTCCAGAACCTGTACAATGGAAAGGAATGAGAACAACACTAAGGAACAAACATTGTATCTACGTGACACGATATAATGAAAATAGTTATGGAGCTTTACGAAGAATGATGTCGCATCAACGCATATGGAGATAACATTAACGCATACCAGTATTTCAGTAACGCATAACGAGACTATACATCAACGCATCGAGTTTATGTCAGCACAATACTTCGATGTAGCTTATGTCATCACATAGAAGGTGTCACAAACGGCGCGCCATAAGTAACACAATCCGCGAGGTACAACTTCATCGAATGGACATTACATTTATGTCTAAGTATTACATCCCTGATAGCCAATTGAGAATTGCTCTTCATTTCTTGAATATAGCCAAGTTCCACATCCCACACTAGCCACTCGTGTCGCCAGTGCCTATAATTATCCACATTGTAGTGTCATATAGTAGAATTCCTTCCACCTTAAAAACAGAATTTATTTCACCAAGGCTTAACCCTCTGATTATACAGGTGCAGCTCGTGCAGTTTATTATTTTCTTTCATTAAGTTGTATCTACTGGTATTTAGAGTTCCTTACTTTTGCTGTTAAGTAAAATAACTGCTCACTTGCAGCGGAATACCAAACCAACCAAACTACGGGGGATCTTTAATGATTCCATATTTGTTTGTCCTTACCGTTAAGACGATAGGTCGTCTCTAATTATGGTGACGCATTCTGCAAGACGATGTATTTCTAGAAATGTTCATGTCCCCTTAACCCATGGTTATCTCCCCCCCCCCCAATCCACCCATCCACACACATATATACATTTACACATACACACACATATTTGTATCCATCTTGCATTTTCCCTCCATTCTCTGAAGCTACAACCTGCATGGTCGACTTACCGATTGATAATTTCTAGCAACGAGCCTTAAGGTCCGATCTGGTTGAAAATTGTCATCGTTATGTCCAAGAATGACGAGATCTGTGAGTGGAATCTGACTGACCAGGATCCTTTGGAGGTCATTCAATTTGATCCAGCTGTGTAACCGGAAGTGAACTTTGACCGACGGGAAGGAATCTTTAAAGCTCTGCCATGAACTTGGATGAATGGCGTGATCACTTGAGTCAGAGCGAGAGCATCGGACGTCAAGCCGTTCCATTTTACCGATAAAGTTGGTGTGATTACCGAGACCGCATAAAAGTTCGTTCGACAGACAACTGTAGTTTATCACCAATAGCCTCAGATTTATAAATTGCGTGACTGCGTGAACGAATTCCACTGATACGTACATTTTCTCTTTGTTTTTGAAGAATTCTTCGATATTTAAACGTTCTAGCTTCGTGACGCATCTAGCATTAGCGAGAGAACTCAGAAGTGAGACACCTTCTTCCTCTGTCACGGTATTGAAACTTAAATCGATCGCCCGTAATTTTCTTTGTTGTCTTAAAAACCGATTCATCGATTTTATCACACCGGCGCGGGCGAATGCACCCGATGTACCGCGAAAGTAGGACTGGAAATGAAATTCGGTTATAGTCAAATCGTTTAACTGGACGGGACCTTGACGGTATAAATTAGCGAAGATAGTGGTAACACTCCTTTGGAATTTCTTGGTGTGACGATGGCAGCGAATGGCACCGCAAACCGTTAACCGTTTAAGATATTGACCCAAATACCGTATGTAGTCTATTTCTGAGTTGTCTCGCCAATTCCCACGTAACTGGACTTCTGTAGACCGCCAAAGAGACGGAGATCGAAGGATACCGTTATACCACCGTCTGCATGCTTTGGCCATTCGGACTCGTTCCCATGGACACAAGTAGCATGCTATTTCAGATATGATATGAGCTGGGAGTCTGCCCCATGATGGTCCTGCATTTTCTTGTTGCTGGTCCTCTTGGCCGCCATATTTTGCCTCTGATGATGTTGACGGGACAGCTGCTTCTCCCTCTGTCGCCATGTTTTGATGTCTCAAAATATTCTTAATGAAGAATCGGCATGCACGATGTTTAACCTAACTTCCTCTCTGCAGCAAAGATCTTTAACCCATAGATATAGAAAACAAAGCACAGTATATTTTGTTCTGCATGGTTAGTTGTTACTCCAATGTGACGTAAGAATCGCTTACTTATGATCCAGGAAAGGTATAAGCATAGTGCGCCTTGTATATGAATATGCGCAACCTTCACGGAAAAAAAGTCGCACAAGCCAATAACACACACTAATGGATCGATCCAGTTAGAGATGAATATTACTGAATGTCATCCGGTATAACACACAATTGTCGCTATGCAGTATCAATGCATGCCACAAATGGTTATCGCGGAAGGCGCAATAAACAGATCGCTTGTACCATGCAATTATATAGCGTCAAGGCGCCGTAACAGGTCTCTGCAGCATGGGGCGCATATTATGCTATTGCGCGGAATAGTTGCCGCACAAGCAACTATGCGTTTGGCAGTAAAAGCCTACTCATGTTCGCTCACCGACTGGTTGCGCATATTATGGCGGAAGACGTAAGGCAATACACTGTCCGATTTGCGTGCGCCTTCGTGCGCGCAGTCGAACATTGCGCAATTTCTGCAGACTCCGCTATTCCCAACGATGTTACGTTTGTCGGTTCATGCCGAAAGAAATTTGGAATGGTTTATATTTTAGCACATGTTTAAGAGCAACACGTGTGAAGAAGTATGGGTCAAGAAAGCTGCCTCAGTAAGTATAGGGAACTGCAAGAATTCACATTTCGGAAGGGTAAATAAGAGCACAATATGCCGTATAGATTTCTGTTCTGCTTTCGTGTGAAATTCTGTTCCCCACCAGTTGGGTAGAAGTTAAGGAAAGGGAAGTGAACGGCTAAAGGCAAATTTTACCAGGACATTTATATTAAGATTTTTCCTTCCGTTCTGCTTTGTAGCATACAACACTTACATGCTGGCGTGGTGTATGATGTTGTAAGCCCATGTGAAATCCCGTCTTATTGTTTAAACACTTCAAATAATGGCGTCAACCAGTAGCGTCGCCAGACATTTCAATCTTGGGGGGCACTAGGGGCACACCACTTAATTAGGGAGCACAATGTTTGTTTGTGAATGCCGTCCTGTGGAGGGGTATAAGGGGAGGGGTACCCTTTGTTTGAGAAATTTTTGATTAATTAAGGGTCCTTAGTTGCAATCTGGTGCTATATTTTGCAACTTGAAGAAACTTTATGTTCTAGAATTTTCGGGCTTAGCCTGTCCGATATTTATGTTTTTAATTGAGGCAGATAAAGTTTCTGTTTGAGTATTTTCTTTTAACACTACAAATCGCATCTGGGGAGGGGGGGGCGATCCCCACTCCCCCAGACCACCCCCTGGCGACGCCACTGGCTTCAATTAAGTGTACAGCGTTGCAACAGCATCGGATTACGACACAGAAAATAATACATGTAAGTTAGGCAATTTTGAATCAACATGTACAACGACCAAAGTTTGGAGAACAAAAATTCTTCCCAAGAAAAATTCACTGGACACTTCGGAATATTTCCTTTGCTGATTCGAACAGGCCTTGGCGTAGGCTATGTTGGCCTGTTATGTCGGTCTTCGCCCACGCGTGGAGAACAAAAAAAAAATATTGTCCTTGAGTATGGAATGACGGTATAGGCCCTACACACTTTATGTTTATGCCTATTTCCTAATGTTAGTAAACTACATACAGACCGCAATCTGATCTATTACACTCCCCGTGGTTACTCGGAATGTAAACACGGGAACGACCGAATACAAACACTGGATCAGGGGGAGGGCATTGGAAGTGCAGTATTATATCATTTCTTTTAAAGTATGAATCATGGAGTGCACGCCCAACTCAACAACTTACACTTTTCATACAATATGTACATCAGTAATCAGAAACACTGGTTCTTTTCGTGGAATTGCTTTATGCGCAATAGACATAACGTCATCACGATCACAATCATATACAATGTCACCATGTAGGGAAATATAGGGCTGGGATGTAGATATGACAAACTTGGGGACGTTCAATGGCTTAGGTTAGTGATCAGGCGTTTTATTCAATGAAGGACGGAAGTTTATACAAAAAATTAGATTTTCGGCATTTTGTATTTTGTCTGCTGTTGCTGTTTTACTTCAGATCGTGGACGCAACTTCATAGAAAAGAAAAATTAAAGAAACAAGTGGTTGAGATGATATATATATATATATATATATATATATATATATATATATATATATATATATATATATATATATATATATATATATATATATATATATACCATGGTCTTCTAGGTCAGTGCAGGGCCGTACAGTGGTATCACCCAAACGAAGTTGTAAAAAGACTGAAAAGTGCCCCTTTTCATAAATAAGATGTGCCAGGCCCCTCTTTAACTGTGAAATTTTTGTTATGAAAACGTGCCCTTTTGTTAAAATTCACAAGTGTCCTTTTTTTTCAGTTTTTAAAAACACTCAAATACACGGAAATTGTGATACGGAATATAAAGATGGTCCATTTTGTCTAGACTATTCAGGTACTTTTGTGGTTAGCCCTTTTAAAATTATAGTCACGTGTTGAACTGCCCCTCAAAGTATTCCCCCAAATCCCGCCCACATTTAATCCGCTTACCCCCTCCCTCCCCCCCCCCCCCCGAGTTGAAGCTCAGTTTCACTTGCGTTGATCCTCATAGCCTACTATATACATTCACCACGAGAGGTACGGTATAATAATTTAATAATTAATTTTCATACCGACCTAACAAATAGGCCTGTTTTCTTCTTTTTATGGATATAATATTCATAACCGTTATACGTTTACGATATATTCTTGGAGGTTATAACTATATAGCACTTATCGGATATATTGTCATACTGTTCACACATGTAACGGTTCAGTGATGAACCAATGCTACTGTTTACTAGACCTTGGTTGTCTATGCCACGATATAGTCATCACTATATAAGTTTGTTTGTGAACGATAAGGTTTTTGTGACGTCAGTGTGTGAGGGACTGGTTATATATGTATTCTACACACTTGATGAACAAGTACGGTATATGCCCGTACGAGATTGACAATTAACCGGCGAGAAGGCAATACAGGCAGAGCCTGGTTCTGTTCACTCTTACAAATAAACCAGTCAATTCGCTAGTTGGTATATATATGTTAATATGCGTTTCACTTCTATAGGTGGGACCTCCTCGCGACCGACGATACCGAAGGAATTTGCTGAGTGACTTAACGTATATATACGTGTCTTTTGGATTATCGTCTGGGATGTTTGATGCGGACGGCCAGCATTGAAAGTGACATTACACTTTACTATATGTGTGTGGAATTTACTGTTATACCCTACAGTGGAGGAATGTTCATTCGAGGAAGCTTTCGACATATCGTGTAAACACTCGAACATGTGTAATCTTTTGATATAACATATAGGCCTAATGTACTATTACTAGGGGTATATAGACTAACATTTAGTAGATTTTACTGTAAAGGGTATAGCCTATAAAGGCCTTCTGTATACCCACGTGCTGTAGGTCAGTGACACTGGGGCATCATTCGCTGACACCGGTTCCTCATATACCTATTTACGCCTATATACTGACCTTCTGTGAAAAATAAACCCAATACGTGAGAATATGAAATATCTCACTAATAAAATTGTAATTGTTTGCGACAAAATCCCATCGTGACATTTTACCCTATACCTCGAGTTAACCAACAAGTAGTTGCTGTACATGGTGATTATAGCTTGAACCTGCAAGGTGAACTTTGTAGTAACGTACCGTGTATACGTACGGGTAGTCATAGCGAGCCTACCTCAGGCATTTTGAGTTTCGCAAAAGAGAGAATATTGGTCGCGAATGGACGCATGTAGCCGACTATAGTCACCCTATATATGTGTCTTGTTTGGAGCTCAAGGAATTTCTCACATACCAGTGCAGGTGTCTTATCTTTCAATTTGATTTCCATCAGATTGACATAGGCCTACAGTAGACTGTTTATATCGCATTAGGTCTCAGTTTGGAAGACTGTGTTGATGAATTTAGCTTCTATTGAATTGGTTGCTCTCGGGTCATTTCCCCAATGCCCTAAACCTTTTCTCGACAAGAAGTCTCATATAGGTCTTCTTAACTGAGACCCTTTTGTGTGTGTGGAATCCCGGCGAATCATCACTTCTTTGGCGCCTTTGTTGTGAATTTTAAAACCAAGGCAAAAAACGGACATGATGTCAAGCAAAGAATAACACATTAATCGTTGTAGATGCACAGATACACGTATAGATACTACAGTTATGCAATGAATAGTATTACGTTAGCGTAGTGTGTATATTCGTATACCGATAGTTTGTGTATCAAGTTGATTTTGGAACAAGGAAGAATCCCTCTTGAATCTTGAGGATTGTGACGGTCGGACAGAACACGCTTTTTGCTGTTAAGTTGTAATACTACCCATCTACGCTGGCAGTTTAGTCGACAATCCTGATCCAACATGTCTGCCGAAGAAACTAGATCTAAGACCGCCGAGGCTGGTGCTAATAATCCCGTACGATCTATGACTTACTTGGAATTTGGACTCTTGGTGCTAACTGTTGCATCGACGTTGTTTTATGTGACCTTACAATCGATCGTTCTAGTTTATCGTTATCTATATCCGATATTTATATTGACTATGTTGAAATTCATTTGGGGAGAGTACACAAGCGAGCTGAGAGGCGGCACCAGGACATGTCCCAATTCGGTGTCAATGAAAGGCAAAACGGTGGTATTGACTGGTAAGTTCTCCTTGGTGTCAATTTTGAACTTGACGATGAAGTATATGTTGTGAAATGGTTCTGTATGATGGGGGGGGGGGGGGTGTGAAGGTATGTAGGACCGGCACCCGGCTCTTTGAAGTTGTTGTTTAAGTCTGAACCGAGAAATTACCTGTATTTGATTTACCTGCATATATTGGGGGGGGGGGGGTGGGGTGGATGCGGTTAATGTTGATGTGCTTTTAATCCAATGTAGCCCGTCTGATTTTTCGAATCTCAGCCTGTCAAACGGAAGTAGGCTGCAATATATATTCATGTATGACATACGTAGCCTACTGTATATAGACTGCCTTTCATCATTGTCATTCAGTCGCATAGTCTCATTCTTTCCGAGATATATATATATATATATATATAGATATGTATATATCTATATCTATATATATATATATATATATATATATATATATATAGATAGATAGATAGATAGATAGATATATATATATATATATATATATATATCTATATATATATATATATATATATATATATATATATATATATATATATATATATATAGCTTCCTGATTATTCTCACTCTGCCATATCATATCCCGACGGATACGTTCGTAGCGGCATAGTTTGTAAATCACCAGGATATCTAGTTTATTTACAGGAGGAAACATATATATACAGTCAGATGAAATTCCACGATAACGCTGATACAGGAAGGCATGTTCATATTATACAGATAACGTCAAATATACACCCTCCGCATGCAGCAGATATCATAACATACCTCATGCGATCCCTGTTTTGTATTGTGTAGCCGGGGTGATGCCATTAAGTTAGGTGAATTGCAGCTCTCTGGTAGAACGGGTTGAATGAAGGTGACTCATTTCCTACGACCTTTCAAGAAAGGAACAAATCCGTTCCCATCCTCAGCCATTCCTATCACTCCTCAGCCCATCCTTCCCTACCTCCCCTCCCTGCCACTCGACTCCCCGCCACTCCCTCCTCTCCCCTCCCTTCCCCTCCTACAAGATGTGGACTGTATATACCGTTATGCATCATTGACTGAGGGACGTTTTCAATTCAGTCAAAATATCACACAACACTGTAATTTTACACTATATATCCACTATACATATACACATGCACCCACTAAACTTGCATGTACAAACTGCATAGGCCTCTGTATGATTAATAGAGCTGCATGCAGAATGAAGTGCCGCTTCGTTGAATGTGATTCCTACACGAGCCTGTCATCTTCGCTCTTATCAGCTCGATGATTCAACCATACTATTTACTGAGTCAACAACAACAGACCAACATAAATACTGACGTGAAAAGTACAAATGATCTTTTTTATTTTTTTATGTTACTATCAATATTTTATTTGTATAATAATGAATTTTAAATTGGAATAACTGTTTCCTATAGTTCTTGAGTATAGGTGGACACCCCCCCAAGTGAGTGATGACGTCACATACACTATCCTATAGTTTTTCGTGTCAAAGATTGGGGGGGGGGGTGCATGGATACTGATCCATTGTGGATTGATGGATGGAGGTGGGGCATCAAACCAGACAGTAGTATAAGAGTATAACAGCATGAGAACGTGTATAGATACAAATCCCCTTGGTAAGAATATACATGTACTAAGTTAGGAATATAACACTGTAAGCGCGAACGCGGAGTACTTTTGCCCTATAGTATCTATATGCAACATCTCCAAGATGCCCTGTAAAATCTTGTAGAGACGAGAACCGCATCTGCTATCTCTCAACCGAGATCTTGTTTGTGCCACTAACTAACTTCGATCGGTTTCCAGTAATGTTTAAAACAGCTTGCTACAAGCCTACAACAAATATTAGAAATATAATTACATAACCATATAGTCTTCCATTTGCCACGCGGTTCACTCTTGTGTATATATTTATAGACATTTTTAGTGTTGGCAGTGGCGAAGGAAGCTGTCTAAGAGTGAGGGATGTGGGAGGGGGGAGGGGAGGGGGACAGACATCCGGTGAGGTCTAGCGGTCCTCACCTAAGATCGCCCAGGGAGGACTTTGAACATGCACATTTCTACCCTATACGAATTTCACTGTTTCGTCGGAATTTTGCCTCTTAGGCCTAATGTCAAATGTACGAATTTCTTGTCGATATTGCCAGAAGAAAAAAGAACCCCGAAAAGTAGACCAGGGAGTTGTTCCATAACAACTCCCTGACTAGACGTACTGTATTAAGGTTACAACACGTAATATTGATCACTTGATTGGCGGGCACTTCTTATGATAATACTATTAATTTTTGATATTTTGAAAAGTCATTAACAGACTGAACCTGTGGTGATTCTTATCCAGTCAAATTTAGTTTACAGCTGTTACAATACAATAACATTCAAATCTCATTTGATTTGCATAGCTCACACCGTGTATACGTGACGGATATTTTATTGATTTATAATTCTCACATCTCGTTGTGTATAGACGTATATAATAACAAGACTAATCCTCAAATCGGATGTCATAAAGTTTACTTTAGACAAAGATCTTGTCTGCTGATGTGCCAAATAAGGGATTACTGGGTCAATATTGTACACACCCCATCTGCCCCGACTGTATTTTAGCCAAGACGAAGTAACAGTAAAGGTATAAAGGTATAGCAGTAATTCCCCAAATGTTAGAATGGTGTACACTTACACCTTGACCCTGTTACTTTTCAACGAGTCTCTTATATACTCCTGCAAACTATGTTCCAGGACATCTGGAAGAGTTCAGAAATTAGACAAATAAATGCAATACTGAGAAAATTTTTGACATTAATAACTATAGCATTTTACTTTGCAGTTTATTTTTGCGCGATGGGGGCGGGGTGGGGGGAAGGAAGGGATATAGGTGAGGGTGTTCACTATTCACTAATATGTGATAAGGAAAAGCAACTTCCAAAAATGTACCTTGCCTAAACTGTATTTTCAGTCAGGATTGGGTGATTCAGAAGTCAGAATTAACTGTTTCTGAATCAAATCAAAAGTGGTTCTGTTAATTGAATGAATACGTTTTATTGGATATCCTGGGTGTGATACAAAGTGATCAGTAGTAATGGAACTTGATACATGTGGCACTACCAACCCGCGTGAAAATCACTGCTATGAAAATTGTTCCGACCAATATATAAATGTATATCTATATATACATGTACGTACGTCATTCCCCATAATTAAATGCCTTAGCAAAACAGGTCAGTTCGTGTGCCGGTATTTTTCAGGCAAGGGCCCGTGATTATCTATAAAGTTGATTGGTTGAACAAATAATGACTAAAGACTTTTGTATCTTGGTAGGACACGACCGCGTTAGTGAAACAAACAAGTTGAACCAAAAATACAACAACAAAAAAAGAGCAAAAAAGCAAAAACACAAAAACAAATATTGTTGATTACATCTGCTAAAGATCCCTCTCTATAAGTTAATTGGGGATAATATCAATATTATTATCAATTCTTAAATAATCACAGATAACCGAGCGTAAATACAAGAATTTTGAGCATTGTATATATATATAAAGTTAACAATTTTAGAGACACGATAAACAGATAACATTGTGTTTCCTATAACAATTAACTATTGTCCTGCTTTGCTGTATGGTATTAGGTAGCTTATCAATCCTTGTCACACAAAAACACACACCTCCTCCAGACCGTGAATTATAGATTATTGTTCAGAAATATTGTTTGATCTTGTAAAAACCATCAATGATATAGCTTTTCGTCTATTCCATAGTCTTGAAAGGTGTGAGTCATTCGAAGTAGCTCATCGACTATGGAGCGTGAATGAAATTTAACGTTATATAAGCCTACAGGGCTTCATATGCTTATTGCAATGGTGAAATTGTACACAAGATGTATATACCCATGGGGGGAAAAAGGTGTCTCGCCGAAATTTCATTAAAAATTCATAGGCTTCTTAACTCTATATAGACGTAATTTAGCGCAGGTATATATATAGGCCTATAGGTAATTCTTAAAGTCTGAGTCATTTTCCTTCATAGAGAGACGGAGACTATAGAGAAGAATCATGAGGGGTGGAGGGGGAGGGGGTGGGGACAGAATACGTGAATACAGCACTGGGAAAATTCAATACACCATGCACAGGTCCGCGTAGTAGGTATACATTATAGTTGCTTGGCCTTTATAAAATGGACAATTTAGAACAATATATGTAGATACACATATAGATATATCTTCCATGCATGAATACCGTCGTGCGGGAAAGATATGATAACATACCCCATAGCTATATATGATAGCATAACCCATATAAATGCCCAATGACTTACTACACTCTAAGCTGTCAAAGTAATTTGGTCTCTAAGGCCCTGTAGAAGTTTTCACCGTAAAGGTAAATGTTGCCCACTGCTGAATAATTGTAACGTTTGTCATTCATGGCACCTTCAATCTTCCGTAACATGATCATGCAGATTTTATAGCCATGAGCGTCACTTGTAAACATCCTTTTTACTCATCGGTAAACAAATTTCCTACGCCGCCATGTGATCGTCTAAATGGGTTTAATGCATTTGCTTAATTGACCAAATGTTCGCTTAACACGTTCTACCATTCATGCTCTTCAACAAACAAACACGCCCCCCCCCCCCAAAAAAAATAAAATAAAAAAATCTGATGTTGGGATTTGCATCTTTTCATGGCTCAAACTGTATATGATGTTTATGGTACCACATACGGTGTAGTATATATAGCATCAACACATATATTGTCTCTTCTCTTTTCCAGGGGGCACTACAGGCACCGGGCGGGCATCAGCTATTGAGATGGCATCTCGAGGGGCTCGTATCATCATGGGATGTAGAAATTTGAAGAGAGCTGGTGAAGTTGTGGAGATGGTGAAGAGGAGAAGTTGCAATAACGATATAGTCATCCATTATTTAGATCTTTCATCTTTCAAAAGCGTCAGAGAATTCGCAGATAAAATCAGGAAAGAAGAAAATGGGATAGATGTGCTTATAAACAACGCAAGCGTATCTGATTTTGAATGTAAGTGGTGTTTTTTTTTCACCATCAAAACATGTAAATGAAACTCTGTATACAATATGAATCTAAGAGACTGACTTCGGTCAGCTTGTTGCTTTGATAAGCCAATGAGGCTTCTTCGCGAGTTCCTGCTTCCGTGCTTCTTTCAAATGAGTTGCTAGTGTGTATTTGAAAGGAGGCGGATGCAGTCTCCAACAGTCTTAAACACTTTCAGAATTTTATTCTTGATATGCCATAGTCCCACAAGAAGAACGAAAGTGAGTGCCAATAATGTTTCTTTGTAGCCATTCCGGTTGTCAACTTTCAGATATGATATAACTCTCTGGAATACTCTGGAAATAATAATACTGGAAAACTTAGGCGGAGTGTATAGCCTAGTGGTTAACGCCGGCGTCTCCCAGTCATGAGATCCCCGGTTCGATTCCCCGCCGACAGCAATATGTGTCGTCTGGCAAGGGTGTTGTTCAATAACAACTTCCCGACATGGACGTTAAATGGATGTGTGCCGAGAGATTGGCTTCGGTCAGCTTGCGAGTACAAGCCTCCATGGCTTCTTTCGCGAGTTCCTGCTTGCGGGAAGATCACATATACATACATACATACATACATACATACATACATACATACATACATACATACATACATACATACATACATACATACATACATACATACATACATACATACATACATACATACATACATACATACATACATACATACATACATACATACATACATACATACATACATACATACATACATACATACATACATACATACATACATACATACATACATACATACATACATACATACATACATACATACATACATACATACATACATACATACATACATACATACATACATACATACATACATACATACATACATACATACATACATACATACATACATACATACATACATACATACATACATACATACATACATACATACATACATACATACATACATACATACATACATACATACATACATACATACATACATACATACATACATACATACATACATACATACATACATACATACATACATACATACATACATACATACATACATACATACATACATACATACATACATACATACATACATACATACATACATACATACATACATACATACATACATACATACATACATACATACATACATACATACTCCTTTAAGGCCGGCCAAACTGAAGATGACGTCAGCATACAGTAGGAGCTGCGATTGCCGAGGGTCTTATATATTACGTTCTATAGGAATTTATAGAGCAGACGATTCATTAGAATTAACGTATAGCGAATGACGCTTATTGTACAATATATTTATATATATTGTTTTTTAAATTTCTTTCTTAATTTTCTTAGTTTTCTTCTTTCATTGTTCCTTTGCTTATTGTTTTCTTTTGTTGTTTTTTTCAGCTCACGATACCCACCGTATACCTCACACTACCGTCGACGGTCTCACTCATTCCTTCCAAGTCAATTATTGGAGTCATTTCTTACTAAGCAATTTACTTTTAACTCTTTTGGTCAAAAGACCCTCAAGTCGAATCGTAAACGTGACTGCGAGGTTGCATACAAAACCAACCAACTTAAATTTTACAGCAGGGAACGGGAAATTACGTTATCCCAGACTTACAGGGTACCCGTTAGGAAAATTGGGAAACGTGCTATTTACCAAGGAACTCGCTTTACGATTGGACGGGTCAGGGGTCAAAGTTTACGCTGTCGATCCCGGTCTAACGTTTTGGAGAGGGCGTAAATTTACCGATTGGAAGGCGAAGATGTTGCTTCCATTATTATGGTGAGTATCATTCTGATTATACTTTATGTTTGAATCAAAATTTATTTCTGGCTGATTTGTTATTTTCTGTCGATTTGCTCTCCTGAGATGGTCGAGAGGAAGAAGGGTGGATGGGGATGCGGTAGGTGTGTGTGGGTGTGGGTAGGGGTAGGGGGTTGGGGAGTGGGAGTGGTACAGTATATATCATAAATCAATATTTCGACACACTATACTTTGACCTCTTTTGAAACTTCCCGCTCGTTGTTCAGGTTCCCCGCCTATATATGTAGTATGCCATTCTCCTAACCGCTCCCCCTCCCTCCACGGCAGGACATCTACAGTAGTAGTAGTATATGTATACTATAGTGCAAAATTATGTACTCGTGCGAGTACCCTTGTAATTGTACGCGTACTCATACACAGAGGAATTATATTTGTACACTTATTCGTTCTCGCAACAGTTTGAAAATCTAGTATAGATATAAAGTGCAAAATTAGGTACTCTCACATAAACCCTTGTACTCGTACCAAGAGGACTCCTATTTGTACACGTACCCATGCTGTTCTAAGCGTACTCAAAGTCTGTAGCGAGGACTAACAGCCTTAGCAAATTGATTTCTGACTGTGCACGTTATTTAGGTTTAGCATAATGCCTTATTTAAGCTGTCAGTCGTACTCGATATAACACTATGTGTTGAAAGAGAAACTAGCCGTTGCTATCAATATTAATTTATTGTCACTTCTTCGGTTCGGTCTTATGGCACATAAAATGATTGGAATGTTAAGCAATGGTTTCACTCTAAAGCGCGAAGTGGGAATGAAATATCTATCCTAATAAATTCGCAAGTGATTAAATTATTCACACATACCATGTCAACTGACGTGACCATCATTATACTAAACAGCATCCTGTCACGTGACTAATGCAACTTGGATTTAACTTGTCGTCAGGACTTATTGACCCCAAATCTAGCATGTTACAATATTTGACCAAAAAATGTCATTTCTCTTTTACTTTCTGGACGGACGTAGGCGACCACGTGTTCCCACCTCTCGCCACCACCCCCCCTTCCCTTTCTCTCTCTCCCGCGAACCTTTCCAATCTGTCATTTGAACTTTCTTTTCTCTTTTTCAGTAAAAAAAAAGGGCGAATTAAAATCGTCAAATTATTTTCGCTGTGTAGGAAGCAGAATTAATTTGAGAGGTTCTAAACTTCTAAATGATGCTATGATTCCTCTTGTTTCACTTCTGTCTTATTTTTGTTTTGTTTTTTGGCAGGCTCATTATGTCGAGTGAAGATGCGGCTGCGCAGACGATCGTCTATTGTGCCACAGAGAAAAGATTAAAGAATGGAGAGGTTTACTTTGATTGCAGACCTTCCAAATATGTCAGCCACTTGGTAGATGATGACGTCATCAGAGAAAAACTTTGGGATGTCAGTCTGGAGGTGACGCAGTTAAACCACCGTAAAAATGGAAAAACCATAACATCGTGAAAAGCGACGATATGACCCATCTCCATGGTGATGTTGTGTACCACTCCCCACCCTTCGTCTTATCATTCTTCACCATCTAAACCTTGTTACTCTTATTTCCTATTTTTTTTTTTTTTTTTGTCTTTGGTGGGGGCGTATGGAAAGCCATTTTAACATTTAATCGGGAATTTTAGATATCTTAAATTGTTTCTTGTTTCAGATATCTTAAATTAAATTCGAGATATCTTAAATTTAATTCGAGATATCTGAAATTTTATTTCAGATATCTGAAATTGAATTCGAAATATTCGAGTAAAATAGATTTCGAGATATCTGAAATTCTTATTCAGATATCTGAAATTGAATTCGAGATATCTGAAATTCTAATTCGAGATATCAGAAATTGAATTCCAGATATCTGCAATTGAATTCCAGATATCTGAAATGCATTGAAGAAATTCCCGATTAAATGTTAAAATGGCGTAGGCCTACGTATGGAAAGCCATTTTAACATTTAATCGGGAATTTTCAGATATCTGAAATTGAATTCGAGATATCTGTAATTGAATTCGAGATATCTGAAATTCTATTTCAGATATCTGAAATTGAATTCGAGATATCTGCAATTGAATTCGAGATATCTGCAATTGAATTCGAGATATCTGAAATAGAATTTCAGATATCTCGAATTCAATTACAGATATCTCGAATTCAATTTCAGATATCTCGAAATCAATTTCAGATATCTGAAATTCTCTGGTATTTCGAGATATCTGAAATTTATTTTAAGATATCTTCAATTATTTGTAGATATCTTAAATAAATTGGAGATATATCTGTAAAGTTATTTCGAGATATCTGAAATTCCTTATTAAATGTTAAAACGGCTTTCCATAGGGGCGGGGAGGTGCATGCATGTCGTTAAAGATGTTCACGACAGTAACCTCTATCACATATATCAATTTGCTAGAACTGTCAGCTTCTATTCGTGTAAGGTTCTGTATGTAGTGTATCTGTATACTCTTACAATATGACCAACGACAAGTCATCCTGCCAATGTATATCGAGGCTTGTAGCACTTCCGCGATATAATTTAAGCGGGAAAATATGAGATTAAAACTAAAAATAAGAAAAGAAAGTATTTATTCATTGTATTCATAATTTATTTTACATTTATTTCTTAGGTGGCATTCCTGTACAGTAACAAGTATATTGCTGAGGTAAAACCGATAAGGGCAAGATATGAAAAAAAAAAAACTTAAAAACACAACACGTGATTGAGGAAGCTATATGTGATGACGTCATAATACGCGCCATCTTCCTGTAGGAAAATGTTAAATGCTCCCCTTGGGTACACGTCCATGTTTAAACTTAGATTTTGCGACATCGATGAAAATGTAACAAGTATACAACCAAACTAACCGATATCGGTTGCATGGATTAGTTTTCGATTTCTTCACCACAAACCAACCGTTATCTATCTGGCAACACTGTTCCTATGGTTACACTGTGTGCCGTTCGTTTGTGAGTAATGCAACACACTATATCCGTGTCTATATACGACCGTTCATATTGATGTATTGTTTAACAGCAAGTGCCTATGACACGTGCATGGTCATCATGCGTCTTACAAACTCGGTTTTAGAAAGAACTTGACACAAAAATTGTAATCTTTACTCTCACCAGCATCTCAAATATTTGGAGTAAAATAAAAAAAAAACGTACGAGGGGTTTATAATCAACTATATGCGTTCATTAACTCTCGAATTATAGCACGTACTGTACAAGCACGTGCCAACGT
The DNA here is from genome assembly GCF_037975245.1 of Apostichopus japonicus. Taxonomy (NCBI): domain Eukaryota; kingdom Metazoa; phylum Echinodermata; class Holothuroidea; order Aspidochirotida; family Stichopodidae; genus Apostichopus; species Apostichopus japonicus. Next base: position 3,782,135 of record NC_092575.1, on the reverse strand, counting down.
TAGTACTCAAACTACCAGTAGCCTACGTTTTGACTGTGATTTCAAATACTCCGAAAAAAGATTTCACAACTATTTTTTTTTCTATATTATTAATATTATCATTTTCTTTCTCAATTTGTAAGCCGAAAAATTGTACAATGTAAATATTTCATGAAAGGTAAAAAAATACAGATGGATCCATACATTTAGAATATAATAAAGGATGTTGGTCGGTTGTCATTATCACACAGCAAAACAGTCTATTTGAATTTTTTTTCTTCAATTATTATAAACTACGTATATGAACAGCATTAGACGAATTAGTATCAAAAACAAGTAATAATAATAATAATAATTATGGATTATACAGGTGCGCGCAGCGCCCTAATATATAATATATAACGTTAAAATTTGCAACTCAATTAGAAAACAAGTCTACATTTCGCCTGGGTTAGATTCATATCGTTATGCAGAAATTGAAGGGAATTCTATAGAATATATTAGCAATGAAATAATTCTATTTACAATGATATTTATGTGAGCAAACATAACTTTGGATAAAATGGTTACATGAATAATTCAAAAGACAGAACGTATGTTCCTTTCATGCAGTAAACAATAAATGCATAATAATGATGAAAACTGCCATGGACGAAGAAAAAAAAAACACTTTTTTTTGTGTTTGTATGTTGTAATTGTTAAATAATTTTTTTCTCCATACCTTTTGTTATGATTGTTTTGTTGTTATTGTTGTAGATGGACTGTATATTTACGTCCGATATAGAACATGTTCATTACAACACGAAGTTTATGTGACAGGGTATATTTACCGTCATAAAGACATTTATCATTTTCTCAGTTGAAATATAAAATTAAAAACAGTTTTTTTTGTAGTATGATTTAAAAAAAAAATTAAACCTATACCGAGTATTGACCTTGATTTCAATTCTATCACCTATCGAAACCCTCCTAGTTATCTCTCTCTTTCTCTCTCTCTGTACCAAATGGATGTTTATAAGGGAGTAATGAGGTTCAATTGATCCAATAATCAACATTTCAAAAGTTTGAACCTTTATATCACCAGTTGGAAACAAAAGTTGGCTTTTCACGCTAATGAACAATATTGTGATGGGATTGCGGTATCGATTAGCATCGAAATTTTTTATAGAATTTGTTTTCCTCAAAATTAAGTCAGAAAGGTGCTCGAAAGATATAAGAAGAAGAAAAAGAAGAAGAAGAAGAAGAATGATGTGTTACCTTTGTCCTATGACTCAAGACCACATTATTTCATATTAGAAAATAAACGTATATTTTTTCATGGTTGCGGAATGAAATTAAAAATGTCACAAGATCTGACGGGTTTTATTTTTGTTTTTCGTGTGTTCAGAGGAAGAGGAATCTATCAGTCCCCTTTTGCAGCTGAATCATTAATTGCCCATATTTTCTCTTGTGTCTCATGATGTTAAAAGATGGTAACGTTTAAGCTATGTACGCATGCGTGCAAATAACTCAAACTCTCAACGCAAATGCAACTACTTTTACCGTAATGGGTAAACATTAATGTTATAACACTTTACAGGAAAATAATATAAGCTACTGAACTGGAGGACCCCACCTCCACCCCCACCACCCCTTCGTACTCCCCCATCCCATTCAATGATCAAAACTATTCGAAAACTTGTCAAAATCACTCAGTTTCGAAACTCAATCGTAAGTGATTTGGTCATAAAATGGAGCTGTTGTTATTTTCGTGTGCATGGTGAGTCAGAAAGTCTATATTATAGTCCGTTTCGTTGTTAGATATTATCTTATTCATTTATGAAAAGATAAGATAAAAAAGAATATGCTCAAAACGAATAGACGTAAGCATGTCAGATGAAACTGTATAAAGGGTTGAAGGTTATCAATGAATGACTAGGCATAATATTATCATGCAGACCCGGGAGATATATACTAAACAATATTTGTATAGAAATATGGCAACTTCAATACCTCAATAGAATAACAATATGAGTCATCCAAACAGGAAGAAACAGGAAGAACTTATAAGCGCAGGCGGGTGGGCGAACTACGTCATACATTTGTTGTCTGCATGGCTCAGTGATCGAAAACGGCACCATTCGTGGGACCAGTGGAAAGCAACGACGCATTTGTGGCCTCGAACAAAACTATATCACCCTTTCGCGACCAAACGAAAAATTCGGCGCATTCGGTCCCTTGAGTAGGCAGCGGCGACTCGGTTATAGCCTTGGTCAAGACTTTCGTTATATATATATATATAAATATCGTCGAATTATAATATCATACTGAGGGCGCCCTTCCACATTTCTGCCTGTAAGGGGAAAAAACGGTTTTGACAGATTTTCGAAGGACGATGTGAGGGCGCACTGTAACAGCAGAATGCCAGGGTATTGGGTATTCATACACAGGCTACTCGTCTTACTGACATTGCAGTAACATGTAACTCTTTCTTAACTGACCATTTTAGCCGATTTGGAGTTGCTAGACTTTTTCTTATATAGTAATAGAGTACGAGTTTGCAAGAAAGTGGTTGAAGTATAGGAAACCAAGTACATTAAGCTATATATATTAATTTGGAAATTTGGAAGCGATTCACTGATTTGAAAAGAGCAGATAAAATAACACATTTGTTCGTTATTTTGCTATGGGTAATAAATTCAATGATGCGAAATAATATTTACATAAGTTTTCGAGAAGACTTGGGTTGCTAAATTAGTTATTAAAAAAAAATAGTAAAAGCAACTTATTTTAATATGACGAGCATATTGATCGTACTGTAATCGTGTTGTAAATTTTGTAGTTGTTAACATTCTGTCTTGAAAAAAATTGGTTGGCCAAAAAAAAAAATCATACATGATGAAAAGTGTAAAAGTAAATGTGTCATTTACAGAGACACTCGTCATTTGCCAATGATTCGAGAGAAAAACAATTGTATGATCATGATAATAATAGGCTATAGTAAAATAAGTAGAGGAACAGATTGTTAAATCAAGTCTGTTTACAATGAAAAACAAAGCAATCTTAACATTTTTCCTCCTTCTCCTTCAAAAGAGATAATAATCATTTGCAGGAAAATAAACGTAAAAAAAAGAAGAGAAGTCAATAACGAGAAAGATCCAAAAGGCAACTACCGAATGATTCGGGCAGTCGACCGAGTGACGTCATTGAAATATCGCCGTTCAATTCATGACCCGAGAAGTAACGTACAATAATGATTTTTCAAACACAAAATCACCTGCACCATATATATGTAGTTCCTCGAAAATCTCTACAATCAGAAAGAGGTGGTTTACATATACTACAGGCAAAGATGAATCTAAAGTTCTCATTTGTAGGGAGTGGTTGTTCTTCTACCAAGTCGTGATTGGTGACATTTCTGCGCATCCTCCGTGTGACGTAATGGAATTTTCCATTTGCAAAGCGAAAGTTATTCGCCCGGCACATCGTTCTGCATGGATTACTGAATTTACTGTATCATATGACAGACATCAACAGGAACTTTCTGTGGGTATAATAAATATGGTAAAAGAAAATTGTATTTGCGACAAGGCCCACGTAGAAAACCTAATAATAAAATGATATTGAAAAAAATAAACTTGCTATATACTTATACTATGAGAGGTAAGATATGGGTCTAATCCAAACTGATAGCTTAGGCTTTGTCAACACCCCGTGCACTATGTATAGTAGGCTATATTAAAAGTTTTGTGTGTTTCCTCTGTCACTTTATAGTCTCCTTAAAGATCATCAGTATATATACCCCAAACTTTTACATTCTCAAACATTAATAGAAGTTTTTAAATATACTTCCCTGGTGGTTCTACATCTCCAAGTTACCTTCAGACATTGAGAAGTATTTAATTAGACAATTAAAAAGGCGGTAGTAAATATCTTGTTGAAGTTCTAATATGGGTGACCATTATTTGACTTTCTATCATATTTGGGGCCAATAGTGATCACCTTTAACTATTACCACTATTACATTATATTACTATTACACCTTTAACTATTACACCTTTGACTATTACACCTTTAACTATTACATGGCGTGGTTAAAAGTACTAGGATCTAAAACCTTGTTCTGCCTTTTGTCAAGAATGGTCCAAAATTTCAACTCAACAAAATACCCATCTTTAAATTGTGGATGCTTTTATTTACCTGCTACATTCCATGGATTTGATCTCAGTGGTTGGAGGCTCATTGGGTCAGTGTCAGTCATCAACTATTAAAAAAAGAAAGAGCGCCAAGTATTTAAAAAAAATACCAACAGTCCAATTACCGACATCGTTAAACAAACGTTGTAAGTTCTCAATTTTTTTTCGCAGTAATTCTCTTTTCACATCATACAATTTTTTGGGCCCCCTCCCCCCCCCCCCTCCCCAAAAAGAAAAATGGCAAAATCGAAAATAAAAAAACAAACAAAAACAAAGAACAAGAAGCAAACGCTCCTCTTACAAAGGAAATGTCAAGGGAAAATATTAGCATACCTTTGCTGAACTGCATTCTGCTATCATGCCGTTATTTCTTGCACCTTGGAGCTTCTCTGCCCATTCCTAAACAAGGAACAAATTGCACCACAAAATACTTTGAATACTACTTGGTTTGTAGATTTCTTAATTTTTCTAAGTTGTTTGTGTTGTTTCTCGCTTTTAATTTGTTTATAACAGGATTAATTAAAACCCCGAATTCTTGGCTACGGGCCAGCACAGGATGGAGGGAGGGGAGGGGTGAAAAAGCTATGGATTACGTTCACTCAATAGTACAACGCAATTGAAAATATTTCAAAAGTTATTTAATAACCTACACTGTACTTTAAAAAACATCGCACGGGAAGATGAAAGTTTACGAGGTCAGAAATTGTACTGAATGTCACATATACCATGATACTAAGAAGGATATTTCATTTGTAAAGGGGGTGCGAAAGGAGATGAGTGAGTCCACTCCTTCCCCTACCCCTACCCCTCCCCCGCCCACAGGTTTCGATTTAAGGATGAAGAGAGGCAAAGTAATTTTTTAGGGGAAGTGACATCTTGCCTTGTATTTCGCCTTGGGAAGCAGTTTTCAGCTTTCAAAAAGGTTGCAAAGACTCTTTGACAAAATTTGAAAGGCCACAATGGATTTTTTCTCCAAAATGATAGGAAAAATAGGCAGAAAAAGAAGGAACATAAAACCGTCTTTTTCATCTTCCATACGTTTCACTTTGCATTTTCTCAGAGATTGACAGACGGGAAAAGGAGGATCAATTAATTAAGCTTTAACCAATCTCTTTTCTTTTACGATTCCCGTCTCTTCTTAATAGCTGATTTCTTGGTGCAAAAATTGCTAGAACTTCCGAAGAAAGTTTTGAGCCTCGATTTAGTTTGATAACGGAGTTGCCAAAATGATCGAGATCATTATGAGGGCGCACTTAAGTCAACTTGATACATAGGAAACGACAATTGCCATCGTCAAGGGTGATTTTAAGTGCAGTCCTCTACCCCCTCCCCTCCCCTCCCCCTCCCCCACACACGCATACCTTCCCCCCAGCCCTGTCCCAAAGGGCATTACAATCATGGAAATAATCGAATAATTCCAAAGTTTACCCTTTCTCTATTCCCTTTTAGTTCTTTTCTCTTCTTGCGGTAGAATGAAGGTTTATGCCAAACGTGCTCTATAAAGACTGCCACGAAAGCTAGAATTCCGCCCATCATCAAAACGTAGAAGGCGCCCCCAATCGTTTGGAGTTGTATAGCGTCGGCCTTCGTGTTGGCGTCAGATTTTTGTTCCTCTCTGCACTGCGAATCCTTCAGAAACCAACGTTTTCTGTATTCCTCTATGATTCCCTTTTCTTGCATTTTAAGTATCCTGAAAGTAACGTATAGAGAAGGAGTGTTTTTTTTAGCTGTTTTGCTGAAGTTGTCACACGACAGTTATTTCTATCACATAAATTAATTATGATGGTTGGGGATGTGTTTCCTGCCCGTGGAGAGTGGGGTGAGGAGGGGTGGGGTGGGTTGAGCTTTGTTGATGATGTTGATGATGCTTGGGTTTCAGTCTCCTGGCTGTGGATGGTGGGGTGCGGGGTGCGGGGTGCGGAGGGGGGGTGATAAGGGGGTGGGTTGTGTTGATCAACGATGATGCTTGGGTTTGTGTCTCCTGCCCGTGGAGAGTGGGTGAGGAGGGGGTGGGATGAGGAGGAGGTGGGTTGAGCCTTATCAATGGTGGTGGTTGGGTTAGTGTCTCCTGGTCGTGAGTGGGGGTAAGGAGGGGTGGAGTGAGGAGCGGTGGGTTGAGTTGTTCAATGGTGATGGTTGGGTTGGTGTCTCCTTTTAATATAAATAATTCTAAATCTATAAAGCTAAGATTCCAACTTACACCATGGATAGGTCGTCCGTGTATGGGACATCTTGCGGTGTAGCGATACCATATCCCTTTAAATTAAATGGTTTCCCCACTGTCATTAAATCACATTCCGTTTGCTTGATATAATCTAAAATTGGAGCGTCCCAGAAGAACGCGTATTTCTCCGTTTTGACCCGGTTGTAACCGTTCTCCGCGGTCTTGACCCAGGGGTCAACTCCGGCTTTGTTCATTTGGGACCACATCATGTCGTACGGTGACTCCTCTTTCCGTTGCTCGAAGAATCTGTGTAAGCTGCTATTTTCGATGGTTCCGTAAACCACCACACTCTGACGTGCGAGGTCATCCAGTGACGTAATCGGGTTCTCCATCCGGGTCACCGTTAAGAAGGCGGCTAAATTAGCAGTGTACGTAGCCGTGATAATGAGGGCGAAGAACCACCAGAACGCACTGAGGATTCTCCCGGACATCGAGATCGGGGTTGAGTCACCCCCTACAATAGAGGTATAGAGAGTAAGAGGAAAAGGAGAGAGTTATTTCGGAATCAATACATTCCTAGAGACGTCATATTTTTGTTTCCGGTGTACTTAGGGTATTTTTCTCTTGTGGTGGGGGTGGAGTGGGGTGGGGGTATGAAGAAGAAGGCGAGGGAAACGGGAATATGAAGGGCCTCATAGTTTCGAAACCGCAAAAATATTAGAAATCGTGATAACTTGATACCGTTTGAGTTTATTCCCTTTATTTTACAGTATAGACTTGACACTTATCAAAGAGTATAAAAAGAACAGTAACTGAAACTATTGCAACCCCTCGCATCCTCTTATCGTTTCCCCTCCCACCTCCCGAATTGAGTCCATCTTCCAATGTTCGTTTATCCATTCAATTAAAGAGCCGCTGTGGTCTACGAATGTAAGCCCACTCTCCCCCTGTCGCATTCGATTTTCACAAAATATATGCCCCTTTCTGAGCACATGTTTTTATTTTATTTCTCCGTCGTTTACCTGTCTGTGAAGTTTCCCTCCCAATTCGTCGCCCACCACACTACGGTTGACAATCCACACTCCCACTACTGGTCACCCACCGCCTAACCCACATCTGCCTCATTTAATCCATCTTCAACTAGGTCTTTACAAAGTTTTGCAAAAGGTAAAAAAAAAAAGAATTATCAATCAGAGGAGAGTTAAATTTTGTTTGAGTTTAAAACATCTGGCCAATATAAATATATATATATATTTATATATATATATACATAAGTATGCCACATAATGCACCCAGCGGTTATATAGTACCACATACCACATAATGTTACCTGCATTCATTAGATGTGTTGAAGCAGACAAAACAGCGTGGTCGTTCTTAACAAAGGTGCACTGGCAGAGCCCACTTTGAAAAGAGCCCACTTAACAAAGATGCAATAAGCTGACAGAGCCCACTTTGCAAATATGAATCACGATAATTTAACGCTGTGAATCTAGTTTCGTTGCAGTCGGCATACCCCGCCATCTTTAACAACGAATGCGACCAGCATAATACAACATATCAGAGAAAATTACACTATTTGAAAAAAATTGAATCCAACGAGAAATGGAAAATGGTTCTGTGATTGAAGAAGATCCTGCTAGGATCGAAACGTCAGGCCAACCTACTTTTACACATTCTCCTACACAGGCTCTCTAGTGGATAAGCAGTTTGCTAACAGTTTTATTTTATTTTGGTTCTGTGATTGTTAGTTAAAAAGCGCTGCAACCATAGCTGTTATAATAATAATACATAATTTGTATATAGCGCCAAACAAACCATGAAATAATTCTCGTAGCGCTTAAGTTGAATATGTTAAGTTGTTAAGTTGAATATGTTTTTTCTTCTAATTCTAAGAAAGAAGGAAAGAATATTTGCCTTGATTTGGGTTCTCTTCCATATCCAAGTTCCAATTAGCTGTAACAAACACAGAAATATAGACGCAGAAATGGGAATCATGTTTTGATTGGCTAAGATTGATCATAAATTTGCATAACTATAAATTTTTGAAGGAAGAAGGAGAGAAATGTTTTTGTCCTCTTACAGAATTTCCTTCTTGAGCATTTTACCTGATTGGTTATGAATACATTTTCTATAGTGATAAAAGTGAAATACCGCCATCTAACCTGCTAAGAGGCGCCATTTGGGTCAAATACTTTTTATGCTTCGTGCAATATCCCAATCGTTTATTTCTGCCATTGTACTCGAATAATTTGTGATATCTTTAGACCTTTCAGTAAAACATAAAAAGAGCCACTGGCAGCTTGAATGAATGTTGAGCAGGCCTAAATTTGCGGGCATTGCAGTTGAAGTTTTTCGGTTTAAAATGGGCAAAGACCACAGGCAGACAGGCATGAAATTAATGCCTGCAAGAGGAACACTCTGGAAAACAAACAGACTAATTCATTCTTTCCTTCTCTCTTCTACATTAGAGAAATATTTAAGTACACTTGTTAAGTTTTTTTATGTTATAGCGTTTGATATGTTTATAGAAAAGTCAAAAATGGTATAGAAGTATAAAGTGGAAATGAAATATTGTTAAAATGTATAAAACAGTATTAAAAAGGAGGAGAAGAGAGAGAGAGAGAAATATAAATGTTATGATGAGCATTTACATATTTATATATATTTATTTAAAAATGTAGTATAAAGTTAGAAAGAAAATGTAAACAAGAATAAAATATTAGTTCAAATGCAAAGAAAGAACTAGGGAAATGAAGAAAAAAAATAATGAGGAATAAATTAGGAATAAACAAATAAGTAACATAAATCAATAATGACAATGATAAAAGTTGAGATGTTATTATGTATAATAGACAATCATAAAAGATAGAAGAAAATTGATGATTAAAGAAATGTAAAACTAAAACCAAACATACATAAAAATGAACGAATAATCAAAACAAACGAACATACATACAATTCGACATAGAAACGGTTAAGGTTAGCAATTGTGTTGTAAATTATATATTATCAAGGAAGAGTTTAAGAATGGTAACATATTAACAACGAGAAAGAAAGAGCAAAAAGAGTAAGCAGAACAGAAACGAAAAAGAGGAAGAAGAAGAGGCAGGCATGGAGTAAAGTAAGGCCAAAAGGTCATGCTTAACAACTTACATTTACTATTAAGAGTAACGGACACTAGGGAGAAAGATAAAAGGGTAAGCGGAAACAAAATAGGGAAGAAGACCAAAATTTACACCAAGACCACAAACCAGAAGAATGAAAAAAACATTGGAGCACATACATACGCACAACCCACATCCATCCCCTCCTCTTGCCCCACCCTCAAACCTGGCAATAAGCTTTATGGTTACCTGAGTAGAGGAGCAGACGATTTCAACGCTAATAAAAGGAGCACAGGGGTAATAACAGAGCCAATAAACAGGTACAACCGAAGTGAAAGACATGTAAACAGAACAATCATTTTTGTTACATGATTGTTCTGTTTTCAACTTGTGACGTGAAAGAATAAAGCTGGAAGAACAATGCTTTTAAATTGTTTGCATATAGTAAGCCTCTTTGACTTCCAGAGTAAATGGGTTTTAATTGTTATAAGAGTAGGAGGTGGGAAGGTAGTGATGGGGGGGGGGGGGGTCGTTCTAATGATCAGGAACACCCTATTCAAATTCAACTTTTCCGGTTTAAAACGATAGAGAATGTATTTATTTTCATTTTGATGAAATGATTTGACTTTATATTTTAGATCTCCAAACGTTGGTCAACGAGCCATGCATGTTTTTGTGTAGGCCATGAACGTGGCTAGACTGCAATGCTTTCATTCGTCTTGGAAACAGTAACCTATAACGCCACACAATAAGGATGAAACAACACACAGCGATGCAGTACACGTAGATATTCGTAACGTAACGGAGTATATACCGTACCTTGTTGCATACAGGACGCGAAGGCAAACCACATACTGTTCTTGAGGTCGAATTCATCATAGCCTATCTCTCCTCCGCTACGTCCGTATAAAGAATAGGGACTGAGACGGTCCAAAATAAATATAAGGAAGCCCACTATTACTAGGGCCGCACTCACGCAGCCCCACACCTGTAGGGGAGAGAGGGTAAAAAGTAGAGGTATACTCATTATAAGGCTTCTGACGTATACGGGGTGGGTGGGGTGGTGGTGGGGTGAGGAAGGGCCACACTCACGCAGCCCCTAGCCTGTAGGGGAGAGAGGGTGAAAATAGAGGTATAGTCATTATCAGGGTTCTGACGTATACGGGCGGGTGGGGTGGTGGTGGGTGAGGAAGGGCCACACTCACGCAGCCCCACACCTGTAGGAGAGAGAGGGTAAAATATAGAGGTATATATAGTCATTATAAGGGTTCTGACGTATACGGGCGGGTGGGGTGGTGGTGGGAGAGTGAATGAATGTGTGGGGGCGGGGGAATAAGTCGGTGCAAGAAAGTATGTATAACTATAGGGGAAGTAAAAGTCTGATCGATTCTGTTTGAGGTGGCTCGAAAGAAGAATGGGGATGGGGTGGTTTTGAAACAAGAAGTAAACGTTGGCGCACTAGGCAAGGTGTTGGAGGCAATATACATACAGGATGTAGGGAGACAGTGTAGGTGCAAGGACTTATTCTATAGGGGTAGGAGGGGGGGGTGGTGGAATAGGTTGATGGACTGAAAGAAGTGTTGGAAGTGGGGTAAAGAGAGTATGTAGGGAGGAAACAATATATATATATACTTTGTTGGCCGATTACATTGCGGTGGAGGGGGGGGGGGATCTAGGGTAGGTAAAGGTTGGCTTTGGTAGTCGTGATTCGAAACATCACTAGGCCTAACATATACCAGATGTCTGTATTAGATAGGGTCAGGGATGTTAGAGATGTAAACGACCGTGTGGAAGTGCCTGCCCCGGTACAATGGGGGCCTGGCTAGGTGTAGGAAGAGACTCATGATATACCGTGCTTGGTTACAATCATGTATACTTACTTTAGTTATCGTTGAAAAAGGTTATTGATTATGGATATTACCAAATACATACTCCCTCCCCATCCCCAATAGGGACTGGTAAACATCTTAATCGTGGACATAGGAATTAAAAATCTTGACTTAATTATTTTAAAAATTGTCTGTCAAGGTTCATTTTCACACAAGAACTCTACTATAGGTTAGAAAACGGAGAAGCATTACAAACGGAGATAAACAAATATATATAGTTGTCTTACCGTAATATCTAACGGCTCGAGAAATGCGAACGGATTTGCCTTTTTATTCGGGTTCCGCATTAATATTCCTACGCCGTAATTCATATAGGGCTTGGTGAAATCGACCACTTCCTCTCGATGGGAGTTGATAATCATTCCTGCTACCGCCATATCAGCTCTCTGTTGAACCAATGGAAGGACAACGGTTGATAAAACATCAATTTTAGCGATATGCTTTCAAAAAATAAAATCTTCCGTTTTAATCAATTTATTATCTTAGTGCATGGAATATTTACGTCTGACTTTGATTTGTTTTAATAGATTTTTTCACTGATTGACCTCAATGTATCCCTCCTGTACACAAATTGGTGTTGTCTTGAATTCGGGTCCTTGCTGATCTTAGAGACTTAATAATAATAATAATCGATTTTTATTTAGCGCTTTATACCAGCAATAGGTCTCAAAGCGCGTTACAGGCGTTAAAGTATCCCTGGTCAATGATAACCTGTCCCAGAGACAAACCCTCCAGGTGGCTGCAGTTATATACTGCGCCCAATCACAAGTTACCTCACAGGTACCCATTTAAACCCCTGGGTGGAGAGAGGCAATTGAGATAAAGCATCTCGCCAAAGGACACAACGTAATGAACTAGGCCGGATCAAGGGTGGATCACGAGTCCGACACCTTAACCAATTGTCCACCACGCTCTCCAAACACGTTAAAACTAATGAGTTTTAAGGGGATTCAAAATTAAAGCCTTGAGAAAGAGATTTGTAAGGAAGATGAAATTTGCGTTGACCCAAAAATTAGGTAAGTGAGGGCGCAGTGCTAAAATGTTAACAACTCTTTTTCAGCTACGTTGTTTAGAGTGTGCATATACGGTAGAATGGAGACTGGTAAGAGAATAGTGAAGTAAATCCCATACAGTGGTATAAAGACTCCGCGTCAAATGTCTATATAAACTAGTTGTATACAAGAAACAACAAGAAAAAACAATTGATTTAAATTCACCGTAAAATATTGAGATTAGTAAGTGATGATAAATCAGCTTGCTAAGTTAAATGTAGGTAATGCCTCATTTGAAAAATTGAAGAATAAAATATTAATAATAAATGAACAAATAACCACTCATTTTTTATTAAAAATATTTTTCTTTTTTTTATAATATACTCAGTTGTGTAAATAACGTTTTGACGGCACTTCAACATATTCCTTATATGATTTTGATACACTATGCAGAAGGTTTTATAGAGGATCTATTTACCCCGTAATAAACTTCTCCGACAAGTCCGTTCCAGGTATTATCCAGATTCTGTCCGCCGTATTTTTCATCGGGTGTTAGATAAAGCTTGTATTCAAAATCGAGTTCTTTTGCTATGTAATTCAACATATCGATACAAAATCCAGAAAATTTAGGTCCGTTGACCGTGTCGTCTACACTTACGAATGGTGCTTCCTGGAAGAAGATGATGATAATAATAATAACAAAAACAACAGCAACAATAATAATTATAAAAATAAGAAGAAAAGTATGGATTTTGTTAATATTATATTTATATTAAATGAGACACAAACCCAACCATCATATTTAATCTGTGTGATAGAGATGATTGTAAACCACAACTCCCCCGTCCCCCCCCCAAACAATAACCCTGCCCCATCCCCCCAAAAACAGCTAATGGCAGACAAAAATGCCAGTACAGGTCATAAACATATAACGCATGTATGCGGTACAGCCACCCGAAACACACAGAGAACACAGCTATACTACTGTAGATCTTAAAGTTTTGTACCAGAGTAAAAACTGGACGGTGCTATATTAATCGGTAGCATGTGCTATTTAGGATTACAGTAAGAACTCGGGATATTGGTAATTTTAACAAATCCAGTTGTTGGAATTTGTTGGGATTAAACATATCCTCGGTTTCTTACTGTAATCCTAATAGCACATGCTACCGATTTATCAGATTTGTCAGCACAATCCAGTTTTTACTACATGTGGTACAAAGTTTGAAGATTTACAGTAGTTACTGTAATCTCTGTGTGAATCGGCTGCAAAACAGTTGAAACGTCTTCAGAATGTAGCACCCTCGATTTTTGTCTTAAGGGAGACACCCCCCCTGACGTCATAACAACCTTCCCTCGGCCCCAGTACCAAAAAAAGTGGCTACCCCTGTGGTAAAGCCTATATCGTTTACAAAAAGTCATCAATGCAGATCTTAAATTAAACCTTAATTCTTGACGAAAAATATGGATTTGCCCATCCACACTACGAAGGCTGGCTTCGAGCCTGATAAATAATTTAACATGATATTAATTTAACATCATCAAAGGTGAAAAGAGCAAGCAAATGATTGTTAAGAACCGTTTCACCAGATCCGAACACTTAGACTGGCATGCAGTTAATCAGTTGTTACTAAAATAAATTGTAAACAAAAATGGTGTAATTTTGGTACCTGACTTGTTACATCATCACTCTTATACCAGAAAGTAATCATATTTCATATTTGCTCAAGGACATTTGAATGACACGAGTCGTTGTATGGTAAAGTCAACCAACTATGCCACAAACAGTGTTTTGATATATTTATATACGTTATCAAAATGCGATACACATTTTGCATATTTTATAACTGTAAAGATACAGACCAGGTAGACACCCGAATGCGATAAACAAGCTTACAGTATCAATAATTTATTAAAGCTATAGTCTATACAAGATCCTTTATTGATAAAAGACATGACATCAACTCATCTGGGAGTAAAGAATGTTCAGTGAACATTTGAAAAGAATTATAACGAGATACGATAGTTTAATTCCCAAGATAGTGTATCTTCCAACACTCCCACACCATGAATAATAAGTAATAACAGTATATATATAAATATTCATGTCGTCTGTCGCATTACTATACGCTTAGAGGTAGTCTCTTGTCAGTCGTTTTAGAAATATAGGCCTATATGTACTTACAGCAATAGTGACGATGGTATAAGTTTTATTCATCGCCCGTAAGCTCTTGGTAAAGGGTGTCTGGAGTAAAGTTAAGTTATCGCTACTGTTCCAAGTTCCAATCTGAAAATTAAAGAGAGAGAGAGAGGTGTAATCTGATTCGTAACAGGCCTGTGTAGTGTAATGGAAATGTACTTTTGTTGCACTTTTTGAACACACTGAAGGACCTTGTTATAAACACCGAATAATAAATTCCTAGAGCGCCGCTTTTGGTGAGTTCATATGTATTGATATCAGACAAGCCTGAGTTAATGACCGAAGAGATATATGCTTATGTACAGGTATCTATTTCATACCATACAAAAAAGTGCACAAATAGGTCATGAGGCGTGAATTCATAACTGTTGAACAGTAATAGGGATGCTTGCAAAATTGTATCATGTCTAAATGTATTGTATCTATATGTAATTTTATTCAGAGCTAATATATTACGAAGATCTGAAGAAATTGTTGTATAAAGCTTGTATACGTTTTCTTTCAGTGCAGTCTATGGTGATTATTCTCTATGTAGCCCCCCCCCCCCTACTCTCATCTCCAACAACCCTTTTTTTGCAGAGAACAACCCAACAAATGCAGAAATTTGGTAAACGCCTCGCATGGAAGTGTTGAAGGAGGGCCCATTGGACTTGCTGGCCTCTTAAACCTGGGGTTCCCCTATAGGCCCCTTTACCACATCAGTATATTGGATGATCCGTCGCTAAAATGTAACCACTCAATAAAGTGAGGTTTACTGTTGGCTGCGTTTTGCTTTCATCGTGTATTTTCCACTTTGCAGCAGCGCCAAACTATCAGAGACATATTAGTTTACATCATGCATGGGCCGTATCCTTACATAGGTGCACAGCATCTACTGGTGAGACTTTTGGCGTTCCATACTCATTCTGATTTGTTTAGCTCATATTCTTTCGTTATCTGTCTAATGACTGCATTTTGCTGTTGCTCTTTAAGGTACATCCTACTCCGTCCGTAATTTCCCCCACTCACTCACCCACCCACCCCCCACCCGCCCCGCTACCCACGCCTCTGTGGCGGGCAAAAAGCAGACGTACGTAGGAAGTGTATTAACAGCCAAAGCGAAAATGGAAGTTTTTTTTATAACATGCATGTGGGACGAGTCTGCCCTAAAGCTTCATGGACAAATAAAATTGGCGCCAAATTAAATCACAAATTCTAGTTTCACCCGGGAAGGCCTACATTAGGTATTTTGTGTAATGTTTGTTTTTTATTATAAGACCGTTATTAGCATTATGTTTCAGTATTTCAGAAATCTTTGAGCAAGCAATTTAGGTCAACATTAACCAAGCCGCATTTGATATACCATTGAAATTGGATCAAGAAAAATTGAAAGCTGGTAGCTCTTTTGTAGTAGACTTGCTTTCCAGCCACTTTGACTTATCATCATCAACTGTTGTTTGTTTTGTTTTTTTCTTCCTTTTATTATGCAATCAATATTTTACAACGATGAATGCTAAACAGTTTCAATTAATTGGGCAGACTAATTGGAGACATTTGTAATATCTTCTTGTCCATAAAGAAAATCTCATTTCTTTATGCGATGGAGAATTTTCAAACTGAAAAAGAGCAAACCATTAAGTTCCATAAAACACAATAATTCAAGCACCATTGCGATATTAACAGAGCTCGAAGCACGTACGCTTTGAGACTTGGTTCATCTCTCTAGCTGTGGGGGGGGGGGGACTTGGTTCACTTTTCTAGCTGTATACTACATCGATTTTATCAGTACAGAGCAAATGAGGAAGATATATGGAAGCATTTTATAATTATCTAGTGAGACATCATCGACTTCCAAGTTAACTCCGATTTCACCGACAAAATAATCAACTGTAAAAAAATTCCTTTTGATCTGGGATTGTCAACTCGTGAAACTAACCATGCAGGCTTCCAGACATTCACACAATTTTATATTTGAAAGCCAATCTTAAAACATCTATTCAAATTGCAATTGGGGAATGGATTGGGTATACCACGAGGAAATATTTTTCACCCAGGAGCAAGGTCATAAATTGCAAACCGTTGAAATTGTAAACCTCTCTAATGAAATTGGAAACAATTTTATTGTCACAATTCATTACATAAACTATGTAGACGGTTCAATTGATGTACATTGAAAAGCACTTTGTCTCTATACCAATTAAGCGTTGACGTATGTTGTTGTTAAAGAATATGAAAATCGATTAAAACAAAAATCTTTTTTCCCCCTTCAAATTATTAAATACTGTTCAATGTCATTTTCGTCATCTCGAAAATAAAAATAAAAGATGGAAAAAAATGAGTGACAAGAGTTGGGATTGTGAATTTCAAGTTGATAGGATTTTGACCAGAAATGTTGCACCGTGCTATATAATGACTAATGCATTTCATTAATAATAATTAAAGGGGAAACCTACTCAAACCTCATCTTAGCTGATACGGCAGAGATCTTTGGGATGAATACGGTATATCCCCAAATTGCTAAGACAAAAATCTTGCTCCGTTTCGGAGATATGATAGATCATTAAAAGTTGAGTCGGGGTTGGGGGTGGGGGGGTGGGGTGGGGTGGGGTGGGGGAGGGGATAGATGTCTCATTTTGTTAAATATGTTATGTTCGATACTGCCAATGTATAGAATTTGAAACATTTTACTTTCTTCACTATGTCTACTTACAGTAGACTTTTGACCATGTTAACAATCGAAACCAAACTTCATCATAAGGTTAGTTTCATAGCTCTATTATTTTAAATTTAGAAATTTGCAAAACTCATCTCCATTACAGAAATCAGCCATTTCAATATAAATAATAATAATAATAGTAATGATGATAATAATGATGATAATGATAATAATAATATAACGATGATGATGATGATGATGATGATGATGATGATGATGATGATGATGATGATGATGATGATGATGATGATGATGATGATGATGATGATGATGATGATGATGATGATGATGATGATGATGATGATGATGATGATGATGATGATGATGATGAGGATGATGATGAGGATGAGGATGAGGATGATGAGGATGATGAGGATGAGGATGAGGATGAGGATGAGGATGAGGATGAGGATGATGATGATGATGATGATGATGATGATGATGATGATGATGATGATGATGATGATGATGATGATGATGATGATGATGATGATGATGATGATGATGATGATGATGATGATGATGATGATGATGATGATGATGATGATGATGAGGATGAGGATGAGGATGAGGATGAAGATGAGGATGAGGGTGAGGGTGAGGATGAGGGTGAGGATGAGGGTGAGGATGAGGATGAGGATGAGGATGAGGATGAGGATGATAAATAACAAGTGAAGTATACATGAGGCTCGATGATGGTCATATTTAGACTTGATCAAGCCTTCAACCTTGGGTTTGTCAAGCAACATTAAATCTATCATATCTCCCAAATGGACAAATACATAGGGGAAGTTGTTTAAATATCTTCATATCACATATACATCAATGATGATGGTTGTGGTAGTGTCTCCCATTAAAACTTACCCTCCATGACGTGGTGACGTTGTTTCGGGATTCGACGCTCATTATATCCATATTATATTCCGCATTATAACCACTTTCGTTGAACCGAACTATTCCGAGTAAGCCTTGCATATCGTCTACCTAAAATTTTTCAAACGATAGAAATGAGCGATAGATATGCATATGTACATGAATGAATAAATAAAAAAAATATGAAACAAATGATATAATTAACTTCAATAAAAATAAATAAAATGATCCGCTTTCAAACGATTTTCGATATCGGTTAAAATCGGCGAAACGTGTTAACGTATAATTATTAACTCATTACTCTATTTCATATTTCATTTGGGCCTTGCTGGTTTAATATCACAGCTATAAAGGATGATCCATATTTCTGATATGGCATACTCACTTAAAATTGTAGCATCTTCACTTAAAACAAAGAGTTTTAATATTCAAAGCAATAATAACATCCGATACTTCTTTATCAAACCGAGGAACAAAATGTGTCAAATGTTTTAATTAATAATATCCAGTTTAATTGAAAACAATTCATTATGTTCTTTTGCTATTGATGCCATCCGTCAAACACGCGCCGATCTCGTGTTACGTCAAAATTTGATGATAAAATAATGAAATTGATATACTTTCATGGGAAATTAAAACGATTTATAATTATCAAAGTTATTGCACAAAAAAATTTGAGTTTTGTTTATTCTTATTTGGTTTGCCCGTAATTATCGAATATGAATTTAAATGAAAAAAATAATAATATCTGGAAATTTTACTCTCAGTCGATAACCTTCTTCGAAAGTTTCTCGTTTCAGATCCCCTACGGCTACACGGTATCTTTAATAATAAATGTAATAACGACTGTCATTACCACTTTTTTTATGGAGTTTTCTCTAGAATAAAAAAAATAAAAAAATACTTCACTGAGATATGATTTGTCTGACAGGTGTAAAAAGAAAGTTCAAATGAGACGCAAATACTAAATGAAAGGTTGCAATAAGTTGAATTTATCCCGAGATATGAGCTGCCAAACTAAGAAGCTGTAGGGGCCTACTATAGTGTGCGATACGGTAACGTTCGCAACGAGGTTATCTCATCGTACGTTATCGCATGGTAATTTCATTGTTCATGAAAGTTTAAAACTAATAAAGTAAAACAGGTCACAATAACACTAGATTTTTTGAACTTGAGCCTCCGAGTTTTATGTATATATTGTACCCTGTGGTTTAAGCCACACCTCCCATTACTATACGATTTCAATTATATATATTTTCATTTGCCTTTGTCGTTAACCTCCATTTCATATAACATAAAGTCTGTTCAAAGTATCTCTTTCGAGATCCGGCTTTAGGAATCACACAAGTTACTTCGAGTTGGTTAAAATCATGTTTGATCTCTCTAGAGTAAGGCAAACTATGTCACCAACGGAAACGAACACATGGTATATGTGAATGTCACTCAGTCATGTGAACAAATCTTAATGGGTAAATCATCAAGGTTATACATTTCAAGTACATACCTATTAGACATGCAAGAAAAGACAAACATTGATTTTCTGAAGTTCTTTCGTCTTCAAAAGAACTCAAAGAGACAGTTATAAGAATGTTTACTAAAAAAATGGAAAACGGGGGTATTTCAGAGGTCATATTATTTGAATTTGTTTGTATTGTATTTTCATTTTAACTTGACATGATCTTTTGAATTCTGTTATGAAAATTATTCCATTACCCGTATCAACGACAAAGACAAGAAATATATGTAATGTGGGGCGATATTTGACCTCATCATTATTGTTCTACAATAACTTAAAGTATACTTAATTAATTAAAATGAATAAAAAAAATAGAACAACATTATTTTAAATTCAAATGGTTTATGAAGATTTTCAAAGGCATAATGGCGTCAACGAGTGAACCGAGGAATTTGGTGCCATTTGTTTTACTATACCTTTACATGGTACACTGTATATATAGCCTACCTTCGACCAACTTGGAATGTCGCTAGTAAAAAGTGAAAGATTAACATCTCATCCTATTCAATTTGTTAAGAATCGATAGGTTGCTTGTTAAATATCCTAAGATCGCCCTCAGAAAGATAATTTAGCCTGTCAAATTCTTAACGTTTGATTGCTTATATACATGAACCAGGATTCGACGATAGATGAAGAAGGGCAAGTATTTACTTGTTATTTTGTTAAGAGTATTCTAATACTATTGTTCTATGGTGGAAGGTGGATAGGGAAATATTCGCTAAATATATTTGCAAGCAGGTCACCTTTATAGGGTAACTCGTCGACAGGACACAGTGATGATGGCAGAAAAGAATGAAAAGTACACCCCTTAAAATCAAATTGTAGCAGTCTTTGAATTTGGAAGCATCTCCATATATTTCCTCTCTATATATCCAGTCGCTAAACATTTGAATTTTGATGTTGTCTGTATGTATATGTTAATCAAAAGATAGTACAACGCGTTGTTTCGTCCAACGCGCTGTTCCGTCCAACGCGCTGTTTCGCACGACGCGCGCAATAAAAGTTGCTGAGTGGATGAGTTACTACAACAGTGGCCCAATTCCAAATATATGTGTCTTAAAATTCGCTAAAGAAGGCGGCGGAAAATATGGGGGTTTTTTTCTTGCAAAATAATTTTACCAAGTTTTGTATAATGTAAAAAAAAAACATGTTTTAAGAACTATGCTTACTGTATTAAGCACTATAAGTTTTACCGTATATCTTCTAATGATTGCCTATTTATATGAGAGAAAGCACTGTTGACGAATACTAGTCAATTGTCGCTATAAATTTCACTAATACCACATTAAACTACAACATTCAGTATATCATTCTTTCCTCTCCTTCGAAAATTCAAATTTATACAGCTTTAAAGTAGTCGTGTGGTAACGTGAGCGGATGCTAGCATGACCACGTGACATTAATCCATTAGAAATATAGCGCGTAATACAAACTAACTTGAAAGCAATGGCTGAGATTTTTCTTGGTATTAGAAATGCAATATAATATTGCAACTTGTGTGAAAAGCAAAGAGACCGTATAGTGTACCAAATATAGCCTCCTTTTTCCCTCATCAAGTAAATTGATTTCAGATAGAGAGTTACTATCAAACATGACACAGCCCTAAAGTAATAAAACCACCGATCATACAACCGGTGCATCCCCTCTTATTCCTTCTTTTCTATAGTCACAGTTGGCTCCCCCACCCCCCTCCCACAATGTTACGATTAAACGAGACTGAAGCTTAATAAAATAACTCGAGATTTATCTCCAACGATTCCCTTCCTTTTGCCCACTTCTACATATATTTGTCTGTATGTCTAAATATAAAGGAGGCTTCATTGCAGGAGAAGACGGAAGAGGGTTCAGTCTCAAGGAGAAAGGCAGGAAGGTGGGGGGGGGGGGACATGTGATTTTAATTTGAGGTTGCATGTAGACATTAAAGTTTACTCACAACATTCCGACAGAAATGGATCCTCTGTCCATTTCCTGCCTCAAAATGCAAGCATTTGAATGTTTTTCGAAAAGGGCACCTTTCAATTACATCTCGTTTCAACACGAGGGCAATTTTGTATTTACATTTTCAGCAACAAAAAGGACGCTTTTTAAGTAACGATAAATGATAGACACGTGACCCATGTGCCTTCCCCCTTGCCCTGCCTCATTTTTAGGATCAATTATGACGTATGGCATTGATGACGTCACGTGATTATGTCAGAAAGTAACGCACGTTCATAGATATTCGTCCCTTGTCGAAAATTGTTATCGTTACATTAAATAAACAACGCCAGCACACAACTTACAGACAAAAAGATAGACAGACAGACAGACAGCTAAGTCAAACAGACAAATCTTCTGGTACTCAGAAGGAGATAATCAAATCATCCGAGCAACAGATTGGAAATCAAAAACGAACAAACAGACAACAAGACAGACAGACCAACAAACGAAACAAATTATGGAGGATAAAATAGTCAAGAAGACAAAAGCGATGATGATGAATATGGTAAAGTACCTTCGACAAAGCTCTTCTTATTCGGTTTCCTCTGCTCTTCGGTGTTTCTAGTTCTAAAAACGTCTCCATACAAGATGCAAATTGAGGCTCTTGGAATCTGTTCTTCTTGATGACGTCATGAATTGCGTTGGCCAAAGCCCAGACAGCGTCGTACATGTAAGCTCCATGGTACTAGAAGAAAAAAGGGGGAAATGAATTTATTGGTGAGCTCGATTTAGAAAAATAATAATAAAGACAAAAAGAATTGGGTAGGGAAATATATACAGACAGAAATTGAAAGCCTTATGAATTGTTTCAATAATTAAAGTTTCTGTTGTATTTGTTTTTCACTCAAATTCGACTATTATAAAAAAAATTACAATTTTCTTAACAGATATTCGAATTTGTGTATAGTTTTAATTCAAATGTAAATTAGTAAAAAAAAATGAAGTTTTCCAATTTGTTGTTTGCGCGTTATTAATATACTAAACACGAAAAAAGAGAGTAAAAATATTGAACAAAGTCTAGGAGATTGTCCTAATTTTTCTCAAGTGTCATCTTCTTTTTGAAATTCCTTTTACATCTTGGCAAACGGGGGAAATTGCTTGACAAGAAAATGTTTAGCAACAGACTGTTCTTAGATGAATTCGTGACACAGAGTCTCCACGGGATCTTGTCACGTTTGGGGGAAAAAATGGAATACTTTTAGTAAAGTTCCGGTTAATGGTAACAGCTGGGGTTTTTTTGCAATCTAATGCTGATGTTTCTGGGTTAAAAGGTAGACATTAAGTCTCTGCACCCATTAGGTCCTCAAATATTCATTGATTTACTCAAACCGACCTTGGGTTTCCTTTCAATAACATGAGACGAGTGCATTGTGTGAAATTTTCTTCTTTGGGTTACTGAATTCGCGGGCCGTAGGTAACATACTACAAGTGCATACTATATTTTCTGCTTAAAAAAAAGGGGGGGGGGAATTAAAACTAAAATACATAAAAACTTAATTCTGAGAGGATTGTTTTAAACGTGTTTGCGTTTTTAATCATCGGGCTTTTATGCTTGGATGTTAAAGAGTATAAATTCAACTAGATGTTGGTGTTTAAAAAAAATGTGTAAAAATCAGAAAGACTGAACGAATGAAGCATTTAGGAAATTTTTGGCGAGATCGTATAGTGACAAATCTTAATAAGTCAATTTGATTAACGGCCTGTGCTTCGTAAGATACATATATAACATGATATTGATATTGATGGAGTAATGCCCTCTGACAATATAGCTCATCTAGTCTGCAAGGCGCCAGCTTTATATGCAGGAAGTTACGTCATGTTATAATCACAGCTTAGTTCTTGTTCTGGCTTTTGAATGACGGATGTGTTACACACTTGGAGGAAGTTGACCCCCCCCCCCCCCAAAAAAAAAAAAACACAACTTAAACTCATTTCGACGGACGGATGATATCGTTGAAATTAGGCTGTTTAGATGACGTAGGCCTAATTTTAAAAAAAAAATAGATAATTGAACAAGAGTTTTGAAAAATACATGAATATGCAACAGGAATACATTTACATTTTCGATTGTACTATTACAAGGCTTCTATCCAATATATAGTGACTCAATATTAACTGTGGGGTAATCTATTATTAACTTCCCGCCAAATTGCTGTCTGGCAGACGACACCTTTGCTTCTCCAGTAATGTAGATATTAGATTAAGAAATGTCAACGTACCCGTTCGAACTATCTACCACAGCACAAAACACACAGACACACAGACACACAGACACACACACACACACACATATATATATATATATTGTAGGACTAATCGCAACACTTTCTGCAAATGCAAGAAAGAAAACGCGATTTGCATATTTGCTTCATCTTTACGATGGCAACTTGACCATTGTCATCTTAAATAGCATCAAAGACGTTTTTTCAGTCGAGCCAATCGCCATGCAACTATGCTCTGATATCTGCTGCTAAAAAAGCTTTAAAAAGCTTTAAAAAAAAAAAATAAATAAATACAGGTAAATGGCATTTTAAAAAGGGTTTCTGTTTCGTATCGACTTTAAGTCCAACCATCCTGAGCAAAATGAAAATAGATGTTTTTCGTTGTTAAGTCATTCTGTATCCTAACGGGATTGTACCTCCATCAAAAAAATATGGGATTTACTCTGGGGAACCGGTGGGGTGGGGGGAGGGGGATGTGGGGATCCACCGTTAGTCGTGGGATCCGCGTGCACCCCGTCCACAAAGGTTCATGCCATTGCCAAATGGGAATTTGGAATCCCCACCCAATTCTACCTTTTGAAATCCTGTATACAAAGGAAAGATTTGTGGAGGTACACATTTGCTTTGAATCAAGAATGTCTAATGTGTTAAGGAAATTCCTAGAGAAATAAGAAAAAAAATCTTACATTAATATCCATTAGAGTGTCAATGCCAAGTTCCGTTTTGTTATTTTCAAACATGTCACTCAGTTCCGGGTTAAGGGTCAACCAAGCCTCTTTAAAATTGTTGTTATGTTGGTGAATCGTGACGTTTTGCTTGCACAGAGCTAGAATTCCAGTCGTTCCATTAAAGAATTTGATGCCCCTCATGAATTTCTGTGAATTAAAAGAGTATATATAATAAAAAAAATAATAAAGGATTTTTCTCTTATTATAACAGAAATATATGTACTTTGTCGATATCTTCAAATAATAAGAGGTAAAAAAATGGTAAAATGTCACAGACTGGTGTCAGTGCAGGTTGCAATATAATATCACTTTACCAATATAAAAAACTACGAATTTAAAACGTATTAACTTTTTGCATATTTTTTTAGTGTTCGCACGGTGTAATTGTCGAACAAAACTGAAGATACCATTATATATATATTTTATTGTCAGAAGAAGTGGTAGGGTAACCAACCTTGCCATTGGGGGGGGGGGTACTCCCCTTTCCTCTACCGTGTCCCCTCTCTTGCAGAGGTAATAATGTGTCTCAATCGAAGCAAACTTACCCTGGTTTCATTTATTGTGGCTTCATGACTTGGGCTCACAAGGACATCTCTCCATTCCTGTGTTTAAATAAGAGTAATATAATTAACATAATAAATATGTTTAAAAAAAAATAGAGTTCGTATTCAATTTTTCAATTGTTATACCGTGCTAAAAGTCTTATGCTACAAGTTCTTTGTAGGAATATTACTTTTGGAGTGTGCGTACCTTACCCAATGTGCACCTGGACCCTGAAGGGGGTGTAATTCATAAACAGCGATGAAAAAGAAAATTGATTGACCATGTGTATTTTGACCTTCAGAGAGTGAAAATTGATTTCCTTTGGCAAATCAATCTTAAAGAAAGTGTTTTGTTTCTATTTGGAAGCTATTTAAAGGAAATCCATACATGCATGTTATTATTTGAGATAAAAACTCCGAAGTCCAACTGTAAAAAATTTCGGCAGATATGTCTTCCTTATCATTTTTCCTTTTTGAAAGTCTCAACTATACTCAGACTTTTTTGTTGTTTTTCTCACTATGTTGGTTATTAATTTTATATCAAACTTCAAAATGTACCAATTGAACGAGATTTATTAAATACTATGTAAATAAATATGTTACACAGTTGTCACTGAAATGAATGTTAGTACACTATAAAGATAATGTTAAGATTTAAAAGATGTAAAATTAAAAGGAATACCAACAAAAGTGTTGGGGGGAGGGAGAGAAACACTTCATGTCAAAGATATAAACATTAAAGAAAAAGTGAAAAAAAAAATCCCCACACACACTGAAACTTCCAAATATAATAGCGGTTTGGTGACGTCACTTTTAGACTTGCTGAAGTTTGATTCCTTACGAGAAATAAAAATACAAGAAGAAGAAGAAGAATGCGACAAAGAAGAAGAAGAATACAATATTTTCCCAATGGAATAGATTTTGTAAGTTTCTTTGATGGGAGGTGGGGAGGGGTGGGGAGGTGGAGGGTGGGTGGGTCGTTGGGTGGGGTTGAGGAAAAAGGGGACGCAGCAGGTCATCATACGGTTCTTCGTCAACAGGTGTATTGGTGGTTTCCTTTGTGAACTGATACTAAATAATAAATAACCGTACATGTATTGGCAACAACAACATAAGCGTTGGTAAGAGGAACGGGAAGTGTGTGTATGTGTGTTGTGGGTAGAAGGGTGGGGGTGTATTGGGGTGGGAGGTATAGAGAAAGAATTGCACACTAACTTATAACAACAATTTGGAACGTGTACACGGTGTCTTTGTTTATAAAATATAATTTGTTTGAAAGTGGTAATCATATACTGTTGGGTGTCTTTTGGTATGGGGAAAAATGGATAAAGGTGTCCAAAAAGCGTTTGAATAATATCCACCCCCACCACACTATCTACATTCCTATTGTAACGCCGTCAACATCCCTATAAGGATTGCGGTATTGGTTCCCCAAAAAAATCAAATATTTTGCTTTTTTTAAGAAGGGTAATAACGTTTACATTATATTGATTCTCCTGAAAGTAATGCAGTTAAGCTTGAATTTATTTAGTACACGTTAGCAAGAGAAAAACACGGAGAATCTTGAATATCGACCACAGCGTTCCTTTTAAAAGACACTGATTTGTACGTACTCTTTTTTCAGAAAATTTCAAAACTTAAACTTGGAAATAAACCATAATGCAAAGCGAATTGTATACTTAGTTCTTGGCTTACATTGTAAGGTTTTCACTTACACTGGCCCACTTGTAATACATTTCACGTTTACATCTAACAAATCGCCTTTATCGTAAACAGAAAGATGCCCTTGCTTGCCTAACAGGTGTCTGAAATATTATATTTTAATTAACAAAAAAAGTTATAGCTTTGCCCCTTTTTCTGAGGTCACGTTTTAAAGCTCCGTAATATCTGTTGGAATATATAACGTACGAAGAATCTTGGTGGATTACTACAGAACAATAGAAACAAAACAACAATAAACATACAACAGGTCACTTGTATTCCTCACCCCACCCTTCCACCCACCCGCCCACCCACCCACCGGCCCCACCCACCGGCCCCACCCACCAAACACTGTCTATCTACTGGGTCTTATAGACAGAACGTTCCAATTAGAACATTCTTAGCCCTTTCATCATTTACCTTACAACAGTATAGCTTTTTACATAATTTACCGAATTTGACAAGAAACTATATGAGACTCTTGTGACTGTTGAGACTTTCCGTTGCTCTCAATGAAACCAATAAACCGTGTTTCATGTTTGCCCTACATTCAATCGACCGAGGTAAACTCGTCTTATCTCGCTTGAGCTATTCTCTGTTTTTGACATTTCTTCACACACGAATGTCAACGTATTCCATTTGATTTACTTGGAAAGATAATTTCGTTTTTCTTTATTGAACGACCAAAATGACTAAGTTGTACGACAAATAATCAATCTTCTGGGAGTTTTGTTTTACATAAACGAGGGCAACCGTTCATATAGGGGGGGGGGGGGGGTGGGGTTGTTGATCTTGTTGGGAATGAAGCAATAACAGAGAAAAGAAAATGTAATAGGTTTCCTTTTCTTTTTGTTATTGTGTAAAGGAAGGCTGAAGCTAACGGTGACGGGGTCATACGGTCTTTCACGAATATCAAAATAAACTGGAACTTTTGAATTAGAAACTGGATTCGACCAAGCAGACGGTAAACACACGCGCATGCCCACAAGTGTTTAACATTCAGACTAAGGACCCCATTGTTTTTCCCATTGTTCAAGTCCACATGCCCTAACCTTAACAATAGACTTAACAACAGAATTCTTCTTAAAGGTAGTCAGTATAGGTCCGAAGTTATAGCACGCTATAATTGCTAGAAGTTTTCAAAAAGTACTTTCCTGGAGGTCTTTACTCTCCAAATTGTTCTCAGACATTTTTAAGTAACACACAAGATGACTGAATGTCCCAGTGAGGAAATTTCCTCGGAGGTTTGTAATAAAGACAGTTTTAAGAATTTTGACCAAAGGTGACCATATTTGAATATCTAGCATATTTGGGGCCAAATACTAGCATACCTTTAAGTCAGATGCTTTGCCATGTCAAAACGTTTCTCAATACCGCGATAACTGATTACCTTTCGCTGACATAAATTCGAGCTGATTCAAGATCTTGATATTTCGTGATTATGTAAGAAACTTAATACATACAAATATTACAAATATACCTATAACGTTTATTGAACGCACAGGGATGCGTTATTTTATTTCTTGTTGTAGAAACTTTAAAAACCATTCCTGAAGTGTTAAACTTTGCACGAACAAGATTTGATTTCAAACTCATGACTTTAGCTCAAGGCATCGACCAATGTAAACCAATATTGGTTGTCCTTGAGAACCCATTATATCAGAAGAAAAGGGGAAAAATGTTCTCTTGCAAAAATGAGTCAATAGCTATGTTTTTATTGTGTATGTGTGTGTATGTCTGTGTGTGTGTGTTTATCAAGTCAGTCATTTACCTTATGCCTGTGAGTATCATTCCATCTCGTCGTTTTGAAAGGAATGTTGAATGTTTGACCTTAACATTTTACATTTTGTGGATATCGAGACATACACATTGAAAATTAAGATGAAAAAAAAGTACCTTAATATTATAAAATTAAAAGTACATTTTTGCTCAAAGATTGAAGAGAGATTATATATATTACATATATTATATATATATATATATATATATATATATATATATATATATACATATATATATATATAAATATAAATATAAATATATATATATATAAATATATATATATATATATATATATATATATATATATATATATTCTACTCTGCACTTCGCTATAAAATTTTAAAAATTAAAAGATTTTTGTTTTTAATTTGGTACATCCTAGTCGTCATGTGAAACCACTTAAACTTGAGTTCAAGTCGTAAGTTAAACACTAGATATCGACCCCGCTACATGAATTTTCATGCAATAATATTGAAACTGTGAACATAAAGTCTTATATACAGATATTCATATCTTCATATACGATTCACCTGTAGGTCATTAGCCCTTGGCTATCGATTTTCGCCCTTAATTATACGATATGATATATGATTATTTAAAAAATCTCTTTCGCTCTTTTCACCCTTGGGAAATCGAGCAAAAAAATAAGTTTGAAAATGTAATAGCTTTTATGCAGAGTTTAGCAAACGAAACACGCGTGCGAATAAATGGCGTCGTCTCGGTGACAAAACTCCTGCAGTGGAGTAATTATCACCTCTGTTAAGTGATAAAACAAGCGATAATTTTCTCTCTCAAATTTTTATACACGAAAACTGCTAAATGTTAAAGGACTATATAATACGTCTACACACTAACTTAGGGAGTGCATTTTTCATTCAACTGTAAAAGGAAAGTTTCTGAGGCATAAAAATTCTACCTGTATTTCGCTCACAATTATAAAAACCAAGTATTTTAAGACCTCCAGTCAAAAACTATTGAATTAAGGAGTGACTCGAATTAGATATAGGTTTCGTTTTCATCACCTATGGGGGTATATGAGTCCGCTTTATGTTCAAAATATGCAAATTCACAATCGTCAGAACTCTATTGGGTATTCTTTGTTTTCTATAATTAAAATGTTAAATGTTTGTCTCGTGACAATAAATTAATTAAACTTGCTGATGTTTTATCATTAAGTCATAAAAGAAGGTAAATGGGAAGGAGTTGGAGTATTTCGTCCCTTTAGGGCAAAATGGGTAAATAATGTCAAAAAAGAGAACATATGTGGTAAGTTGACCTCCTTCATCGCAGCCTACATCGACGCTGGACAGATAGTCATGTGGGTAAGGAGGATTATAGGTGCCATCTTACAAGTGAAAGCAAAATAATCGTTCTTGATTACATTCAGTAGCGTTGAACCTCGTCAAATGAAGGAAGGTACCCCCCCCCCCCCCCCTTTCGTACGAATTGTAGTGAGTTGGAAAATCCAGAACAGTGAAAAACCTTCCAGCCTCCACGGGATTCGAACCCGGGCCTTCCGCTTTATTTGCGGACACCCTAACCACTAGGCTATGGACGCTGATTTTATGTGCAAAGGTTCGAATGTATAAACCATACTCTTAAAGTGTACTAATATAGCAAAATGACAATGAGCAAAAAGTAAATTTTAAAAATTGTAATATAATACCTTCGTAGGAGGGGGTGAGGGTGGGGTGGGGTGGGGTGACGGATGGGGAGGGTTTGGCCAACTAGAACATTCTTGTTCTTCATCATAACAAACAACACTTAGCCTTGTCTGAGACGATTGTTTCATTAATTACGAAGACCATTACAATAACAATGATAAAAGAAAGAGAGAAAAAAGGGGAACTCTATTATAAAAGAGGGCTCAATTTGTTATTTCGTTTTCCTATATGTAGGACTTAAGGTGACATTGGTTAATTTAAAAGAAAAATTGGCCTCCTTCAACATATTCTGACAACTTCTAACACAGATAAATGTGCTCCATTTTCGAGTTGGATGATGTATGTTCCATTATAACATATATAGTTGACAAGCACTATATCGTAACGTTTCCCATCAATCAAGTTATCCGCAAATTTTCTGTTCTGGTGTAATTTGTTATCTTTGGCAAATAGGTTTGTGAAATTTCTTATTCAAGTTGTCAGTAAAAGATATCAGTAAATATTCATAAACTCCTGATAAGTACTTCTTGCCTCTAATTTATGAACTACTTTTGTCTTAGGAGAAAGTAAAAGATGAAAAACCAGAATACATCATCCCTTCAGATACGTCCTGACAGCTTAAATTAGAAAGAATCGATTTGAAAAAAAAAACACATCTATCTGAATGTTCATCATTCCATTTGTTCTTTGTTGGAATCCCGTTGGGTGCTGCAAGTTTTTCCAACTCATTATCGTTTCAAATATATATATATATATATATATATATATATATATATATATATATATATATATATATATATATATATATTTATATATATATATATATGTATATATATATATATATATATATATATATATATATATCTATCTATATATATATATAAACAACAAATTTGTGTGTCAAAATCCCCATTTTCAAATACCATACTTTATAGATATGATATAAACGCTCATAGTCTATATGTGTTTCGTAAGAAATTTGTTAATACAGGTTTTCTCAAAATATTCTTGTTCATAAGCGACCGTATATATAAATATATATATATATATATATATATATATATATATATATATATATATATATATATATACATATACATATATATATATATATATATACATATATAAATATATATATATATATATATATATATATATATATATTTGTTTTTATTACTTTTTGAAGCAAAAAGGATAAATTTTCTGTTAAGCAGTCGCTGCCTTTTTAATAACAGACATGAAAATATATTTATTTGATTTCACTCCCAAACTGAGGGGCACATCTGACTTCTAAGGGGCACTTTGAGGTTTTCAACAAAACCGGGAGAGGAAATGTGCCCCCCCCCCCCTCTGCTTCCTCACGGAGCTCGGGTGCACCTGGTCTTTAATTTTACCAAATCTACCGAGTATATTGTATTGCCCAAGATAAGATAACGAGTGATCATGATACTGAATACCCTCGTTGATTTTATTTCATGATCAATTATAAGTCATGAATTTGATTCACTAATCCTCAATATATGCTTCGCCCGGGCACGCTAACATGTTATTGTTTTCTCGACTAGAGTACAAAAGTCAAGTTTGAAAATTTATTCCAACTGGTTATATTAATCAATGGCTACATTAGTCAGTAATCTAACAACAGTCACTGGATTTGCCACTAACAATATTCATCTCATACACCACCTTGGTCGCAATTTAAAGTCATTTACGTTAATTTAAAGTAAAGTTGACAATAATACATCTAATCTCTGAGGATTCAAGCCCCCCCCCCACCCCCCCCCCTCCTCCCCGCCCCCACTCCCAAAATATAAAAAAGTAGAAGAAATAACAGATTAATAAGTCAGAATTGCGCATGCTCAGTACCATACAATCAACTATTACGATGTTAACGAGCTTACATGTAGTGATTAAACATACATTAATATCAATTTCTCTTGAACGCCATTCTCGTTGGATATTAAGAAGAAAGAAGGAAAACTGTAAATTAGGACTGCGCATGCTCTTTTCTAACTACCTGTTAGTTTATTAAATGTGGCACTCTTTGATAATCAAGCATTTTATGAATGAATCTTTTTTCTTTTTTAAAGTGAAATTTATATGAATCGGCTTCTTTATGTAGGCTATTACACCAAAGCGCGCATGCTCTATGCCACGTGACAAAGCAACAACCTGCCGTTCTACTGGGGAAATAATCATATGATCAAAAACGACTTATTATAGAAACTGAAGTAATTCATATTAAACCAAAAATATACGTCTAGAAAGTTGCACATGAACTATTTCTCACCATTACAAACGTCAGGCCAATACGTACCGCACATGCTCCATTTTAAGCATTCTTCAGCTTACCTGGTTTTTTTTTCAACATGGTCGAACATCATTTGTCATCTGTTTCTTTATATAATTTAAATCACAAACAAACGTAATATCTCGCATTTAATATCATGGATTGTAAAATAAAGGAAGAAAATTACTCTCTATTTTTTTTTTAAATTAAAAATATTAAAAAAAAGGAAAAAAAGAAGAGCAAAAAGTTTTTAGCGCCAGAAGCAAAGAAATTTGAAGTAACGGTAAAAAGATTAGAAATGAACTAAGGCAACGAAAAGCCCCCCAAAAAATAGAACAGAAAATGGAGAAATGTATATAAAACACCAACCATGGAGATATCGCTAGTAGTGAACGGCCCATCCTACGGATACAAAACCATGCAGGGAGAGGAATAAAACCTAATAAGTGATGCGGCAAAATGCACTTGGTCTGTTATAGAGGGTGATGCATAATTTGCAGAAAAATTAAAACAAAACAACAACGATATATTGTGCAGTATATAAACGTCCATATATATGACAACGTAGGTTTACTTCTCCTCCCCTGCACCCCTTCTCTCGACCCCCCCCCCCCACACACACATACCGTAATGGACTCAGTGGAAGAGATACGATAATTATTTCTTACACACATGCAGAATCACACACCTACCCACCCCCTCTCCCCCGCACCTTCCTGTTATTCTCTTCCGATTTCTGTGTGATCACTTGAAAGTAATAGAACGGTTGAACGGGCAAACATCTTCAAAAGGTTTAACGGACATCTAAACTGCGCTCATTCTTAATGCCTCCCTCTGTCAGAATTACTCCACTGAACTCAGCGATGACTTCAAACGTGATAACTATGGCCCTAATTTAAATAAAGCGTAGTCGTGTAATGAACTTTTGCTATATTTTCTTCAATGTTACACACATGCAGAATAGCTTTAACACCCACACACATTCCCCCCCCCCCCCCACACCTTCCTGCCAATCTGTTCCGATTTCTGGGGTGGGTGCTGTGCCTAGGCCTGGCTACGGGCCTGGTCATAGTCCATATTGAAGACAATATTTGTGCGTGTTCATGTCACGGTTTGAAAGTATATACTTACGTTGTGTATTCTTTCATAAATTAAACACATTATTTGGCTTTCAGTTTGATCAATTATGAGGGGTTTTTTTTTCTTCTCTTTATTCCCCTTTTAGCATCTGGCGTTCCTAGAGACAGATGGTAGCGATGAAAAGTCAATAATCCTCCTACATACATTGACTCTCCAACTATTCATAAAGTTATGAAAGTAAGTCTTTGAAGGCGGCAAATAGTTGAATATGTTATTCTTACGCCTCCTCGGCTTTTTTTTTCTTTTCGTCTAGTTTTGTTTCTCCTGAAATTCATCTTTTTCTCAGTCAGCCGTGGAAAAGTGATTAATATTCCTTACTTTTACCAGTTGATTTAAAAGAACTTATTCCTCACAACTCTCCAAATTGCTAAAACATGCATTCCCCCAAGGACGAACCTCGTCTTACTTCGAAAAGACACTGCTGCACTTTGCCAGAGGCAAAATGCTACACGGGTGAAGTACTTCCAAGATTTCCGACTGGTTGAAAATATAAGTGTATAGGCTACACTAAGGCTAACGTAAAACCGTCCTTGGATGTGTATATATCCTACCTATAGAAACAGTGTATATTAAAAAAAGCCTATACCTTCACAACGTGGTCTATGGAGACGACCGTTTTTAAAGTACATGTATGTGTCAGCCCTATATAATATGGGAACAAGCTTAGGGTCCTGTTATGCTTCCTTGCCTACTATATGCAACAACACGCACGGGATTTGAAAGGGAACGAGAGGGTAACATGACGTCAGATACATGATTCTGGTGGTTAAAAAAATGGAATAATGAACCTTGAGGCTAAAATGCCATCTTACCTGTGACGTCACAATCCAACGATAATCCCGGACGGTCATGCCAAAGAGAGCGGCCTTTAAAAGGTAAGATAAGAAATGAAAGATGAGTGACGATCTAATTCACCCCGAAGGAACGTTGGTAGGAATTTAAATTTACAGGGTTCAGAGGTACTTTGAGGAGTTAAAATGGGGCCACATTGAGTGTCTGAATTGTATAATCTTGTTTTACTTAAGCCTTTTGCAGGAATTGCGACCTTAAAACCGGAATGTGTTCACAAATTTAAAGGGATAGTAACAACTGAGAGGATAAACAGATTTAATTTCCATTGTGGTAAATCCAAGATATATATATATGTATATATATATAAATATATATATATATATATATATATATATATATATATATATATATATATATATATATGTATATATATATATCAATTGATTCGGGTCAACCCGAATTTAATTTGGCACAGAGATACATAACGTTGATGTTTACAAGTTCATTACGTAATAAACGTTAATGTACACATGGAACGACACATCAATATGCCACCCCCGCCCCCTCTCCAATATAATTGAGATTACTTTCTTTCTTTTTTTTCGTTCATTTCCTAGCAACCTCGAACAACATCCATATTCATACATTTTATTTTATTTTCAAGGGTTAAGATGATCATTTAGAGGATTTTGTACAAACATTTATTGTTGCAGATCAAGTATGACATGAAAAGTATTTGCCATTCTGTATAAAATGAACAGTTCACTACTTATATGGAAGAACGCTATGAAGTTTCCAAATGGACCATTTTTGGTCGTTTCACAAGCCTTATGCGACCCCCCTTCTCTCCCCTTCCACCTACGAGTCTTAGAAAACCTTTGAATTTAAAGAGTTTTGTCCTAACTTAAATATTGTTTTTTGTTAGTTACTTCCCCCACGTCATGAGTGTAATTGTTGAACTACCTGTATATATAACAAATATGCAAGTTTTATGTTTCACTCAGTTATATAGGCAAAATGGTAAGATGGACCTTCGAAGGTTAGTAAAGTTTATTCGAGGTAATCAAATGCTTTGACAAACATAATGATAAGGTCCATCGGTTTAATGTAGATCAATGTTTCATGAGAAATTGGGCTAAACGGATAATTTGACTACAGAACATCAATATATAGATGTATTCTGAGGCCAGTATCAGGGGGTCCCTGGATGTAAATTTGTTTTAAAGATAGAATGATGAAATTGATATCGTATATTGTACGGAATTCACCAACTGTCTAAATAATTCTGATATATTCCCATAAACGCGTCTTCAAGTTTTATGAACGTAAGGTGTGAAGATGTAAGGGAGGGGAGGAGGGGGGGGGGGGGCAGTCTATAAGGTAAAATCAATATACAATATTGGCATGCAATAAGGGTATTCCTATATATATATATATATATCTGGTTGTAAAATATTATAGAGCGGTAAAAAAATGGCAATTAATATTGCTAAAAATGAAAAAGGGTTCGTACTACCAGAATTACTCTATCTATCAAATCAATTAATTGTATTTGTTCATTAAGGTTATTGGTAAGTCGTGTGATATATATAAATATATATATATATATATATATATATATATATATACATATATACATATATATATATATTTATATATATATATAAATATATATATATATACACATATATATATATCTATATATATATATATATATATATATATATACATACATATATACATATAGGCCTAGCCGTTACTAACGTTACAATGAAATTTACCGGATTAATATCACGTAACGAATGAGGCATACAGTTGGTAATAAAATCAAAGGAGAAACAAAGATTAGCACAGAGCTAAAACTTGCCAAAGGAAAGCTATTAGATGTTTTGTCACGTAAAGTTAACATCCCATAGAGTTAAATTAAACTAGAAGGCGAGGGTAAAAGGGGTTGTTAGTAGTCATTTGATACTCATCTTGAGATTTCTTGTAACATAAGGTTAGGATATGCATAGAGATAGAATGACAGCATTACAAATCGACAACTTGTTAAATGAAACAAGGAATTGCATTTAGTTTTCAATTATATATGCTACTTTTAACGGGTTATCATGTTGCTTTTAACGACTGAAATGGGGGCCATTTCCTTGTTCTGATTTTATTTTGTTATGCTATAGTTGTACTTGGAGGGAAAATGTTGCAGGAAGGTTTTGAAAAGATTTCAAAAGTTACTGCAAAATCGATGAAAAGTAATCCAAGTTCTACAGGGATTGAGACGACGCCATTGTGACGTCATTGTCTCCATTTTGTGAAGATTCGTATAGGAGTGAGCTCGACTAATTATATTAGTATACATTATTATAAATGCTTTAATTGAAATAGTTTTACATACAAGTATTTGGATATAGTACACATGATTAAAAGAATTTTCTTGCAGATGATGGCTTAGCAAAAATGCAGAAAATCTTTTACAATTTAAGGTCGAAACCACGTCCTCATAGCATTTGTTTTGATCGCTAAGATATTGATTTATTATTTTTTGTTAATGTGGTGATATTTTTTAAATGACATCTGGGCAAAGGCAGAATGAGTGATGTCATGAGGGCAAATTCATCTTAAAATTTTCTGTTTTTCTTTTTAATAATTCAATCATTTATCTACAGGTGAAGAAAATATCTAATTCTGAAACGTTACATGCAGAAATATTACAACCACAGAGAACATAACCAGTGTAGCTAACGATTACTAATGTCTCAGGTTACAAGGATAAAACATCAACGAAATTATAACAGCCTTAGTCAAACTTTTGTAGAACATTTGCCTAGATTATACACCACATACTTCCTACTACTTTACAAAGTCGGATCGGCTCCAGGGAAGAATCGAGGGTTATATCCAGTCAAGATAGGTTTTCATTCAATGAAACATGTCCCGAGTTTAGGGACAAAACATTGGGATGGGCATTTCGTCTCAAAGTGTTGGAATATTTGTCTCTTCGATATACGTGTTATATTGTCTGCCCAAAGAACATTCCTTTCAGTGAGCTCACATTAGAATGGTTGAATGGTGAACTCTGACCTTGCAGGCCTCTGTGTACGCTCTATAGCTTAATAAATTCATCATTAACCACACGTTATCTTCTCTTCCTTCCCAACTAATCCCCTGTGATGTAAATTGCCAGAACTTTGCAGGCGATAATCTGTATTTTCTACTGTTCATGCGCCACAGATATAGACAATAACGAGATCAGAGACCGCAACGGATTCACGTTGGTTGTAGATATACGCGTGACCTATTGTATGCATGCGTGCCTCAGTGACATATCATACCTCGTAGTGTTACACCTCTCTTTTTTGTATGAGAGTGGTCACACATGCATGCTGGGAACTACAAACATAGGCTACATAGCTATCAAGTTAAAGATACCATGTCGAACTTTTATCCCATTCCATAGCCTCATCCCATTACATTTCTACAGTGGTCATATGATCCTAATGAGCTTGAGCAGTATCCGAATGCTATTACTCAAAAGTTTATCATTTTGCAAGATATGAAAATATAATTTTCTTCAGAGGATAAAGGATTTGGTTAGAAAAAAAGAAAGAAAATTAAAAACCTTTTCAGCTCAACTGCCGTGATGACGTCATTATCTCGGCTGTTGCCAGATGCATTCATAATATTTTCACAAATTTTTCAGATTTATATCATCATTATACAAAACGTTATTAAGATATCCCCCCCCCCCACCCCCGCCCGGCAAAATAAAATGATAATAACAATATAAACAAAACATAAACAAAAAAGTTTCAGAAAATTTTCTAAGCAATGGACTTCAGACAACGGGAATATCCCTATAATTATACTCAATGACGTCATACCTGCATTATCAGCCTCATACTCGTCGCCATGTTACAGAAGACGAGGAAATTTGTTACACCGCTGTCTTTTGCCACATGTAGGGATCGTATTATGCTGGTGTCACTGCCAGTATCAGTGGAATCAATGCGGAACAACCGCACCAGCGGAGGGGAACTCGAATCGACAGCTAGATGGAGGACCTCTTCCACGTTTTTGTAAGCTGAAAAACAGAGCGTCACGTGACGGAAAATTTGTTAAAAAGAAACCCATTCCTTTGTGTGTTTGAAGGAGTCTGTTGAATTGTAACACTTGAACATAATATATGGTTAGTTTTTTTTTCCGGAATTTAAATCACCTGGAAGCAACCAAGTTTTGTGATTCATGATGACGTAATACACTGAATATGCAGTAGCTGTTCGCTTCCAAAGTTGCAGGTAACAAGTCAAGTCTAAACGCAGGAATGTCCGCAGTAATCTCGATCGCATGAAAGACTCGATGGCCTATGGAGGCCCAAGGTAGGTGTATGACTTAATATAGTTCCTGGTGACGTAATATACTTAACATGAATATGCAGTAGTGTTAAGTTTATGAAGCATCTTTATCATAACAGGCAGGTGTAAACTTTAGTGAGTATATTCGAAGACGACTAGATTTCCATTTAAACGAAAGAACGTACTCCGTTCGCATATATCCTTCAACAAAACGAGAAAATTCACTCTGGATGTTGCCGAGTGAAGATGAAGCTTTGGCTATATATAGATCATGTGTAGTATCTGTTCCCTTTCGAGGGGAATGATGATACACACCCGACGATGATCACACAGTCACAGTCCCGATGCGAGGGGACTGGGGCTGAGAGGGGATCAGTCGTTCGGTAGTTTGGTTTTCGTGCCCAGGTTCTTTACTGGGCGACTTTTCCTTAGAAAGTGTTATAAAGAATCTACGTACTGCCTTGCAACAGGCGACAATAAGCTACTTATTGACAACACAAAGTGGGCACAGTATATGCAATGTTCCATGGACAATTCTGTTACGTTGAGCTGTTTTATGATAGCATTTTGTAGAGACTGGGTTTAGTGTCAGGAGATCCATTCGAGGTATTTCCACTAGCTATACCGCACAATGTACTCACTTGCAATGTATGGTAAGCTGTTTTCGTGGTCAGTTATGAAAGAAGTGATTAACTATTGTTCCAGTCCCCTATATTCGCCACTGTGCTTCGGCTATTATACTTTTTTTTAAGGAAAAGTCGCCCAGGAAAGAACATGCGCACGAAAACCAAACTACCAAACGACTGATCCGCTCTCAACCCCAGTCCACTTGCATCGGGACTGTGACTGTGTGAT